>NW_004567133.1:1733572-1771890 GCF_000260355.1 Condylura cristata
ATAAATAAATCTTTAATATATATACATAGAGAGAGAGAGAGACTCTAAGTTCTAATTTATGAGGCCTTAGTAATGGTGTCTGCCTGTGATTCTTTGTTGTTTTAGGTATTATTCTGCCTATACCCTCTCACTTTCTAAGATATTAAAAATATCCTCTGGCACAAAATCAGTTCCTGTTCTTTGAGCATAGTGTGGCCCGACATTTGGCAAAGCTTTATCTGGAGGTATAAGAAATGTGACCACCGACTGTCAATGCTACTTGCCATTTGCCCAGGAATATCTGGCAAATGCTTTTTAAGGTGGATTTGAGACTTTCATTTTACTAGAGCAGAAATAAGTCAGTAGTGATGACCCATTCACCTGCCCCACGGTTTGTTTGCTTGTTTAACTGATAGTGGATTCTCTTGAACTGTGTCCTGGCTGCTATTAAATGTCCCACACTGTGCTGTTCCTTTCACATTCCTTAGAAGATTGTTGCACACACTAATATATTTCCCTGTCAGCATGTCGCTCTGTGCTTATATTAATTCAGACAGTGCTGAATTACACAAAGCTTCGCTCTCATTTGGGAGTTTCCAGCACAAATGTGCTGCAGAATTCAAACTTCTTCCTTTCCTTCCTTAGCTTTGGAAGCACCCTAACTATCAAAGAGACCTCCGTATAGAGACTATCTGCTGACAACTCAGCAGATAGTTATTAGTTCAGTGGTTATTAGTTCATTTTAGAAAGTTTAAATGGCTTCACTCTCCTTCACCCTCCTCAGGAAATCTTCTGATTTGTGAAAATAGGCTTAGGAAAAATTATGTAAAAATGTTACCATCATAAAGAAATGAAAAATTAATAAAGCAATATTTTGAGCCTTTAATTTCTTTATTCATTTCAGTTATAACATTTGAAAAATCATGACAATAGTACATTCTTGATAAAAATCAAGATACCAGTTCTACTTCCTTAATCCCTGCACTGCCATTATGATGAGCTGGCCTGTACCCCCTTCTAAATTTGTACCTAAAGGACTGAAATTAAGACATCAGACTCCCTTCTGGCTTCTCCTCTGATTGGTTAGTAAACCTGCCATTTTGACCTGTTAGTCACAAAATAATTTATCAGTTCAGCCTGGAAGAGTCCTGGGGAATGCCTAAAAAAGTGAATGTGGAAACTGTTTGCATGCTTTCGTTGCCTTTCTGGAACCCCCTACACCATCCCGGTGATGTCCCTGTAGCCCTGTCGGAACTTGAGTCCCAAGTGTATAAATCCCCTTTTAAAAAATCAGATTTTATTTTTGGTATTTCATTCAGAAAACAATGATCACCTAATGTTAATGAGGCATTATGGTTGATGCTGGGAAAAGGAAATACATCAGACATGTGATTCTTGTCTTTCCTGAGCTTTCTCTTCCTAAGGAGAGGTGGACCCATGAAGGAATGACATTTTGTTGAACAAAATGGAGTAAAATTTTGTGGAAGCCCAGATGAGGGATGCACCAGCAAGGAGTTAGGAAAATGAGATTTAGATCAGAAAGTGCTTTTACAACTATGGTCTGTTATAACTATTGTCCTCTTCTCTGTTCTTTTTGCTCTTCATTCTAATTCTCCCCGGCAAGACAGCATTTCAATATTAGTGTCCTCACCAAGACTCTTAGAAGGCCCTGAAGATTTCCTACAACTTCATTCTAGGAGATCACTTATAAAGTGTATTGTCTCTATCTAGCACCAAAATATTAAGTTCCATAAGGGAAGATAATTTTGTTTCATGTTCCCCCAAGTGCATGATAAATAATAGGGAATGAGTAAATACTTGCTTCATGAGTGAATGAAAGTCACCAGGAATCAAATGTCTTGCTTTTCCCATCTTCATTTGCCGCCACTCTGCTACCATTACTCCTGCTCTCCATTCTTGACCCTCGCTCCACCTTAACGTCTCAGGGTAACTCCTTACTGGTTTCTTCCCCACTCTGCCTGGAGCACCTATTCCTTTGGTGTGCACAACTCCTGTAAGATCTTCCCCTAAGAGTGAGGAGTCACCCTTGCTTTGTCCTTTGGTGCAGTGTTTGTCTTGGTTTGGTTTGAAGCCATTTTTTTTCCTCCTTGGAGATCTTCTTTCTTCTAGTGACTTTAAATATCACCTTAATTAAGTGTTACCCACAGACCTGTATGTCATTGTGGGCATTAGTATTTGTTATGTAGACAGTCAGATGAAATGCTTTTAAGTCCACCATGACCCTAAAATTCTGATCATCTTCTAATTTTTTTAACTTCTTTGATTGATTTAGTAAGGAATACTAAAACAGAAGACTTGTCCCAATGGATCTTCTTAATTAGTTAATGACTTTTGCTGTTTTATGACTAGATTGGTCTCTGAATTACCTCTTTGTCTCAAGATCACTCATCTGATCTGCTGCTTCTGGTTACAGTGGTGAAAGCTTGCTCAGTCTGGGGCTAGGATTTGCTGTGTTGCTGACCATTCCAGTTAAAAATTAATTAGCCTCTCTCCTTGTACTTCTTGTCCCAAAGCAGATTTTTTTCCCTAAATTCCCTAGAAAGTCACCTTTTCTGTGTTGCCAGTCCTTGCCTATATCTGGACATTTAGCTTAAATCCCTAATTCCTCCAGAACATTTATCTTTCCAATCATCCTTCCCTCTATCCACAAATGCATCAATTCATTCACTCAACATATATTTATTGAGTACTTTGTAAGGGCCGACTCCATGCTGAGCATTAGGAATATAATAACGATGGAGACAGATGAGTTTCTGCCATCAGTGCTTATATTGGTGGGAGAAAAAGACAAACATTTTCAATGTGCTAGGGGATGTCCTAAGTTAGGGAGTGGTAATTTCCCCACACACTCCCTGCCTATTTTCATTCCTAATCTTTTGCCCACTAAAAGCTAGGGTTAGTAAAGATAAAGTAAATTTAAGATAACTAAGATTATATGTTAAAGAAATACTTTTCCAGGAATACTTGACAGTAGTTCTTATTTATATGACTATTGGCACAGGCTTATATACAGAAAATATGGAAAAAATTCAAGAGATGAATTATGCTAGAAATAGAACATGTCAGTAAAATTACAGCCTTCAAGCCATGGGCCTCATTATTCTTATGGGCCGAGTCCTTCTGTGGGCAGAGCTGAGTCATGTGCAATAAGACCAGTGGCCATGTTCTGCAAGCCCAATATGTCAAACTGTAATTTAAAAAACGAGCTGTTCTACACATGCACTATTAATATAAGTTCTTTATATCTAAATCATTCAATATATGATTTATAAACATTGATTTCTTTATAACTTATGTATGTTATATAGATAACTTATGTATATATACATGAAAGAGCTTAGAAGTGTAAGTTGAAATAGCTGTCTTAGTCAGCACGGGCTCCCATAACAAGATTCCGCAGACTGGGTGGTGTAAACAGATAGTTATTTTCTCACAGTTCTGGAGGCTGGAAGTCCAAGATCAAGTTGTCAGAAAAGTTGCATTTTCAGGTGAGATCTTTCCTCCTAGCTGGAAGATAGCTGCTTTCTCCTTGTGCCCTCACATGTCTTTACTTCTGTACACACATAGAGAAAGAGATCTCTGCTGTCTTTTCTCTTCTTAAGGATACTGATCCTGTTGAATTTGGGTTCCACTCTTACTACTTTTCTTTACCTTGACTACTCCCCTTACAGGTTTTGTCTTCAATACATCAAGGTTTTAATAAATTGAGGTTTAGGATTTCAATATATGAACAGGGCCAGGGGGTAGGAGGGAAGGCTTGAGTCCATCCAGAACAACTGCTCATTCTTCATTGCTGCTGTGACTTCTTCCCTGAAGTGCAATGTAACTGTAGATGAGAAGTACAGAGTAGCCAGCTATGGGCTATATTTGCTTCTTAGCTCTACTTTATTTGTTGAGCCCATACAATACCTTTAGAATAAATATGCAAGCCAATATTTAAAAGTTTAGAGAAGCTACTAGTTTTAAAAAATAGCTGATGAATCAGCAACACCAAAGCCATCCCAGCTTGGATGACCTGGTTAGTTGAGCTTATTCTCCCAAGGCAAAGGCTTTAATTTTCCTTTACAGTGCATTGTTCTTTGTTGTGGGGAAATATCCATTGTGTTATTTTAAATAATTACAGATTTTAAGCACCATGAGGGGCAGGTTTTTAAAGTAAGGAAGTCTCTTTATTCTTAAAGTCAACTGGGTGTTTTCCTTTGGAGAGAAAAGTATCTGAATCTTAGACTGGTTCTTTCACATTTGCTACCTGCTCTAGGATTTAAATTATGACCCATGATTCAAAAGAAGTTTCTGTGGTGATGGAAATGTTTTCTGTTTGTTCAATATGAAAATCATGAGCTTTGTTAGGCTCTTGAGTTCTTGAAATGTGATTAATGAGGAAGTAGGTTTTTAATTTTATTTCATTTCAATTAATTTTAGTAGCCATGTGGCTCCCACATGGAAGGGACAATATGAAAAGAACTTGGTCAGAATTATCCAAACAACCCATTGTTATCTCTATATGTTCCTGGTATTACCTAGGAGTAGTTAGGATTTCTCTTAACCAGCAAAGACTAAAAGCTTCCAGGTCCCCTTGAGAGCACCAGTACAAATGAGCAGGATATGGACCCAAGGCTTATTTACCAAATATCTGTGTGCAGGGACAGTTCCCTTAACAAACGCAGTTGCTCAGTCCCTCATCCAGGACAACTGCATAGAATTTGGGGTCTATAGGAGTACACATTAATGGTACTGCAAAGAAGTGGTCCATACGTAGCCTCTGTGGCTGTACAAGGCAATCTTGATTACTTCTTTCCAAAATTATTGATGAATATTTCCTGTGTACCAAGCTTTTTGCTAGGCATTGGACAGTTAGGGAAGTCCAGGGTATATATATTGTGTATGACCCACAATAAAGGGGAGTGCAGGGCATTATGGAAACTCCAGGTCAGGGTACCCTGCCAAGTCTGGAAGCCATTGATATAAACCGAGACCTAGAGCTTGACTAAGAGCTAGTTGACTGAAGAGCTGGATAGGAGGCTGCCCCTTATGGGGCACAGACCTAGGGAACAGCAATACCTCAAGTCAACAGAAGATCTATTCACAGTCTTACAACTGATCAGCTTCCAGGATAAGAACAAATTTCTACCCTAGCAGAGGGCCCAAACAAACAGTTCAGGAAATATGAATAGAAGCGCAGGAGAGTCCATGTAAATACTGAAGAGCTGGTGACACCACCCCTGTTGAGATAAGAGCAGATGCTGCTCACACTCCCTGGCACACACTCTCTTTTGCCAAGACCCCAGCCCTCCCAGGCAGCGTCTCTCACAAGGAGATCAGCCAGTTGCCGTTTATTAACTTTGCACTATTATTTTTCTTATAGTAGAGAAATCTTTAGATGTATTTAGGAAAATAGATGTTAGGCAAAAATGGTGAGAGTATTTCACACTGCCCATTATTTATCTGTGCTACCACTGCACACTGCTAGCAGTGGGACTGATCTGTATCAGGGAGCTTCACATCAGGCAGCAGTTATTCCTGAAGTCTTCAATAACAACTGTTTTTTTGAGAATTAGTATCCACATCCCAAATTTCCAAAAGTACTCTCCCAGACCGATGTGCCTGAGAAAGTGTCTATAGTAGAGAGTTGCCTCTTCATAGTAGTTTCTCTGCCTCACAACGGAAAGGCATACCTCCCACCAAACCTTCATCTTCCTTGGTGCATTATTCTGAGCTGTCAAGCCCTTACTTGCCAGATCAAGGGTAATTTCAAATGTTGAGGTCAGTTTGAGAAAGTGGATGACTTTAATAACTGGGTAAGAAATACTCTTGTGCATCAGGCAGTTTACAATTCTTAGCTTTCAACCAAATTGAAGGAGGACCTAATCAAGTTGTCAGTCAATAGATCATTACAAACAATGTTTGATGATAAATTACTATGTGATTTTGGGTAGAGCAGTCAGAATGATGTCAAAGAATTGAGTAACATTGTTATAACAAAACTTCCATTCCCATCTACTTATTTATGAAAATTAGTTTTCTCAGTGCATACATTTATAAAAATGACAAATAGAAATAAAATTGATGCTGAATGCTTTCTCATTTTAGATAGAAGTAACATTCACTCATGAATACAAGAACTAATTAAAAGAACAGTCCTATTCATCTCATTAAAAGATGAATTTCTAATAAAATTTTGCTTTTTTTATTCAATTCTTGTCAAAATTTGTAATGATGTACATAGAATTCATTAATAATAATATTATTACAATTACTAATTATACTTCACTCCAGAGTTTTTTAACATCTATAGTTTTAGGGTCACAGGAATTTGGGGAAAAAATGAAATAGCTATTCTTTCTGTAGAGAAGTTATAGAGTGATAAAACTTCTAAGCATAATGTATATTACAGTAAATAAAATTACATGCACAAATTGAAGGGAAAAAAAGAACAATGTAAAATTTCCAGGTATTAAAAAGGAAATTTAAAAGTGAATGATGGTAGGTATCCAGTCATCATGGTGCTTAGCCCCCAGGGACTTAAGAGTAACCTGAAGTTTTACTTCAAATACACTAGAAATGAAATGTAAATACTTAAATGTAACCTTAAAATATGGAAGAGGAATATAGTTTTCAAAATTCTTTTACAGACACACAGGCAAAAACATACAAAGACCATGTTCAGTGAAAGTGGTGGTTGAAGCAAATGAAAGTTGAAACACAGGGAAGGGGTAGGGAAAAGCAACAAGACAATCCCTCCCCCATGACCATCCCCCCCCCCTCCACCCCAAGAAGTGACTCCTGCAGAGTTTGCTAGGAGGGTGGGAAATGGGAGCTCATTCTGACAAAGGGCAAGTCATGCAAGAAAACTGAGTAGAAAGTTTGCAGTATACAAAACTGCTTCTCAGTCCTAGCTGCCCTCTTTAGTTTATATTACTTAAGTAGTTGCCTGGTCTGCTTCAGAAAAGCACTAGGTGATTCTAATACACAATCAGAGTCTGGACTGTTGGACTCAAGTCAAAGTGTGGTCCTTGGACCAGTAAATCAACGCCATCTTAGGAGCAAGTTCAAAATGTGGAATGTTACAGGGACTACACCTGAGAGGAGAAAGCATACATTGTACAAAAATGAAGAATGATGTAAAATGTCTAAATAAAATTTTTTTTAAAGAGTTAAAAAAGAAAAGTTGTATCTTGAGCTCCATCTCAGTGCTGCTGAATTAAATTCTGTTTTAGCAAGTTAGGCACTTTAAGATCTGAGAAAGACAAGACTTGTAACAAGGCCCCCAGTGCTGCTGCTGCTGTTGAAGAGCAAAGTTCTAGAGCCCCACTCCTCCGAGCAAGGTTGCTCAGAGTTGGTCTGAGGCCTGCTGCAGCAGCAGTGGCAGCAACAGCATCTGGACAATTGCCAGGCGTGCAATTTTCAGGCTTGCTGACCAGACTCTCTGGGGGTGGGTTCCAGGAAGCTCTGTTTTTACAAGTTGTCCAGGTGATTCTGGTACTTACTAAAATTGGAAGAGGACTTCTCTGGAGAGAAGCCCTCAACTAACACCAGTCTCAAGGTAACTGAGAGAGAAGGGGACTTTGTTAATACCCAGTAACCCAGATTAATGAGAGCTGCTACTGAAACTTCCATCGCAAGCTCCACCTGCCTCCAGGCCCACTGGCATCCATTCTGTAATGAGCCTGAATCTACCACCAGATTTATGGAGGAATGGCCTGATATGCCAGGCTACTTTCTTCATGCCATGTATATACATAACCTGTAAGAGCAGTGCACCTAGCCATTTACTGGATGGCTCAGAATCTGTCAGTTTTGAGGGGAAGAGGAGTCAGATCAAGAAAGGGCTATCCGGTGGGTCTAAGAAGAAACTGCGCAATAGATGACATCATTCAGTAGATCTGATGGAGTTAGAGGTGACCTTGTTGTAGAGGGATGCTGTGAAAGTCCCTGTCTAGCCCAGGTAAAAGGGTTGCAATTTGGGCCCTAAAGTTCTGGAGCAAGACCACTATTTGTGGAGCAGAGAACTGCTCCTTATTTAAGAAGTTCAGATAGCTCACTCCATTGGATTTCTGGGCCCTAAAAGACATGAACACCACAGTCTAAGCCCCAGAAGTGCCCACCATAAGCAGAAAATATCAGATCCCACAAATCATAAAGATGGTCAAATGCTAATGGTACAATTTGACCAGGCCCAGGCAGATAAAGAAGCAGGAGTTAAATTACATGAGAGGGGACCCTGGCTCCCATGTCACTTACCTCTTTAGCACTGACACCTGTTTCCCGTGCTGTGACTACAGCCTCAGTGGAAAGGGGTTCTTACAACCAATTGACAAAGACATGAAAAGTCTAGTAATTCCAGTTGGTCAGGCCCACATTGACTAGCTGAGAAGGCAGGTACACAATGTGCCCTTGTCAGGGTACCCAAAGAACAGGGGTGAAGGAGATTCCTCCCCATAAGCAGAGGTCCTGGTAGTCCCTCACCAGTCCCTCACCATCCCTCCCATGACCAGTGCTATGCTTCCTGACTCTAACCCACAGGCTCTGCTATGTTACAACTCCTGCATCCTGGTACAGTGCCTTTATTGGGGTGGACGTAAGGATCCCTGGCCCAACAGGCTAGGGACAAAATACTGTGCTGTCATAAGTAATTGACAGTGATGACCAGCGGGGACCTGGCTCACTGGTAGTTACTTGGACAGAGTGGGGGAAATCTGTCTGAAACCCAGGTGGTTCCCTGACACACCCTCTGTGCCTCCACACCCAGTAACAGTCAGTGGGCTATTGTAGCCAGTTGGACAAGTCAACAAAACACTTTGAAGAAGGTCTGGGTCATCCACCAGCCTGACACCCCAGACCAGGGTAAGGAAACACATTCCTGTTTTCTCATTCACTGGAGCTCCCCAACAACCCTCAGCCCAGGTGCAGGTGGGGCTGTGTAAGTCTCCACAGCAAAGAGGTATGGCATCACCACTGGCACAACCATGAAGCTCACTATGATTATTTGTGGGGCCCAACATAAATCAAACATCTCTTTGGAGAAGGATTCTCAGAAGAACCTAGATCAGCCAAGGAGAGGGAGGTGGCCAAGTTATGCTCCTTTTTAGTGAAGATGCACCTAATATTTGTTCAACCCCCATCCTAAGTATGGATTGAAGGTGAAGAAATGGGGCTAAGCAACAGCCTCTGGGTCCTTATGATAGAGTTACTTCTGTGGCCTGTGTATCGTGACTTTTATGCACTTGGCTTCTTGAACATGGTGAACTAACAGGCCTGGACCTTGGTCTCCAGTCTTAGCATGGAGTTAAATGGAAAACCAAAGCCACTTTCTTCAACTCCTTGTTACCTGGTATTTACTGAATTCTGCATTGTGTGGGCTCACATTGCTTTGTGTTCTGGACCAAGTTGAATATCCTGGCTTCAGATTGTCTTCTTTATGAGTACAGAAAGGATGTGATTTATTAAGTTTGTATCTAGCTATGAAAAAAAAAATCTCTTATTATGGAGAAGAAATTGTTAAAATCCTATCACCTACAAAATAGGACTTGGCTCTTTTTTTCTGAATTAACTAAAATCAACCTGTTTTCAATGGGTGATATTCCTTCATTAGTTTTAATTCACTTTTCAGCTCATCTGATTTTTTTTATTCACAATACCTTTGATGAAAATTAATTAGTTTCTTTTAGAACTGAAACAATATTATCGCAGGCACTCAGACATTGTTATACAGAGGGGCCTTTTTTATCAACTTGGTCTCAGGATCCAGAGCATACATCTGTTTCCTTGAGAACTCATCTTTGACAAAGCTGTGTGGGCTTTTGGCTTTTTGGCTGTTGGGGGTCTAGATCTCAGTCTTCTCATCCATAAAATGAGGAGTTTGAACCTAATGAGCTCTGAACATGGTTTTATGATCCAAATAAAATTAAATAAACTTTTGTAGAACAAATTTGTGAAGAATATATGCAGAGGTTTATAGAAATATTATAGTGATTAAATGTTTTCTTGGCCCAATACACAATGCCAATCAAAATCGTAACTAATAAAGAACTAAGGTAAAGGGGGACTTTTTACATGAATGGGTAGGGAAGTGGAAAGAGAAGACTCAGTCATGTCTACCCAAATCTATTGAGATCCTGAGCTGTGCTAACTTGAGGGGGCTCGGAGAGGCTCACATGGCCTTCAGAAAGGCTAACCAGATTGGATGTGCTGACACAGGTGACCTTCAAATGTTCTACTCTGGTTCTCAAGACAATCAAGCTTGGAGACCTTGCTGATCTTCCTCCCTTAGATATTCAACTTCCTGTAATTTAATCTCTTTTGCAGCAGAGAACTGTGAAACCATTTTACCAAAGAAAAGCCCACTTTCTTAACTTAATTTCAACAATAAAGAGGTATGTTTGTGTGTAGTGTGTCAGAGAGAAAGAAATCACTTTTAAAAATACCAGTTAATGCAAGCAGAGACTCTCTAGGATGAGATCCACACATAAGAAGACATTGCTGTATGATTAACGCCTTGAAGGCCAAAGTCAAACCTATTTACATTGCTTCTGATTTGGTTTGATTACACAAGAGTCTTGATACTTATAAAACATGTGAGCCTGTCCTCAAAATCCATTATGAGTAGAACCTCCTGAATTAAACCAGTACCAGGAAGTAGATAGTTTATTTTCTAAAGAAGAGGGCTTTAAAAAAAAATATTTTATTAGCCAGGCTATATGTTTCAAATATATTTGTTATCACACAAATAATGACTGTCTGGCTTACCTGCCTGACCCCAGGTCATATCTCAGTGTAATTTCAGAGAAGGATGCCTTGGAAACAAGGTGGAAGGTTCTCCTGGACATAGGGAGTTGAGGACTTCAGAGAGAGGGAAGCTGAGTTGGGACACTTTCAGGTGGAAGATAAGTAGAGGTAAAATATCACCCATCGAAAGAATGGAGTGAAGAGTGACCTGTAGAACTGGTCAGGCCACCTGAAGCTTGTGTGTGCCAGTGTGCTGGTAAGACTGGAAAGCAGAGCACAGCTAATCCTAAAAGAAACAACTCTTGATACTGTCCAATAAGCTGTGGCCTCCCTTAAAGATGGATTCTCCTGGTGCATTTTGTAAAGAAATGCAACCTAGTTCATTAAAAATAAACTTCAGTTTATTTTTAAATAAGCTCTCAATAGGTTGTTTTCTGTATGAGACCCCAAAATAATAAAAATAAAATAACATCTGAGTGAATATAGAAAATTACTGGATACATTTAGAAAGTGACTGGACCATCAGTATAAACAGATTAAAATTGTGGTTTCTGGAATAAGTTCAGTAGAAATGATATTCTATTTGAGCTCCTCTCCTATATACAACTTTGCAGAAATCCAATTTAATAATTTTAGACCATCTTCCCAATTACTTGAAGGAGAAGGGTGAGTTTGTATTTCTTGATAACACATATGTATTTCTGTTTGAAGTAAATCAGAGTAACTTGCACATTGCAGGAGGGAAGAGCCCCAGAAATTTTATTAACTACAAGTTTAGGTTGCTGATAAATGACATTCTCTCTTAATTTCATGAACTGAATAATAAAATAGCTCAGAGGGACGTATATCTAACCACATGTGTGTGCATACACACATACAGGAAAAGAAAAATGCGCTGGCTTGCCCCTTTGGGTATGCAGTTAATATACTGCTTAAAGGAATCTCAGTAAAGATTTTTTTATAAATTATGTTTATTGCATAAAAATGTGTAGAGTGGAAGGTGTGAATTCTAAATGCGCTAAGGGAATTCTGTCCTCTGCTTTTAAAGAGAAGGACGTTTGTTTAAGGAATTTGATTATCTAGTGATAGGTCATTTCTGATAATAATATTGAGCCTTCATCTTCAATCACAGCTGATGTTTTAATGTGAATCCCTTTCCCCAAGCCTCCCTCCCTGCATACCTCACTCTCCTGATAGTTTGAGCTGAGGGAAGCCAGCCAGCACGCTATAAATTCCCTCCAAATCTATGGATGTTGACACATTCCTATTTACCTCACTTGTGTTCCAGGAGCATATTCCTGTTCCCGTTCAAGCCTCAACACCCCCACTTCCTAGTCCTGTCTTCTCCGGAAGATGTGGCTTTATTTTCTTCTTTTTTTCTCACCCCATCCCAGCCCAAGTTTGCAAGTCTGTAGGTGTGCTCCCCATGTTTCTGGGATGCCATGCCTTTACCCAGGTGGCCATCACACAAGCCCCTGACTCCCCCTCAGCCTCCCGCTCCCTGGCCCTCTGTAGTCTGCTTTGTGCCTGGCCCCTCCCAGAACTGCCAGCGCAGATGAAAGCCCCCCCCCCCCCGTTGCGCCCACTCTCAGACCAGTGCCGATCCTCCTCCACTGGGCCCTCGAGCAGGTCTGGCATCCACTTCCACAGCTTTGTCCTCAGGTTTGTACCTCTCTGGCCATTCTTGCTTGGAATTTTTCGGAGGCTCTTCATTTTCTGCCCTCCCATTGTTTCTTGGGGGCTGCCCTGACCTCCCAGCTCTTTCCTGCTGACATCGAGTGTTTATGCCAGAACCTTAACAAGCTCCATTGGTGGCTCTGAATTCGGCTCCTGGGACTCACATATGTAAGCTGTCGTTCACCTGGCCAGACTCCTCAGACTTGTCATCTACATGCCCTGAGTTTTAATGTCTTGCACACAATGTCAACTGAGTCGTAAAACTGGAAGTCACAGGATCGACTTCAGTGCTTCATCTCATTCTAGTAAGTCCCCAAATTCTGTCAGTTTTATTTCTGAAAGAACAATATCCTATTTTAGTCTTCATTGGAGCCTCTAACGTGCTAAGCTGAAAGAGAGAGAGAGAGATCTAGCAGACTGCTGGGATATGAGCAGCCAAGCCCTGAACCTGTAAGTAGGGCCAGGTTGGAGCCTGCATGCACAGCTGCAGGCAGAGCGCACGCCAGCAGCCTTGTGAGCCTCACCCTGTTCATCCCTCTCCTGGACCAAGGCTCCACCACACTTCCTCCTGGCAGTATTTTTGAAAGTCTTGCACAGTTTAAAAGGATATTAAAACTTTTTCAGAAGTATAAATTGTTGCAAGGAATATTTATTGTAAGTATTGACATATAAAGGATTAAATGGTCACATCATCTTCTGAATGGACCCACTGGGATATCTAGCAGTGATTTCCTATCATCATCTATTTCAAAAGTATATGAAAAATATTTTCTTTGACAGTTGGAGGTGGTTCTGTACATCACTGAATTACACTCCCTAACAACACCTAGAATTTTATCCAAATTTAATCCTCTAAATCTTTCACTGATCATCCTATCTTACTTTCCTACCATAGACATACATAGTCATCCACAGATAGGTGTGTATCTATGCACACACAGTGTTTATAAATTGCATTTGAAATTTATGTATTTCCAGTGATCATAAACTTAAAAAATCAATTCTGTGTAGAGTTACTATCTTGATGATTTTAAGGACACAATTGATCAGAATACCATAGTTCACACAAATTTCATAAATTAAGTGTTTATGTATTTTTCATTTACATATTTATTTTACATCACTGTTCATTTTTTCACACTGCATGCTTACTCCTCTCAGGTGTGGTCTCTGTAAAATTCCAACCACCAGTTCATCCATGAATACATAAAATTCAAACCATGCTCTCTTGTGCTCTTCCCTCCCCTGTTTTGACCCCTCTGCTTCCTCTCCCTTGCAAAATGTCTCTGGTTTATATCTTGTTGATTTTGTAAAATGTATAATGTTTTCATTGGAAACGATATATATATATATATATATATATTTTTTTTTTTTTTTTAAAGATGTATTTATTTGTGAATACAGCGGGCGGGTCAGGAGAGGTCTGCCGCGCCATGTGGTCACCTCCGGGGTAGGCGGGGATCAAATTTATGCTGAAGTAGCTTTAGCTTCTTAGTGCTATGCTTTAACCTGCTGCGCCACCAGGGAGGGCAGGAAACGAAATTCTTAATGAGACTAATTCAGAAGCACCTACGTTTTGGTGTCCTGATGAAAAGAATTCAAATTGTTTATGCCATTTTGGTACTCAGAAGGATTTTATTCCACATTCAGCACGAGTGAAGAATGCCTTTCTTTTATGTTTAATCAGTACTATTGGTTTGCTGTTCATTAACATAGCTATGTAGTTTGAGGAGTACAACTTCACACTCACATGCTGCACTCACCCTTCACCAGAGCCCCACTGCCAGTGCACCATCATGTCACCCCCAACCCTTGTCATGTTCAAAGCAGGAAAAGAGCAACAGTGACAGGAAGGTGTGGGGGAGAGCCTACTGCCAGGAGATGGAGGCACAGTTTTTTTGGAAAAAGCAAGGACAGAAGTTGAGTAACTGAAAATTGATTACCTTAAACATCAAACCTTCCCAAGCTTGGAATTTTCCTAGGGATACTTTGCCCCCTGGTCTGAAGGCCAGAGCTCAGGACTAAGGCTTGGACCTCCTCTGCTGAGGCTGGCAGAAGCCTCAACTGCCAACCCCCATTACCTTCTTCAGGAATTAGATTCTTAGCTCCTTGGTCTGGTATTGGACTTTTCACCCCACCCAAACCTAAGTTTACAAGTTTAATTTTCTATCCTCACTTTCCTTCTCTCTCCAAACTAATGTACTCCCCTCCCTGCTGGTTACTGTTGAATAAAACCCCTGCCTGGAATGACCATGTCCACCCACACCTCTTCACGATGTCTCCCATGTCCCTCTTTTCTGAAATAATAAGATGAGCCAGTTCTGTAGGCTCATGGCTGCCTCTGTATTAACGTTTGTAACGCGGCTGGTGCACCTGCTCTCAGGGCAAGGTTTGAACTCCTCCCTCATGGCACTGTTCTTTGGCCCTGGACCTTGAGGGTAAGCAGGTGACCCAGTACAGAACTCTGAATGGACTGGTAGTTTCAGCTGCCGTGAGATTCAGTGTCTCAGGAAAACGGATTTACTAGTCTGTAGAGTTTGTTTTTGAGGAAAATGTGTTTAAATGGTGGTGATATTACATTCATTGATTAAGAAAGAGGTGTTTTACTTCAGAGAATATCATTAGAAAATGTTATAAGATCTTTGAAGCTTATGCTGGCTGGTGAATTTCAATTTACAGCAGGATACAGAACTCATTTTGTCAGATGATTCTGATAGGGCAACCATTCTCATAATAGACAGAAATGTTGCTGGGAGAATCCATTACCTGTATTACAGCCCAGTCTGCTTGGGTAGTGGGAGCATTTGTTTCTTTTCTTGTTGTTATACCTACCCATGTAACTTTCAAAAATCATAAATAAATCTTTTTGAAAAGAAGTTCTAAAGCTCACATAGGAAGTATGTATTGGAAAAGCCAACAGATCTTTAATTATGAAGGCAGTGCTTGGCACAATAGTGACATATTAGCTCTACTAGAAAGAAAATTCAAAGTTTGGAAGAAGAAGAATATGTACTTTCACAAGTTGAAATGGCCATTAATTCACAAGTAAGAAAGGACTGTAAGCACAGCAGTCTCTTAAATGTTATCTAGCAAGTCAAAACACTTTGGAGTGTTATTTTCTTCCACATTGCTGTCCTTTACAGAGACAGCCCTGCCGGGGGGAGCCCCCATGGCCCTCACCCTGTCCCCACCCCCTAGTTCCTCCTCTGCCTCTACTGGGGCAGCAATGACACCAGTTCACAGGGACTTTGAAGTTAACTAAATATACACCAAGTGTGTCTAACAATGTCTAACATCTAGCAAAGTGATGCTTTTTTAATTATTATTGTTCACCAATTAATCATTGAGTGGAGTGAATCTTATAATTGTCTGAATCATTGTACTACTACAAATAAGATACTTTCCTTTAATTTCTAAAATTTATCTGAATGCTTGGCCAAACCAAATGAACCAAATAGTAAAATACACCATCTATGCATTATTAGTAATCATAAAATCATGCAATACATGTTGGAATTTTCACTTGTTAGAGTGAAAATTACCATTTTATTAAAATGCATTGAAAGCTTGTTAGAAGCAAAGATGCTATCTACCATGAATAATAAGCATTTAGGAGACAATGTCTTTCTCAAAGACATGATATAGTCTTTTTGTAATTGAATTATTTGTGATATTAACATTTTAATGAAAGAATATTCCTATTTTCACATTTCTTCAGAAACTGATATTTGATTTGTACTTCATGTTATTAATGTTACAAGTATTTAACATATTTGAAATCTCAGTTAAAACTAATTTATACTTCAAATTTCCATAAAGATAGATGCATAATATGCTTCTTTGTGCTCTATGTTTATATTCTCACTTTGTCGCCAGTGTTCTCTGTAATGGAGATAGATTTTGAAAATACTAATCCCAGAGGAATAATAATTTAGATAAATAATATCTTTGATGTGAAAACTTGCCAGTCATACAGGTGTTGTGATGATGTACCTCGTTCACTAAGTAAAATTTGCTGGTATGAGGCAACTTGGTATGTGATTTATGAGAAGTCTCTGATTAATTTTACACAGTTCACCAATAAACCTTCCTCATAGGTATCCACTGTGAACACAGAGTAAATGGCCTTTGGAAAAGGACTGGACATTGAAGCTAAATGACTAAATAGCTTCAGACACCCCCTAGAGGAAGAAAAATAAGATTTAAAGTACTGTTATTAAGGAATAAGATCCATAAATAAAGTAGTACATTCTTACACCCCTGACATATTTTGACAAATAAGAGGAAAATATGTTCCTAATAGGAAATATGGGTTTGAAGTGTATTTTAAGCTATTTAATGCTGCCAGTACATTGAGGATTGCTTGTAGAGTCAAAGTTGAGTTACTCTGAACATAAAAAGAAGGGAAGGTTGCTTTGGATCAGAGATCTCCTTTTTGTAGAACATTTTTTTTCAATAGATGACCAAGTTACTGTGCAGGCTGCCTGGCTAGTTCTCAGTCCCTCTGGTTCCAGATGAGCTGTGCACAAGGGTATCGGTCTACTCTTGCTACATAATCTTGGGACTATGAAAGACACTTTGAAATTTATTACAAAGGTGATTCTGGCTGATAGCCTATGGAAACACAGAAACCTGCATAGATGGATAGTGCAGTCTTGGGAGAACAGCTCCTGTGTTTGGAAGATGTGGTTATATTGTTACATTTCTGTCTCAGCCATTGCAGATAGAAATACAGCTGTTTTATGAGTCTTGCAAAAGATGAGGCAGGTACCATTTGTTTAAAATATTTCTTTCTTGAAATTTACTTTTTTTTTTTAAAGATTTATTTATTTGTGAATACAGAACTGGGGTACAGGACCAGAGGTGCAGGGACGGTGAGAGGATTCACCAGAGACAGAGTGGGGAGCAGAACAGGCAGATCGTCGAAGTACACTGCTAGGGGAGCAGCGGGCGGGTCAGGAGAGGTCTGCTGCCATGCCATTTGGATCACCTCCGGAGCAGGCTGGACCTAACTCAGGGGAAGGTGGCTTTAGCTTCTTAGTGCTGTGCTGTAACCCGCTGCGCCACCAGGGAGGGCCCGAAATTTACTTTTAAAACATTCTATTTAAGGAAATCAAAGTTTAAAATTCTTTAGACTTTAATGCCATTTATCTTTGTCATAGTAGTCACCTGCCCCCAGACTCCTCCAGAGAAGGCAGAAGGTTAACTGTGGTTACACTAATTAGTTTTGTCTTCCTGCATAGTATCAGTGTTAAGGGGATGTTTGTCATTTATATGATGCCTGGTGTGTATATGGATTTTTTTTTTGGTTGAAATGATGGAAAATAATCTATCATTCAGACTAACCTTGGAAACAGTTTGCCACCCTGGGTGTAGATTTGGAATTTTTTCATTAATTTCCCCAATAATTTTGGAAGGCATTTAGTAGTATCGGTTATTGGGGATATAGCCGTAAACATGACTGTCCTCACTAACCTTACAGTGTAGTCCATTGTATGTTTCACCATCTTTAGGGGTTTTGTTTTTGTTTTTTAGTCAAATGAATTTTAAAATTCAAAACTTCTGTTGGAAAAATTTTATAATCACGTGTTGTATGTACTTGTATGCCTTGCTTTTATTAAAAGAAAGAAAGCTTCATAAATTGCTTAGTTAAGGAATGCAGAATAAGGATTGTAATTCTAAGGAATAAAGACTGAGAAACAGGGTCAATTCTCACTTTTTTAGAAATCTTTTAGACACCATGAATGGTAGGCACAGTATGAGTAGGGGGTTGGGATTATCTCAACCCTGCTTCTTCCAAGTCTTGTGATTGTGGAAAGTTTACCTAAACTCTTCAAACTTCACATACTTCATTTGTAAAATGTGAATAAACATAATCCATGATTTAATTTTGTGCAAATTAAATCAGATCTCATAAACAGAACTTCTAGAACATGGTAGGTATTTGATAATGTTAATTGTTTCCCCTTCTCATTTTCTTATCCACATTCTCAAGACTTATTACCAGTATCTTCTACTAACCACTAAAAAAGATCAAATTTTTATAGGGTAACAAAGTGACCATATTTCACAAGGCAGTCAAAAAGATCTTTTACTGAAAATGGGATGCAATTTAAGAGGTATTTTGCTCATGAAATTAAAGAGTCATGCAACTGCACTTGAGTGCCCATATTTATTAGAAAATATAAACATGACAATTTGATTTTATTGGACAATATAAATATTGTAAGGTATGTGAGAAGTTTCAGGTCAAATGGCCAATAAGAACCTATCAAAACCTCTCACTCCAAATAATAGAAACAAGAACAAAGATAGAGAAATGATGGATAGAGAGATAGCATAGAAGAAGGAAAAGGGATAAATTATGAAGAAATCCTGAAGATAAAGATCAGACAAATGGATTGAAAGGAAAGCTACAAAAAGTCAGGAGCAGGACTAGAGGTGGGAACTTCTGAGAGCTAGAGGTGACCCAGGCACAAGTGTAGGGTGATTGGTTGAGTTCTAAGATCTCCTTCTATAGTGCTCTGCTTTGCACTCCCTCTTCATCTCTGTTGCTGTGGCCATAGTATGTATACATGCAAGTGACAGTTATGAGTATTGGCATTTGAGTCAACAAAAGAGGGGAATTTTCTAGTAAGTGAGGACATAAGGAGAGTACTCACTCCCAGAAGATTATCTATTAAGTATCCTCCCCCACCCCCTCACTGCACTGAATAGATGCAGCAGATATTTTAACATGAAATTTAACACACAAGATGAGCATCTCACCAAGAATTACTTAATTACTTGACAGCTGGAAAAATACTATGAGCAAGAGACACCAATCTCAACATAGAAAATGTGTGCAAGGAAATATTGACTACAGCTTATGGTAAGAAGCTATAAAAAAAAAAATGAAAGAATGAGACTCTTGCCACTCCTGTTTAGTATATTATAGGAAGTCCTAACCAGAGCAATTAGGCCAGAAAAATAAATGAAAGACCTCCAAATTGGAAAGGAAGATGTTAAACTGTCCCTCGAGATATCACCAGGAAAACTTAGGACTAATAAACAAATTCAGTAAGTAAAGTTTCAGGATACAAAATCATTGACAATGATTTTGTTCAGGAAAAAGGCATGCCTACTGATTAAGTCTAGATGTAAGGAAAAACTAGGTTTAAATAAATGTTAGAAATTGGAGGACAGCCACTAGAATAGAAATTGAATGCTTAGCTTCTAAACCACTGGAGAAAAGATAATGGAATGAGTCAGATCAATTTTAAAAGAGGACTAAGAAGAATATTTAAATAAAAAACAACTAAGGACCATGGAAAAATAAATACATAAAATATTAAGACTAGTTAAAATAGATTAGTCAGTCTTGTTCTTCGCACTTCTCTTCCATACTGTACTTACCAAAATAAATTATAAATAGATCAAACACTTAAATATTAAGCACAAAACTGTTAAGAAACTAGAAGATAAGATATACAAAAGACCTTTATTAGAAATGAAATTTTAAAGAAATAAGAGAACTGATAAAAATATTTGATTACATCAAAATTTCAAACCTGTTAAAGGTCAGAGAGGAGAGAGACTGGAAGAAAATATTTGCTTCATAATTAATCTACAAAGTCTTAATGTTCTAGTGGTAATCAACATGAAGGAGAGGCAAGTCAAGGGGGAAAAAATGAGCAAAGCACATGATAAGTCATTTAATGGAAGAGTATTTATTGCTAGTAATCTTATTAAAAGGAGAAATCCAAATTTAAAAAAAATGCAGATACTCAGCAAATTGTTGACATCAAAAATGTTTGATGATGGGCAGAATATAAAATAATGGAATTATCAAAATACTATTCGTTGATACATGTATTAACCCAAACATTTTGGAGGACCTTTTGCTATTGTTTATTATAATGATAACTTTTCACACTATCTAACCTTTTGTTTCACTGCTCTGAGAAGTAGTTGCGGGTAATCACATGGAAGGACTGAAAGGATGTGTGTACTAGTGTCATCTGGAAAAGGTCCTAAATATTTTGGACAGGGGATGGGTAAGCAACTTACTGTATGTCCAGTTATACACAAAGGTTAATGTGACACTGGGCTTCATGATCAGGAAATATTATAGATCAAAAGTCACTTTCCAGTAATTACTTAAGTCATCTATTTTGATGTTATTTATTTAAGCAAAATTCACTCGGTTTTGTTTATTATCTTTGTAAAAGTGGAATGTCTGCTGTGTATCATCATGGCTTTTCCTGGGGGGGTGAGGGGGGAGTGATCACAGCACAGGCATTTGGGGCTTGGAGAGTACTTCTCTGCTTCAAACTGGAGAGTTTTAGCTGACCCCCTGCTGCTTGGACACCACCAAAAAGAAATGGAATGAGTAATTTGAACACAAATGAGAGAAAGCAAGACTCATTTCCATGCCATGGAGAACTTGAATGTCTTCACCAGAAGAGCTGTCTGCTAACTTGGTGCTCATTCAAAACCTTATTTGGGGCTAACACTTCTTTATAAGATGGCTTCATGTGCCTGAAGTAATTCTCAGAGATTGATTTGTAAAACATTCTGAATCAATTAAGGCTTTAATCAGCAAAGTAGCAAACTTCACATGGCTTGTGGACTAATTTTACCATCTCCCATCAATGTGAACCTAAGCTGAAAAAAGAAAACAATTACGAAGATGCAATTATCTGTCCTGATTACTGAATTAGGAGAGTTTGTGTTCATCTGTCCCAATGTAAAGGTGGGTATCCTGTGGGAAACAACCCAAGCAGCTGTTGGGGTGCCTTCAGTGTGGCTACTGACAGGCTTTTCCACAGAACTACTCCCTAAGGTTGACTGGACATCCAGGAGACTAGCTGTCAGCTTCAGGTAACCAGCAAAAAACAAAAACTTCAGGTGTAATTTTGTATAAACATTTTTTTAGCTCAAGCTTTGGAAAAAACTCCTTGCCAATAAACATCTCATTTGAATCGCTACATCTACAGATCTATCAACTTACACAATGATCAGGAAATTGGTTTCCTTTACTCAGACCAGCTCACAGCCCTGGCTACATATCAGAACCACGTGGAAGCTTTGACCCCACGCAGCCCCATTACATCAGATTGTCATGGGGAAAGCTAGGCACCAGCACTTTTTTTTTTTTTTTAAAGATTTATTTATTTATTCATACAGAACTGGGGTACAGGCCAGAGGCTCAGGGACGGTGAGAGGCTTCACCAGAGACAGAGTGGGGAGCAGAACAGGCAGATTGACGAAGTACACTGCTGAGAGGAGCAGCGGGCGGGTCAGGAGAGGTCTGGCTCGCCATGTGGTCTCCTCCGGGGCAGTCGGCAGGCGGGAATCGAACTCATGCGGAAGTGGCTTCAGATTCTCAGTGCTGTGCTCTAACCCACTGCGCCACCAGGGAGGGCCGGCACCAGCACTTTTTAAAGCTCCCCTGGTAAATCCTTTGCAGCCAAGATCAAGAACCCCTAATTAATTTATTTTAAATATTTATTTATTTCTATATACAAGAACTGGGGTACAGACCAAAGATGAAGGGAGAGGATTCATCAGAGACAGAGTGGGGAGCAGAACAGGTGGATCTACTGAAGTACACTGCCAAGGGGAGCAGCGGGCAGGTCAGGAGAGGTCTGCTGCGCCATGTGGGTCCCCTCCCTGGCCAGGGATCGAGAACTTGTGCTGCAGTGGCTGCAGACAGCTTCATAGAGCTGTGCTTTAACCTATTGTACCACCAGGGAGGACCCCACCCAAGAACCCCTAATTTAGACAGCACTTCTAGTCTTGTGTAACCCAGTCTATGGTGGTAATGATTTGGTGGCCATACCTTTTTGGAATAGAATGATTTTTGACACGCCCTCCTTTCCATAAGGGCTGTGTGTAACTATGGAAAATGGAGTGACTCAGGTTCTTTTTTACCGCCCACCACTAGCCTCTACAGCTACCACCTACAGCTTTGCCTTCCTCCCAGGTTTCATTGCCCACATATGATAACATAGTTTTGCAAAAAGTGCTTGGGAGCATGAGCATGGAGCGCACATTGCCATGATTGTGGGTGTCCAGGCTGAGAAGCCAGAGAGCATGAAGTTATTATGTACCTGTAAGTGTGGATGACCAGAAGAGATCATTAGAGATTGGAAAGATTGTAAGAGAAGATAGAGAAAGGAGAGCGATTGAGAAGGGAGAGAGAGAGAAGTCAGAGAGATTGCAGAGATTACGAAGGGTTGAGATGCTCAGTGGCTGCCTGCCTCCCAGCCTCCCTGCCTGCTTCAGTGTGTGCCTCCTCCCTGCCTCAGCATTAAGGGCCAGTCACATCTACCAGGGCCACCAAGATTCCTTTACTGTTTGCCGAAATCAAGCATGAACCTGTCCACCTTGTGTGTGGTTGCTACTACAATAACTATAGTTAACTTTTGTAACTTTCTCAGATATTTTTTCATAGTTAGGAATCAAAAAGACTGCTCTCAGATAACATTTTCCAAAAGTTTTGATTTGGCAAAGGTGGTAGTCTGAATCATTTGTTAGGTAGTGTTGAATAATTAGAAGTTTTTATTTAGTTTCAGACTTATATTTATCAGAAATGTCAGTCTTTTTTATGATAAAACTGGATTTTAAGACACTAGTTGTTTTTTTGCAGCAACATTTTTATATCCATAGTCAAGCTACTTACAGGTGGGCAGAGAAATGCTGATAAGGGAACACAACCCATTTCCGGTCATCCTAATCAGGGTCTCAAGCTGGAATATTCTACTCAGCAAAATGACTCCAATACCTTAGGGGGAATATAGGGAAAATTATTATTACTTTCCGTGTCTTCTATATGCTGTGCCTCTCTTATATGAATACATTAGAGGATCTTATCTGAGAGCAGTTCTAGCAGAAACTTCACTTCTCAGCCCCTGGGAGATGAGTGCTCCATTGTCTATATAATTCAGTAAGTGCATCCACTTACTGTGGTCAACCATCGCCATGGTCCATTTCTAGCACTTTCTCATCATTCCAGGTTGAAGCTTTGTTCTGTTGTATAATGACTCCCATTATCTCCTTTCCTCTATTCCCCTTAATTTACATTCCTGTATATGACTCTATAGCCTTCCTTTTAGAAGGTGAATAACATTCCATTTATGGATGGACCACACTTTTTTATAAACATCAAAGGACTCTTGGGTTGCTGCTACATTTTTGCCAGTGTAAATAATGCTGCTCTGAACATGAGTGTGGAAATATCTACTCAAGTCCCTGCTTTCAGTTCCTTCAATCACATAACTAGAAGTGGGGTTACTGAATCATGCGATAATTAGGTATTTAATTTTTGGAGGAGCCACCATACTGCCCTCCACAGCACCTTCACCCCTTCACATTTCTACCAGCAAGGCAGTCCTTGATTTATCCACATCCTCACCAACACTTATTTTCTGTTTCGGGTTTGTTTTTTGTTTTTTTTTTTTTTGTCTTCACTTCAGTATGAAGTAGTCCATTTTTAATATTAGGTTGTTGAAAAAGTCATATTTTTCTATGTTTTTCAAAGGCCATTCATTTATATAAAGAACAAAGATCAATCCATGATATATTACACATTTTGTTTGATAACCTTTTGCCATCTTTCAGTGAGCTTCATAATTCCTCGTTCATAGAAGGACCTGTCTTTATGGACAAAAACAAAAAATCAAACAAGGTGCTGATTTACAGCCTCAACTGATTTGACCCTTATACCATGCAAGGAAGAAAGTGAAACTAGTGGAAGTCTGATGGAGCAAGGGAAGGCGAGTATGGTGGATGTGACCACCCATCCCATCCAGATCCAGGCTCCAATAATTTTTGATGAGAGATCAAACTTGTATGTGGGCTTACATTGTGATGGAACACAACTCCCTATGATTAACAAGCTGTTGACGTTTCTGGATAGTGGATTCATTCAAACTGTCCAGTTGCTGACAATACACATTTGAATCAATTGATTGGTTCCTTGGTAGGAGCTTGAAAAACACGACACTTAAAATCCCACTCCACTGAGAGTATAACCTTCCTCTGATAAATGTCTGCTGTCAATGTCATTTGAAGCAAACCATAACATTGGGACCAACTCTGTTTGTACACAACATTGTTGTAAATAGGCCACTTCTCATCACCAGTTATTAGGCACTTCTAAAAGGGAGCGTTTTCCTCACATTTAATGAGCATATAACAGATGTTTACACATGCCATCAAATGAGTTTGAGTTCATGAGAAACCCAAATATTGACTTGGTTATATGTCTCAGCTTTTTCAGGTGGTCACAAACATTAATGATGGATGTTCACTGTTTCTGCAATCCTCGTGTTGTATAAAGTTAGTTGGATTCGTTTAGTACTTTTAGTTTTTCATCATCAACCCTAATGGGCCTCCCTAATTGAGGAGCATTGTTGAGCTCAGAACCACCAACATGAAACTTCATGAACCAGCATTGGTACAGACATTGCTCTAGAACATTGTGACTGTAAACTGTATGCAACTTTTCACAGGCTTGACTACGTTCTTCCATTCATGGAAGTATGAGAGTAAAATATGGTGAATTTTCAGTTTGGTCTTTCATCTTCCACTTATAAATTCTCCAAAACTCAGCCTAATGATTCAGTTTTTGCTGTTGGTTTGTTTTAGTTTTTTTTTTTTTTTTTTTTTTAGAATGAAGAACTGTCAAGTGACTGGCAATAACATGACTCCAGTACTTCCAAAAATGAAGTAGTTCCATCTGTTGCAAAATTAATCATGACTTTTCCAGCAACCCAATACAACCCTTGTCTAGAACTGGCTTGCCTCTAATGTTTTACAAAAAGACAAGAGATTCCTTTAGGTCAAATGTGGCAGCAGACTCCAGTAGTTCTGTATAACAATATTCAGTAATTCATTTTCAGCTTCAACTTCAACCAAAGTTTCTGTGAGACCTGCAGCCTTGAAAGCCTGCTTATTTGGGGGGTTCACCATTATCAGTTGCCTCACTTTTTAAAGGAAACTTTTTAAACAAACACTTTAATTGTAACTTCCTTTTAATGCTCTTTTTTTTCTTCCAAAATTTGTAGTATCTCCTGTTCTGCTTACTTTGTGCTTATAGGTCAATAGTTTAAAAAAATACTTTACTGTCACTTTAAGGTTTGGAGAAGGAGAAAAAATAAATATATGTTAGTATATTACGTTTTGAGGAAACCATTAAACAGTACCCTCTCTTGCCTGAATTCTCAACCCATTGAAAAAAAAGTGTTGGGCACTTAGGAAGTTAAGGTTATCTTTACAAATAATACAGCATAGTTTAGAGATATGATCTGCAGGAATGTGGGTTTTCTAATACCAAAACCAGAGTTGGACTTAGTAATTCAGTCTTAAGTAGCCTTTAGTAGTATATGTTCCTTCTACCATGGCAAATGGAGAGCAGAAAGGCGCAGAGCAGGCTTGCCAGCTATGAGTGACCTGCCTGAGAAGAGAGTGGGGAGTAAGAAGGAAGAAAGAAGCTAAGCTGGATACACCCTGTCCATCTGCCCTCACCAGATTTACTAACTCGCTATGTCACACACCTTTTCCTAGTGAGATGAATGAAGGTGTGAATGAAAGAGGAGAAGGGGGGAAGGGAGAGAAGGGGAAAGTCAGGAGTAGCCTTCCCCCTACAAAGAGACAAGTAGGCAAGACGCATTTTCCCCAATAGGAATTCTCCACATTTTACAGTCTGTCCCTTGCACTGACTTTAACTTGTTCTCTTGCTATTGGCATCTTGCGGATGCTTGTTCTGAGCATATATCCCATAATTTATGCCATTTCTCAGTACCTAAACCTCTTCCTCTTGACATCAGACCCAATTCATATATTTTTTACTGAAAATAGTAGAAAGAAGCATATATCTGGCCCCAGATCTTGGGAAATGAACTATGTCCTAGAAGATGAGATTTACAGACAGCAGCATTCTGCCACTATGAAATGAGTGGGGGTCAGGGTAAGAGAGTGGTGAAAGCCAGCATTTGGGTAGACATGGATGTCCTCCTGAAGAAGTGATGGTGGAATTAGCTTTAAAAGTGAGAGCATGGATACAGCACTTAATCTTCCTTGGACTGTAGTAGAATATAGCTGGAATGCAGTAGAAATAAGACCACAGGCTCAGTTTTGTTTTGCTTTTTGACATATGAAATGTCATTTGTAAAAAACTGCCTGCAGGAAGAAATAATAGAATAGCCACTAGCTAGGAACCAGGTGATTGTTTCACCTCAGTTCTGCACCTGTCATTTTTATGGGGCTTCATCTATCTAACCCAAGTCCAACACACACACAAAGAAACCTATCTAGACCAGTATTTTGGGATTCATAAGGAAGAGAAGCCCTTGTAGTCATAAGGAAACAAACTTTAAATATATCTTTGACAAACAGCAACAATAACATGGCTGTTGTTCAGATGTGTACACCTGAAAGGAGATTTTAAACACACATTTGAAGGGCAGGGAGGCAGAGTGATCAGAAGACAAAGAGAATAGAATACTATGATTGTATTTTATTGGCCAATTTTTTAAATATACTTTGACATATATGACATGATGTCCTTTTGATCATTGAGGGGTTGATTTCCCTCATCTAGAAAAACTAAATTGTCATCTTTCTCAGCTACCAACCCACATCAGAAGACCAATATTTATATATAGTCATTAATTCAGCAAATATTGATTGAACATCTCTCACTGTCAGACATGTTTCAGACTCTGGGAATTCAGTCGTGAGCAGGACAGAGGTGACCCTGCTCCAATGAGCTCCCATTCCAGTATGGGAGATGGGTAACAAACAAGTCAACACGCACCTAACTAATTCCCAAGAGTGAGTTGTGCCTTAAATGATGAAAGGGGGTCCACTATTTTTCTTGGCAGAGAGAAAAAGAACAAAGGCCATAGGAAGGAAGGAGTTTGTTAGGTTTAGCAAAAGAAAAGGCAGGGTAGCTGGTGCATAGCTACAGAAGGGGAGTGAGTATGAGGTGATGAATCCTGTGCAGGGACCAGCTCTCCAAAACAGTGCATATGGTATTTCAGACATTCCAAGAGGTTATGAACCACAGAGAAACAGACAGACAGACAGACAATCTGTGCATACAGATTAATTCAAGAGAGAGGTTGAGCTTTGATTTGGGGATGTACAGAAGCAGGATGGTTAGAGCAGGGGAGCATACTGTTTCTGTGCATGAAAACAACATCCTGTGTGTTGGAATGGTGACAATGGAGAAAGTGTGAGAGAAAGGGTGAAGACTGAATAACCATGAAGGATTTTGACTTCCAAGCTGAATTGCTTAGATTTGAGTTTTTGTTCTTGGGAGCTGAGTTGCTAAGGGAGCAGATGGTCTCATACATATGGCCCTTGACTCAGTGGCCCACAATGTGGTGGAATGGCTCAGGTGCCCAGTTGGACTCAGGCTAGAGGCTGCCACCACTTTCTTCCTCAAACTTTCTAACAAATTAATAACAAACAGAATATACACAGGCAGGTGTAGACATAGTCAATGATGTGAGTATGGGTTTTCATTCCTACTACTGATGGAAAGTCATTTTTTCCCAAGTGATGATATAAGAACTGAGGCAAATTATATTCATCTAGAACAACTAAATTGTCATCTTTCTCAGCTACCAACCCACCAGAGAACAGGCCAGTTAGGTGATTTTGTTGAATGAATTGAAAATTCAAGTGAATTAAAAATTGGTCTTGATGTACCCTCCCTGGTGGCGCAGCGGGTTAAAGCACTGCACTAAGAAGCTTAAGCCACTTCCGCATGAGTTCGATTCCCGCCTGCCCCGGAGGTGACCACATGGCGTGGCAGACCTCTCCTGACCCGCCCGCTGCTCCTCTCAGCAGTGTGCTTCGTCGATCTGCCTGTTCTGTTCCCCACTCTGTCTCTGGTGAAGACTCTCGCCGCTCCTGAGCCTCTGGCCTGTACCCCAGTTCTGCATGCACAAATAAATAAATCTTTAAAAAAAAAAAAAAGGTCTTGATCAATCAATCTGAGAAAATGAATTCAAAGTGGTTGAGAAAACAAAGATGATACAGGAGAGGAAAAAAAGGTCCCTTAGTTGAAAGTATATTTCCCTCAAACACCTTAAGAAATTAGAATTGATGATTTTTGTATGAATATAAATAAAGCCAAAGCTCCTTTTGATTAAACATTTTCTAAAATTTAAAATATAATTTTTGATCTCCAGATTATTTTCCACCTTTGAAACTTTTTTTATCAGAATTTTCTTTAGAGACAATAGTATATTTTATTTCTTAGCTATCACTCACTGGTTATGCATAGTTCTGCATTACCTTGTTCGCTTTTTTATTGTTTTCCTTTCATGGAAGAGATAAATTTACTTCTGGCAAACCATTACTTATATGTCTTTCTAGAGATCAGCAGAGTTCACAGATTACATAAAACCTCTCATAAAAAACCCATTTCATAACTTGAGAGTAATTTTAAATTCAGTGTTTAGCAGGATGTTAATCCTGGCATATCTAGCTGCCATGATGAAGGATTGCAGCTCTGAGGCATGTAAAGTTCAGAAGAAATACCCAAACCAATGAGTCATAGGTCAGTCTTATAAATTGGAAGGAAATATAATCAAGTAATCTGACATTACCTACTAGGCATCTTATTGTTTATTGTTTATTAATGAACAATAAACAAACCTGTCACCAACCATTGAAAAATGCACTGCTTAGTTTATTCTAATGATTGGTATCATCCAAGCAAGGGGATTTGTCTCAGGGAAGTTCTGTGATTATTAAATATCATCAAGCAGACCCTTGATATAATGAGATTAAAACTGTCTGTACAGAGGAACTAGACTTTATTAAAAAAGAAATAGGAAAAGAAAGCCACCTTATCAAGGCTGGCTTTACAGACTGGGTGACATCTGGTTAATAAATTTACTTTTTTTTTAAGACATGGTTTGCATTATTACTAGATAATACAATATTAGATACGGAAGTCTTCACAACCAGATAATGTAATATATTCTGCTATTGTGGTCAAACCCTATTCTTTCTCTATACTTTCATCTAATTTCAGACATTAACATAAATGTAAAACTACACTCCATTTACTATACTTCTTGAGAAATTAAGGGTGTCTCTAAGGGCACGTAAAGTCACATACACCATAGTGCATACCTTCTCTATAACAGAAGTTAAATTGCAATTATTCTTAACTTGCACAGAGCTGCGGTTTATTTATTTTAAAAAATGGAGTTTCCTTTTGTATCATTTTAGCCTTCAGAGTAAGAAAAATCTACCTTGCTTGCTTTCGTTGCCTAATACTCTGATAAGAATCAACATGTCTATATAGGATATCATTGCTTCTGTAAAAGAATATATAAATTCTATATTACATTGCTGAAAGGAAGTAATAAAAAGGAGGGAAATATGAAATTGATTGACATTTATCATTCTAGAAAAACACAGCTAATTTTGGTGATTCTGTGAGGGCAGGGGATTCTGTTTGGTTATAGAACACTGTCAGTTGAATAATTTCTGTAAAGAATAAAGTGAAAATGAACAGAATGTACACGTGTTGGCACCATTGAAATGCTCATTTCTCTGAGGCTTCAGTCAGGACAGTAAAGTCTAGAATAGAAGGACATGGTGTCAGGGAATCAAAGTGGAGCTTTTTGAAGGCCTGGCCTTTTGACAGCCAGTGCACAGCCTCCTCTTCTAGGTAATTCTTCATCTTCCCTTCCTCACACCTAAACGTCCATGGGCTGTGTATATTTTCCTTGCAGATAAGGAAATAGAGGTGCACTGTTCTTACCTAACACTTTGAAATTTGAGATTTTGAATCCTTACTTGGAGAAGGACTGTTTTCACAGGCAGTCACCTGGCTATGGGAATATCGTGCTGTCCAGCAAAGGGGAAGAGGGTAAAGTTAAATTAAAAACCAACATAGCACATTGCCTGCAACCTTTAACAAATAATATATGGATTCCCACAGGGCAAGAAAAGAAAATGCTGTTTAAATCATTTTATTAGAGAGAAATGCCATCTGATATTTATTGTTCTCTGAGTATTACAACTTAAACATCTCACAGATTTACTTTAGATGATAGATCTAAATGTAATGTAAAAGGGTCTTTGTAAATGGAGTGCTATCATTGGGTCATTAAAAGTAAAAAGTGACCAAAATAATAAAAGGCATTTAACAATGGATTATTCTTAAAAATAAAACTTTTATTTATACTCAGTAAAGCTATATTATTTTCCTTTTATGTTTCTGTGAAGCTAGGGCCCAGAGTCTCCCTGAGTTTTTGATATATTAAGATTAATTCTCTCATTTTATAAATTAACTCTTAACATATCAAGTAATTGCCACTTTTCATTGGTTTTGCTACACTTCCACTCCTTTCAGAATGGGGGAACTAACCTTATGTGCCAGTTTCTTTGGAAAGATGATGGTGAACCGGAAAAATTAAGTGCTCATTCAAGATGTAATAGTTACATCGAACAACCAGGACTTAGAGTTGAGTATGATGATTTTAAAATAAACAGTTTTTATTTTATTCTCTTACTATAATTTTAAGACACTTTCTGTAGATCAGAACTTCCAGATTCCTTGAAGAAACTGTAGCAAATGTCATTAACCTCATTTTAAAGTAAACTTTTAGTTTTAAATTTTAGATTTTCGGAATTACATAATTAGTACAGAAATTTTCACGTAAACTTCATACAGTTTCCCATAGCATTAACCTTTTACATATTATAGCACATTCATTAAAACTAAAAAATTTAAATTGGCACATTAACATTAACTAAAATACAGAACTTATTCATATTTCATCTGCTTTTGTATTAATGTCCTTTTTCTGTTGCAATACCCACTTCAGTTTAAGTTGAATTTAGTTGTTATGTTTCCTTTCATTTTTAAAAGCTTCTATTTTTACCTTATTTTTCATAACCTTGAAATTTGGAAGGGTACTGATCAGATATTTGTAGAGATTATTTGCTTGGTCTTAAATTGAATCCACAGATTAAATTGGAGAAGTGAACGTGATGTTTTCACAACATTGATCTCCCAGTCCATCTTTCCATTCATCAGTACTTTGTAATTTTGATATCTTTTATCAGTACTTTGTAATTTTTCTTTTTAGATTTACATAAAAATGTTTCCTTTTGTTTGTTTGTTTGAGTGATAGAAAAATGGTAAGTTTTTATCCCCAAATTCCCATTGTTCTTTGCTGGTATATAGGAATATTATTAACTTTTTTATAATGACCTTATATTCTGCCATCCTGCTAGACTTTTCAGTTCTAGGAACTTTCTCATAGATTAGTTACGAGTTTCTATGTGGATAATCACTTAATCTAGTTTTGTTTCTTGCCAGACTGTATTATTCCCTCATCTTGCTTCATTGCATTCACTATAAGAGTAATAAATAGGTTATTGAATGGAAAAGATATGCTTTCCTTGTCTCTGATCTTAAGGGAAACTATTTCAGTCTTTTGTTCTTAAATATGATGCTAGCTGTAGCATCATAGGATTTATTTATTTATGCATACAAGAATGGGGGTACAGGCCAGAGGTGCAGGGGTTGAGAGAATTCACCAGAGAGTGGGAATCAGAACAGCCAGATCAACTGAAATACACTGCTGAGGGGAGCAGCAGGTGGATTAGGAGAGGTCTACCATGCCATGTGGGTCACCTCCCTGGCCAGGGATCGAACCGTGCTGCAGTGGCTGCAGATTGCTTTATAGTATGGCACTTTAACCTAGTGTACCTCCAGGGAGGGTCTGCTATCTGTACATTTTTTAAGATGTCATATGTTTGATTATCATTGGTTGAGAGTTTTTTTTATCATAAATGTTTAATTTTATCAAGTTCTTTTATATCTTTTCAGATATTTGTATAGTTTTTCTTTCTAGCCTGTTAATCTCCTTTAGGTTGAAACCATGTTTTTCACATCATTATTGCCGGTTATGTTTGAGTATCATGCACCATCAGATGTGGAAACAATCATCACTTAAATTTCTTGGATTCTCAATTGGAATTAAGAATAAAATGTCAACATTGTCTCACCAGTGTTTGCTCTATTTAAATGACTAGATCATTTTATAACTGACTATAGGACAATATTTTTTTCTCTTTTTTTATAATTTTGAAACATGAAGACAGACGGCTTTAAAGAGTTTATAACATCTTAAGATGTTTCACATTGAAAATATTGAAGACTACATTTCATATTTCAGAATATAATATATAGTAGATACTAAGGGGCCAAAGGAAAGGTTTTGTTTGTTTTTTGGGGGAAGGAACATGACAAGTTATCATATAGCTAAGCAGGGATATAGAACTTGAGCCAGATTCATTGAATGGTAGCATTTAATACATCTCTCTCATACTTTACTCACTATCCCTAAATAATATTTGTGGCATTGGAATATATCCTTATGTCAATGGGGATTTCCTTAAGAATTCTTCATGTTCTTTTAGTCAGCAAATACCATTTTGATAAGGTAAACAATCATTCTCCCTCTGCCCCCAACCATTGGCCCTACTTAAAAAACTTAATTCTGGGCCCTCCCTGATAGCGCAGCAGGTTAAAGCACAGCACTAAGAAGCTAAAACCACTTCAGCATGAGTTCAATCCCTGCCCTGGAGGTGACCCACATGGCGTGGCAGACCTCTCCTGACTCGCCCACTGCTCTCCTCAGCAGTGTACATTGTTGATCTCCCTGTTCTGCTCCCCACACTGTTTTTGGTGAAGCCTCTCACCGCTCCTGCACCTCTGCCTTGTACCCCAGTTCTGTATGCATAAATAAAGAAATCTTTAAAAAAAGTCTTAATTCTTAGATTCAGAGGCAACATGTCCATAGGGGAAAGGAGACAGTTAAAAGATCTAGATTTGGAATAAAAGCAACCTGGATTCAAATTCTGGCCCCAAATCAGAGTGTTGTAACCTAAATATAATATTTTATAATCTCCTTTTTACTTAATTGCTATATCACAAACATATTTCCATGGCAGTAAATAAAATTGTCATAGAATGCCACTCTATGGATTTTTCAAATTAAGTAAATTTATAATAGTATCCAATAACAGACATAAGTATGTAGTAGCCTCATGGGTGTATCTTGCCCTACATGCATAAATATTTTCTTTGTGTACATTCCTAGAAGTAGATTCCCTGCACAAGGGAATCATATTTTAAGTTATAAAACATATTACCAATTTACTTGGGAAAAGCTGTTCTAAGTTACACTCTCGTAAAATTAGTGAGAGCATTTTCTTCCTAAAAGTATTTTTAATTTCTTTATGTTAAAGTTTAAAAATATCTGGTATTTAAAAATAAACCAAAACTTTTAATTTTAAATCAAGTCATTTTGTCGTAACTATTACAACTGGATTAATCAGAACCATAGTAGGGTCTTAAGTAATCTGGGATAATTGTCTCTCTTTGTCAGCGAGCCCAGTGAGGTCTGAGATCAGAAGGTTGACAGAGAACCAGTATTCTCAAGCCTATTTGTCACTTTCTATACTGAGACCCATTTCATTTTTCTCTTAACAACTTCAGAGATGCCCTGTGACATTTAATTTTTTTTTTAAAGATTTATTTATTTATTCATACAGAACTGGGGTACAGGCCAGAGATGCGGAGGGTGAGAGGATTCACCAGAGACAGAGCGGGAAGCAGAACAGGCAGATCGACGAGGTACACTGCTGAGGGGAGCAGCGGGCGGGCCAGGAGAGGTCTGCCACGCCATGTGGTCACCTCCGGGGCAGGCGGGGATCGAACTCATGTGGAAGTGGCTTTAGTTTCTCAGTGCAGTGCTTTAACCCGCTGCGCCACCAGGGAGGGCCCGACATTTAATTTTTTTTTTAATGGAAGTGGAACAGGAAAGTATAAAAACCTCATCTGAATGAATTATTTCAAAGTAAACATATCCGAGTAATTGATACCATTAAGGTAAACAAATTTATTAATACTTACTAATATATATATATTTATAATGGAAAACATAAAATTATCCTGACGATTCCTTGAACTACAACTTTTACATCAAATAGTCAATAATTCCTCTTAGCGAAAACATTTCCTATCGGTTCTTCCACAGTCAAGGAGCAACTGACCCTCACTATTTTGTGTATAGTAACTTGCCTAGTTTTTAGAGTACCCAGAGCAATGAAAAAGCTTTAAAAATTATTTCTCTTTGACAGTGAAATCAAGAAACTGTAAGGCAAAGCCTGGTGGCTCACAAAGTGTGTGATTAAGAGTATATTGCTGCACATACTGGCCTGATGAATATGAGCAGTTGGTGCATGTGGCTGTTTGGTACTAACTTTATAGTCACTAGATAGCAGTAGAGCTACAATAACAAATCGGGCACTTTGCATCAGAGAAGCTTGTAGGGAATTAGAAGTACTGTACGTTACTTGGTACAGCAGTCAGCCACGAAGACTAGCCATTCCGTTGCCTGCCTTAGGTGCAGAACTTGCTGGAGGCAGAGGCCACAACCAAAGTGCAGGCACTGGGGGCCTCAGAGTTTGAGTGGAGAATTAAGTTTGTGTGGCTGCCCAGCAGCGCCCCCAGGCCCATGCTCCGAGGCTCCTCCACCAGCTGCTCTTCAGTGTTCCCTGTGTGTTCGGGATGGACACCCAGTCTAGTATGTTGTTCAGACAATAGCTCTTGCATTATCTTTCTTTTTTGTGGTTAATGTACCATTTTTCTTCTCTTTTTCCCCTATACAAACACTGCCATGCCTGATGTACTTCCCCGCTTGTAGAAAAGTTACAGCCTGGTCTCTAGCGGAACAGTGCTCTGATTAAAGTGATTAAAACTATATACAGCATGCATAATTAACCTTTGCGCTGGCTGTCACCGCGAGCTGATGCATGGTGCTGATACTGTATCTGTCTGTGGCAGCCGGCGTATGCTACATGACCATTTTTTTTTTTTCCTGCAGAATTTTAATCACTTGAGATAAAGAGCCAGGAGAGAGAGATCAAGGCTGTATTAATCCTCTCAATGGCTTTATAATTTCCCTTCTATTCTGCTGCTGGTAATCAAGAAAAATAATGCTGCCTTAATCCTAGATGCCAAGGTCAATCATCTCTGTGCCCTTTGATAGTAAGGATGTCATTATGAAAAGATTTTTAATGAACATAATTCTCGCTGTACTCCACAGGGAAAAGGGTATGTTCCACGACATCAGGATGGCTAGGCATGCCTTCATTTCTGGCAAAAAAGATTTTAAATATTAGACCTGTTAGAACTAAATTCCTAACAGCTGGTTAGGATTGCAGAGCAGAAATTCCTACAGGTAGGAACCCAACATGGAGAGATTGAGGAGTGATCTGCAGCGGTGGCCAGTGGGTGAGAGCCCAGGCCTGTGATTAGCAGTCTGACCACACAGCCAGCCACCGCAGGTGCCAGGGCAGCAGGACATGGCCCTTCGCACCCCAGTGCCTCCCTGGAGCACAGCCAAGATCAAAATACAAGTGCAGTGATGCACAGATGGGTGGTGACATTTTAAAACAATGCCCTGTTGTTGTTTTTTAAGAACTTGCAGACAGGTGAAAAACAAAAATCCTTTCAGCTCAGAAGCACCTGAGCTAAATCCCAGATGACTTCTTGCTGGTACTTCCACCCACTCGCTCTCTTATTTGGTTTTCTCCAAAACATGTTCCCTTCGTTGAAGTGAGGCGCTGACAGAGCCTTGACAGCCAGACACAGACCAGGCCAGCTGAGATCAAGCGCCAGTGAGGCTTCTGCCCGTGCAGCGCTGTCATGGGCCCTGGACAAGAACAGCGCGGGCTCATGTGGAGAGCGGCACTTGTCAGGGGGCCTCTGTGCATCGGGGTCATTTATCCTGGTGAAGAGAGCTGAAGAAGGCCTTGAACACAGACTTCAAATAGCACAAGGCTACTGGGCACAGGCTTTGCATACTTGCAAGGTTACCGGGGTGGTGGGAAAGAGATGAGCAACTTGCTGGCTATTCACTTTTGAAAACGGGAACCTCAGCTCTAGAGAACAGCGTTTCAGTAGGCTTCAGTGGGGAGCAGTGCGCTAGTGAGCCCGCACGCTGAGGTGGTTGCTATGCAGGGCTTACTTCCATGCCTTTACAGTGCACTAGTGTTAGCTTCTCCCGAGTGGTGGGCATGCGTGCGCCTTCATGGGAAGGGGTGACCGTGGGCCCTGGGACTCTGCTCCTAGATGCTCCCACATTAGCAGACGGGCAGCCATGAAGGAGCCCCAAAACACCCCTCCACCTGGGATGGTGCGGGCAGGCTGACTTTGGGATGGCTGGGGTGAAGGTCAAAGACCAGCCTCAGCCCAGAGTTCCTGACTTGCGGATCTTCTGGGGGGCCACCTTCCCAGGTTTGGCCTTTCTTTTCTCCTTTATAATCTGGACACACACACTCTGACTCTGTCCTTCTGAAGTTTGTGCTTGGACTCGGTAAATACCTTCATTTGGATTCTACTCATTTCGAATTTATGATCATCTGCCCTGACCTGGAGTGAAATTACTCTTGCTCAGTCTCTGAGAAAACGTATATGCGGGGCCAATCTAAAATGAATAGTGTAGGGGGCATGTCTTGCCGACTTACATGAACAAATTCTTTTTGAGGACTTAGATACCACAGATGTCAGTATTTACAAATGAAGCTTCCTTCTTGGGAAAGCAGCCTTGGCAGGGGTGTCTCCTTGGGACCACTTTGTTTGCACATCATTTGAGCAGCTAAAATGAATGAAACTGAATTTTTAAAAATATTCCATAATTTAGACTTTCCCTATTACCTTTGAGTTACTGTTCTATACTGATGCAGAAAACATTTTAGTCATGCATATCTAAGAGATTGTTCTGGCGTTTGCTCCCTGCCCATGTAATTTCAGTAATGGAGCATTTGCCCCATTTCCATAGATCAGTAGAAGCATTGGCTGGAAGACCACACAGATGTGAGCCTCATAAGAAATTGGAACTTAGGAGCTGCTGCTCTGAGCTACTGGCACAACTTGTGCAGCCTAGAGGCTTCTCTGTGGGGTTCTACAGAGCCTACCTCCTCCTGCAAAGGTAAAGCAGATTCCTGGGTGGCCAGTGGACAGGGTCCCAGCAGACCCACCACATACCCTTTATCCAGCGTGTGTGTGTGGTGGCCACATTTGGGATTCATCCAAATATGATGGGGGGAAAATATGATTTTTAAGAGTTCAAGATCTTGTATAGCCCTTTGCTCTACCTCAAAGGAATTTAGAAAGGACAACGTAGCCTCCTTCATGAGAACCATAAGGAAAGGGTGCATCTGGAAGAGGGCACCCCTTGGGCACTCATCATGCGTTTGTCTTCTATACATTGATTCAAGTATGTGTGTGCATGTGTGTATGTGTAATTGAAGCTCCATGTCATCTAAGACTGCTTCACTCCAAAAATTCACCCTGAAGGGTAAGCAGGAACCCATGGTACATGAGGGCAGGGGGGACTCCAAGGACCTCAGATTATGAAGCCCTTTCATATCCACTCTAAGAAATGTACACTTTGCCATGAATATAGAACTCGAAACACAATGGTTATTCTCCAGACTGCTTTCCACACAGTGATATGAGGCAGTGGAACTTGAAACTAGCCCCTCCTCTCTGACCCTTTGCCTGGCTCTAGTCTATCATGATATAACATTAATGTCTTCATCATCTACCCGTCTAGTCTCTTTGCTTTACTCAAGCCTCCACATGACACTAAGCACCCTACCTTTTTACCCCTTTTCTAAAATTATAATAGTTTGTTTTTATATCATTGTGTGCCTTTTTCCATCTCAGTTGTAATCCCCATGGACTTCCCATCACCAATTCACTCGTGTGCCATCACCATAGTCCCATGCACTCCCACCCTCATTTTTGGTCCCATTTCCCACTCCACCCCCATAAAATGTCTCTGGTATATAGTTGTTCATTATTATCCCCCCCC
>NW_004567133.1:1771990-1778603 GCF_000260355.1 Condylura cristata
TGCTCCTGCTATGAGAGAAACCATCTGGTATTTTTCTTTCTCTTTCTGGCTTATTTCACGAAGCATGATCCCTTCCAGCTCCATCCATGTTGCTGTTGTCTGTACTTTATTACAATTGCTTTTTCTTTTTTTCCCAGTCCTCTGTGCTCCTGCTATGAGAGAAACCATCTGGTATTTTTCTTTTTCGTTCTGGCTTATTTCACTAAGCATGATCCCTTCCAGCTCTATCCATGTTGCTGCAAAAGACATGAATCTATCTTTTTTGATCACTGAGTAATATTCCATTGTGTATATGTACCACTTCTTTTTAATCCAGTCATCTACTTTTGGGCATTTGGTTTGATTCCATGTCTTTCCTATTGTAAATAAAGCAGCAACAAACATGGGGGAAAGCACCCTACTTTTAAAACACAGATACAGTGAAGCTACCACCTTAAAAAAAAATCTTATTTGTTTCCAATCATGTGAAGAGGGAAGTCCAGACCTCTTAGCAAGGTATTCAAAGCTCTGCAATCTCATTCCTTCTAAATGACTTCTCAGGTTACAGCTTGACAACTGTGCTGTATCACATCCTACTAGACTGAGATTCATTGAGGGCTCTTGCTTTGGAATTCCTTGTGTCTGATGCATAAAAGGACTTCAGTAGGTTCAGAACTGAATGCACTGTTACTTTATTTTGTTATTGCTGTTTATGGACATTACCACATGCAAGAGCTCTGCCATGGACAAAGGCCTCACTCGAATTCCTGACAACAACCTTGAGCAGTGGGGATAGTTAACTCCATTTCTTATATGAGGAAACAATCTCAGAGAGATCTGGCTTCTTTTTTAACTTTACTTTTATTTTTGTTTAACATTATTTCACAAACCACTTTGTCAGCTCCAGTTGTATGCTAGCCCCTTTCAAGGTGCTGGCACACCCACTACTGCCAAATTCTGAGGGTGGCCCTCCTTTGTGAGGCTCACAGGCTTGTGGGGGGGCAAGTTCCCCAACCAGAATAAGTGCTGTGGCGGGCAAGTACAGAGCCCATGGGAGCTTCGGGGAACATTTCCCACTTACTATGAAGCAGGCATGATTGGTAGCCATAAACATAATATATCAGTGAGGTGGGCCCTTTGAACTTCTGCAGGACAAGATAACCCCTCCCTGGAAGTCATTGCAGCTTAGATAGAAGAGGGGGCTTCTTTGTTGAAGAGCAGCCCTGGGCCTAGAGCACATGAGAGTCTGTTCCCCTCTTTTTACCATTGGCCTGGTCACTCCAAGTGGATAAACTGGAACAGGGGAGAAGGAACAGTGGGCACAGGGTGGAAGGAAGGCGATCTCCCTTGAATACCTGGTCCCCCAGGCTTCTCCAGAAACAGCCCCTGGAAGGGGGTCTGGTGGCTATTGGAGGAGGTGGGTCAGGTTGTCTTAAGCCTGAACTTGCCCACACTTGAGCTCGCTCAACTTAATGCAGTGTGTGTTACACAGCACATGGGATTTACATGGGTGTGGAGTGGGGGAGGGGCTGGGTGTTGCTGACATGCTGAGTTGTGAGAGTCTGTTAACACTAGTTTCAAAGGAGAGCTATAGATGAACTGCAGTTACGGGGGCACACTGCTTCATGAATTAACATATGTACCTTGACTGATGTCCTCGGACAGTTCCCTGAGTACAGCCGCTCAGGAAGCTGACCACCTAGATCTTGTAGGTGGAGCTCACTCAGGACACACGTTCTTCACATTTTGTAATGAATGTGGTGCAGGTCTCTGAGTGTCCCCTGCATGCTGTGTGTTTAATATATGCCTAAGCTTTGTATGGACCTCTGATGGAGCTCTTGTATCAGGTCAGTGAGGTTCTGCTTCACCTTCTCCCTGATGGGCAGCGTGCCATTTTTGTGTGCCTCTGCTTTCTCTCCTAAGTTGGTAAATGCTATGGCATCTATAGATGTTGCTTAATTATTTAGCTACTTCCTGGCATATTTTTCCTAACACAATGTCAACAGTTTTGTTGAAGTCTTCCTCTCCTTTTGCCTCCCAGAATTCATAATAAATAACAATGATAAAAAATAACTGTTAAGGGCCCTCCCTGGTGACACAAAGGGTGAAAGAGCAGCATTAGGAAGCTTACTGCAGCCACTTCAGCACTAGTTTAACCCGCAGCCCAGGAGGTGACCCACACTGCACAGCCGACCTCTCCTGACCCACCCACTGCTCCCCTGAGTATTGTACTTCATCCATCTGCCTGTTCTGCTCCACACTCTGTCTCTAGTAGGTCCTCTCACCCTCCCTGCACTATGGCCTGTACCCCAGTTCTGTATGTATAAATAAATAAACCTCTAAAAAAATGTTAACATTTATTAGGTACTGTTGGAAACCGGACACAAGATGTGCATTTTGCATATATATATATATATATATATATATATATATATATATTTTTTTTTTTTTTAATTTTCCCACCTTCATCCTTGGTTGATTTCTGAGTTTTGATTGTCCCAGAAGAATCCTGAGTCAGAAAGATTTCAGAGCAAGTAGTTTTATCTAGGAGGTAACATGATACACTGGAAAGGGATTCCAGCAGCCAATCAGAGGCTTTGCCTAAGGCATAGTAGTACTGTGCAAAAGCTGGGAGACTACCAAGGAACTCACAAAAAACAAGCACTGCAGTTCCCTGACCCGGGAATTAAGCTGGAAGCCGAAGGTTATACAACCACTCCCAGGTATAATCAGCTCTGGGATAGCTGCACCTAGGGGACACTAGTTCCTCATTCACCTGGCCACTGTGGATGAAGGCAGAGCGGGCTCTAGTCACCAGGAAAAGCTACCAGGTGACAAGACACAGATGTTGGCCACAGGAAGTTGGAATGTGCACTTCCACAGAGAGGCCAAAACGGATGTAGGCAGGCACTGACAGCACCTGCTCCTTTAGGCCATCATGTTACTTTCTTTTGACAGGCAATAAAACTGAGTATTAATGGACTAAGTAAGTTAGGCTATTTGTGACACTTCTAAGTCATTTTTGTTCTTTTCTCTGTGACAACTCCCTTTGCTCCCTGTCAATCCAAATATTTAAACTTATGGTTCAGTTCAACAGTTGCTTTGTGAACGTGGTACCTGATTCTGTCTGGGTCATGTGTCTTTTCCACCTGGCCCTATGTCAGAAGTTGTCTCTTGAAGTGCCACGCCTATGTGGTCCCATGAAGGAATATGTGTCAACCTACTCTGAAGAGAAAATTAGATGATTAGCTAATTTTTTTGTTGGAGTAATATATTTTAATTCAAACTTTGAGTGCTAAGAAGTCTAGACTCTGCTGCTGTTATAAACAGCTCTATGGTTTGGTGGTTTGACACAACAGGGGCTTATTTCTCACCCACAGAGAGGTCACTGTTGGTGATTCAGGGATCCAGGTGGCTTTGACCTTGTCCCTCACTTGCCCCAAGCTATGTCAGGTCACAAGAATGACTAGTGATTCCTGCTTGGATTTTTCACTCATTGAGTCAAGAAGTGATAATGCATTTTTATTCCCATTTTATTAGAGAAAATTTGTCACATGGCCCCAACTAATTATAAGAAGGCTGAAAAATACAGTCTTCCAAAGGGCGGGTGAGGGACCACTGGGCATTGTGAACACCAGAAATGTCTTCCCCAGTGGAGTAGTAATAATAATTAAGCAATCATGATCAAAGGCCGCCTAGGGCATTTCCTGGGGATTTCTGAAAGACTGGAAGAATTTTGCCTTGAGCTGTAAATGTCAGTTGCTCATTAATTCATCAGAAATGCCCAGAGCTGTGGTGGCTGTTGCTAATAAGATATATTTGTTTGGTTATTTAACAAATCAAAAAGCATGTTGTCATTTTCCCCTGGTCCTGATGATTCTTTAGCAGATGAGTACTCCATTCTGTACGTCATATTAGTTATAACATTTTTTTTCTCTGTCCTTGAAGTTTCTATTGAAGTAAATCTCATTGGTGTGAAATATCATCCTGGAGTACTTAGTCAACAGTTGTTCTCACAGCTGTTTGGAAACTTAAACAATTGAAAAATGCATTTTAATGTTTATTTTAAGCACCTGCCTCCCTCCCCCACTCCAGAAATGGATGTGAGATCTGCTGGTCTTGGATCTTGAAAATGTTTACACTGAATATATTCCGCATTTTTTCTGTCTAGTTATTTTACAGAAAAAGTGACACTTACTGTAGCTTTTGCCATCTTAATACAAATGCTTTCCAAGTGATATTTTTTTAAAGAAAATATGACTTACCCAAAAGGAAAGCAGCAGATCCAGGAAGTCACTGGATGTATTCCACTTAAATGAATGATTGAAGTTAGAATTTTTCTTTCATTTGTTAATAATAAGCATGGTGCCTTCTGCCTGACTTGTACAGATCTACCTGGTAAGAGAGAACCACAGCTGTTCCTGAGTTGTCCTCACTCAGCTGTCCGTCATGAAAACAGTGGAAATTATTCCTTCTTCTGAATTCTGAATAAATCCTCACTTAATCTAATGCTGTGTCAGAGCCGTGCTCCATCCCACAGTCTGGCTCCTGGGGACAGCTTTGGCACTGGGTTCCACTGAGAGCAAAATAGGATGTAGGCTGCACCCCACCTCTGGAGGACTTGTGCTATTATTTACACTGATGTAAAGCAGATTGGCAAAGACTTTCGCAGACCCAAAGAGAAAATGTTTCCAATTAATCAATGGTGATGCATTAACAGGCTGCTACTTTATTCATTGTTCACAGAATGGAATTCCATGATAACAACATTCTGTACGTATATCATCACAAAACAATAGTAATACCACCACAGTAGAAACAGCTTTGATAAATTATACACAAATTAGATCTTAGAATTCTAGCATTGATCTGATTAGGAGTTACCAGTATTGGTGAACAAGTGAAATTCAGTTTTGCATCATACAGAAGCACAGAAAGCCCTGGGAGGGAGAATGCAAACATTGTGAGAAGCCAGTATTTTACATAATAAAGCATTGGCACAGATTGGCAAGATTTTACACCTTTCACCGCATTCTCTTCTTCTGCTTTCTGTATTCTAAGTGCACTTTAATTTTCCATTTTATCTAAAATGAGTCTGTGAGCTGTTCTGAAAATTACAAGAACTTAATAAAGGAACTACAAATTTTGATTTTTAAGGGAAGATATGGGAATACTGTGCTAGTATTAATTTTTTAATGAGATATGCTAACTCTACTTCAAGGATCCGGACAAAACCACCCATAGTTCTTGCTTTTCTCTAGGACCTTGAAATTTAAGAAACCCACAAGCATCTCTTTGCATCCTTAAGTCTGGTGTGCAGTGGCACCTCATTGTAGTTTTGATTTGTGTCTCCTTGATGACTAGAGATGCTGAACACCATTTCATGTGCTCATTGGCCATTTGTATGTCTTTCTGAAGAAATATCTATTCAGATTCCCTTTCCCTCCATTCATTGTTGTTGTTGTAGAGTTCTTTCTGTATTCACCCTTTATTAGAGACATATGATTTGTAAATATTTTCTCCCGCTCAGAGGCTGTGCTTATTTTGATAATGTTTTCCTTTACTGTGAAGAACTTTTGAGTATCGTATAGTGCCAAATGTTTACTTTTGTTTTGTTGCCTCTGCTTTTGGTCTCCAGTCATTGCCAAGATCATTGCCAAGGAGCCTACCACCTTTGTTTCCATCTGGGAGTCATTTGGTTTCAGGCATCATATTCAAGTGTCTTGCCTATTTTGAGTTAATACTAAGAAAAGTGCCTTATTTCCACAGGCACTCACGTTTGTGCAGGGCAGTGAGAGGATTCACCAGAGACCGAGTGGGGAGCAGAACAGGCAGAGTGACAAAGTACACTGCTGAGGGGAGCAGTGGTCAGGTCAGAAGAGGTCTGCCATGCCATGTGGGTCACCTCCAGGGCTGGGGATAGAACTCACACTGAGGCGACTGAGGCTTGCTTGTAGTGCTGCACTTTAACCCCTTGTGCCACCAGAGAGGGCCATGAAGACCATTCCAATTAGTCTCCTAATAATGAGAACACTGTTTCAGGGATACCTTAGCTTCTGTTGGTCTGTCTTCCAAAGCCTATTCCAAAGCCTTCTGTTGGCCAGCTAAGCCTATCAGTTTTGTGAACTCCCGAGCACCTTCCATAAATCTCCCATTCCTACCCCTTCTGTTGCATAAATTAACCTGAGTCAGTTTCTGTAATTTACAATGAAGAACCCTGGACTGATTAAGTAGTCAATATTAGTTTGAGATTTTCTAAGTGCACAAAGCAGGAGACCTGGGAGATGCTCTAATTCCTCATTTTAAGATGAATCCCAGACATACTCCTTGTTCAGAAATCTACAAAGTGTTGGTAGCAGAATTAGAGCTAGAATTCAGTCCTTTTGACTCCAAATCCAGTATTTTTTCACATACAGAAGTGCTGATTAGAAGAATCAGCCAGGGTCCCTTTATTGCCCTTTATGTAGCCACTAACCACAAGTACCTGCTGATACCTAAAAAGTGGTTCATTCGGCCCTCCCTGGTGGCGCAGCGGGTTAAAGCACAGCACTAAGAAGCTAAAGCCACTGCAGCATGAGTTCGATTCCCACCTGCCCCGGAGGTGACCACATGGCACGGCAGACCTCTCCTGACC
>NW_004567133.1:1778703-1964465 GCF_000260355.1 Condylura cristata
ATCTGCCTGTTCTGCTCCCCACTCTGTCTCTGGTGAAGCCTCTTACCGCCCCTGAGCCTCTGGCCTGTACCCCAGTTCTGTGTGCACAAATAAATAAATCTTTAAAAAAAAAAAGTGGTTCATTCAATTGTAGTATGCTACAGGTATAAAACACCCCCAGATTTTGAAGACTTAGTACTATAAAAAGTAAAATATGACATGTGTGTTTCTGTGTTGATCACATGTTGAAATAATAATGTTTTAGATACTTTTTACTGTTCCAATGTGGCATGAGAATATTTAAAGTTTCATGTATGACTTGGATTATAGTTCCATTGACATATGAGTCTCTGTGGGAAGCACTGGATCAGTGGTTATTATGCTTGAATATTATATTAGTCAGTTTTGCTGTGGTAATAACTATTCTGCAAATTTCAGAGGCTTACAATAATGAATATTGATTTCTTGCTAGGCGTCCCTCAGTCAAATGTGGCTGTGTTAGGCTTAGCCAAACTTTGCCAGCCTCAACCCACCACACATGCTTCTCCTTCTGTGACCCCGGTTCCGCAGCAGCCGCCTCTGGAGCATGTTGTCCTCATTGTAGAAGCTTCAGAAGCACTGAATTTTGATGGTGATTAATACTCTTTTGCTTCCTATCATACTCCATTTTTTTTAAAGATTTATTTATTTATTCATACAGAACTGGGGTATAGGCCAGAGATGTGGAGGGTGAGAGGATTCACCAGAGACAGAGTGGGGAGCAGAACAGGCAGATCGATGAGTTACCCTGCTGAGGGGAGCAGCGGGCGGGGTCAGAAGAGGTCTGCCACGCCATGTTGATCAGCTCCCTGGTTGGGAATCGAACTCGTGCGGAAGTGGCTTTAGCTTTTCAGTGCTGTGCTTTAACCCTCTGCGCAACCAGAATGGCCTCATATTCCATTTTTTAATAATTTATTTATTTATGCATACAAGAACTGGGGTACAGGCCAGAAGCACAGGGGATGAGAGGATTCACCAGAGACAGAATAAGAAGCAGAACAGGCAGAATGACGAAGTACACTACTGAGGGGAGCAGCGGCAAAACCAGAGAGGTCTGCTGACCACATGGGTCAGCTCCCTGGCTGGGGGTCAAACTAGCGCTGAAGTGGCTGTAGCTAGCTTCATAGTGCCATGCTTTAAAACCCACTCTGCACCACAGGGAGGGCCATATTCCATTTTTAAAGTAGGTCACATCCAAGTCCAAAGCAAACATGGCAGGAATGCATACCCTGCCTAGTAGGAAAGCACAGAGAGAACAGGGAGATAAGGAATGCGCATGTAATATGACCTGTAACACTCTCCTTCCCCCATGAACAATACAGTTGTCTCATCTTATTGCCAAGTCAGCTAGAGGTAATGTAAGGTGATAGCATCGGACTCAGAGTCCGAACTGTCAGGATCCACATTGCGTCAAAAAACTCTCCCTTATGACCTAGAGTCTCATGACAAGTTAATGGCTTCATTCCTCTTCCCCTACCACAAATATTATGCGGAGAAACCAAGACAAGTTCAGCAAAACTCCTACTTAGGAAAACGAAGGGTAGGAGCCCATAACAGACCTTGCAGCTCCAATATCTGCTAGACAAATATTTTGAGAACCCTAAGGCTGAGCCTGGAATGTTCCTCAGTCAGACCCATGTGCACTTGCAAGAGCTGCCCGGTGTGTTGTCTGCCTGACTGCCCAGTCGCCCTCTGGGAATCACCTTCTGTCATTATCATCTCTCCAAGAAAGGCACTAAGAAATACGGCATCCCTGACAGATGAGCAAATGTCTCACCTTGTTTCCTACCCATGGAAAGATGGGCATCAAAGATCACTTTAGGTTGCAAATAGTCAGTCTATTTTAATACGGTTCAAAGTATGTGTAGTGCTTTGCCTCTCCTGAAACCATGGTGTTAGTGATATGATGGGGGGCAGCTACAAGTGCATGCAGACACCCACAGTTTCCGTCAGGTCCTTTGCCCTCGAGACTCAGTTGGAAGTACTTTGAGATGCTTGTGCTTCCAAAAGACCAGCTCTGAGTTTCTTTCCTTGGGCTGTTTTGTACACCGGAGATATCTCACTGGGGCCGTGTTAACCTAAAGGGAGATTGCAATAGAGGAGTGTTATTCATACCTTTGATTTGTTCTTTTCCAGGAGGCTGTGCCTTAATGGCCAATCATGATTTGATGAGAAATACTTCTGTTTCAAATCCTGCAGCTCCTGGAAGTTTTGAAATTTCTATATTCGATTCCTATTGTGTTTTCATAGCAGCAGGGGGAAGAGAGAGTCATTTTCTTCTCCTGCATAGCATGTGAAAACATCCTGTAACAACCAGTTACACTGTTACACTGGCACCATTCTATTTTAAAAACAAGTTGGGCATTCTACTTTCTGAGTTATCACAATGTTTTCAGTGTTGCATAGCTTGGGTTGCCACTTTTCCAACCCAACTTCTTGCAAGAGTTTTCTAGACCTTAACCAATGGCCTGTGTTTAAGTTTTCCCCTATATCCCTGTGGCATCCAGCATCTAACATTTATTTTTCACTTACGAATCTTGCGAGTCAGCTCTGGCTCCGGCCTAATCGAGGCTGAATGAGGAGTGCCATCTGGGCCTCCTCCTGTCACGATGGAGGGCAGGCACACTGGAGGGCAAGTGGAAGCCCAACATATCCTGTAAAGCCTTTGCTGGGAACTGGCACGTGTCACCTGCTCCCACAAGTTACATGACAAACCCCAAGTTAATGAAATGAAACATGCCATTCACCTTCTGGAAAAATTATGATAAGAATAGGAACAAATAACAGTCTCGCAGGTATAAAAGCCCTACAGAAGTCCTCCAGGGGGTCATCATGAACAGCTGCATTGCAGTTCCCTAGCAGCAGAAGCACAGCATAAAGTCAAGCACAGGGAGGGAGGACTCTCACTGGGGTGCTCATCCAGTTGCATCTGCTCAGTGTAGCAGAAGGAACCTGGTGGGAGAGGGCTTACAAACCCAAGTTCTGACCCAGCTTTGCCACCACTTACATGCCTTAGGACAACAGTTCTTCCTCTGTAGATCTCAAGAATCTCATAACTTGCAAAGGATTGGGTTAGATGGTCCTGTGTTGCTTCCGAGGCTGACACTGTGAGTCTGTGATGCTGTGATTCTGTGTGCTGGGCCACTTCACATGACAAGGACATGATAAGCTATGAAGAGAAGGAGCTAGAATAAGAAGATCATAGGTGTAGGAGTTTTTGTTTGTTTTTTTCAGATTTATGTATTTATGTGTACAGAACTGGGGTATAGGCCAGAGGTATGGGGGGGGGGTGAGAGGATTCACAGAGACAGAGTGGGGAGCAGAACAGGCAGATCTACTGATATACTACTGCTGAGAGGAGCAGTGGGTAGGTCAGGAGAGGTCTGCCACACCATGTTGATCAGCTCCCTGGCTGGGAATCGAACTCGTGCTGCAGTGGCTGTGGTAGCTTCATAGTGCTGTGCTTTAACCCATTGCACCATCAGGTAGGGCCCTGGTGTAGGAGTTTTTAAGCTTTAATCACATGCTGCCATTTACCAGACGTGGAACATGGGCCGTCTTAACCCCTCTAGGTTGGTTCCTTCTCTGTGAAGAGAATACAAAAAGCACCTAACTCATACAGTGCTTGTGAGGATTATTTTGTGCCTTTCTTATTGTTTGGAAGTTCTGTATTATGTTGAAACAAAATTTGATGACCTTACAGTGAACTTTCACCCCGTTCTGCCTCTGGGAAAGAGCAGCAAAGTGCTTATGAGAGTTGGTGCAGAGCCAGACCACCTGGGTCTGAGTCTTCGCTGCCAGCTCGTAAGACTGTGGGAAGGCTGCTCAGTGCCCATTCCTGAGTGTGCTTACCTGAACGTGGGCTCCTGCTGGCATCTGTTTCAGTTTTAGTGTAAGGATAGGGAGCAAATGCCAGTCCAATTATTATTGTTATTAGAATTTCGAATGGCAGCTTGTCAAAAACCAGAACCCCATTTTCTTTCCTTCTATGCCTCCTATGTCACTTCAGGCTAAACAGTCTCCATTACTCAAGCATCCTGAAATATCCTGTTTTCTAGCTCTCTTCCTTAAAGAGAGCTGCTTCAGCAGCTCTGGTCAAGAGACAAAGGAATTAGGACAATTGTCTCTGAGTGGATACACTCTGGACATCTCTAACCATGTCCACAAACATTCAGATTCTCCCCATGATCTCTCTTGTCACCTTCTGACTAGTTCCTGGGCTTTCGGCCTTCCCCTGCCATCACTGATGCTGTAATGATCCCAGTTACCTGTTCCCACCCTTCCTTTAGCTTACCCTGGCTCCCACTTGACATTTTTATCTAACTTTGATTTTCTTGGACCAATACTAAGAGTTCTACAGGTTTATCTTTGGCCGACCTTTTAATGTTGTGCTATAAACCATTTAATTGTCCTTTACATTAACATACCCATCTTATTTCCTAGGATTCTGCTTTAATGATCTGAAATAATTACTTGCAAAGTGAATATTCTCCACCCCTACCAAAACACTAACGTTGGAGCTAAGAGAGAAAGAAAAATTAGCAAAATTCTGAATTCCCTAGTCTTTTCGGTGGAAAATAAGGGAAAATGTATCATTTTTCTGATCCTAAAATGTTATTTAAAACAGGGGTTGATTTTAAAGTAGGGATTGATCCACTCAGTATTTTATCCTGATACATCAAGTCAGCTTTTTAAAAAATTACCCTTTAGATATCAAGCAAACCATATTAGCATTCTGAATGAATATAGCTAATTCCCACTGTATTTATGTAAAGCGCAGTGGAATTAAAGGAAGCGTAGTCTATTGGAGGTATATAAGATATATGTGGAAATCTTCTCAAAGTACCACCTGTGTGGTCACCAAACAAATGGGATCCTGATACACCCTCTGTTTTCCTTCAAAACCTCTGAAACCTGACAGCCAGTGACCCTCTGCTGGTTCCACACTGGCCAGGCACTGAGGACGTTTGGACAGGAGGATACATCCACTAAAACTCACAGGAGCCTCTTAAGCAATGTCTGCTGAGACCTCCCACTCTAAATATGGCAAGGAGTGTTTCAAGCTTTATGCTTGAAGCTTTTCAAGCTTTCCATCATTGGAGTTGGACCAGTTATAGAAAATATGTATCGTAAATTATCTTCAGAACACTTTAATATACTGCTGATAGTATTAAAAGTCAAAGCTTTCATAAAATTTAATTTACTTCTCCCTGCAACTGTGATCAGAAGCAGTTTAAAAATATGCATGGCTCCTGCTAAATTAACAGCTTCCTCTTCAACTTTCTGGGCTCGGGGACTGTGCGCCCATCCTGGGAGCTAGGTGACTGCTGGGATATTTACGTGAATCTACCTGTCTACCCTCTACTAAATCCTCCTTAAAGCCTTGGCAGAACAGCAGTGCCGGGATGGTGGGGAATGTGACTTTCTTCTTGCCAACCATTATGGGATATCTAACTAAAATTACCAAAATAATCTGAGGCACTGAAAGGAACTATGTGCCTACTATCATGAAGCCTAGTAATGCTTCAGTCTCCCATCTTTCCTGGACAGCTACAATATCATCATCAAATCCACTGAAAGGGTATACACTTCACTATACACTATATGTATATTGAAACAGAAGCAATATGACGTCATGTTTATTTCATACCTATTAATTATCAATGTGTTGCTAATACATGTTTTGCTCATTTAGTCCCCAAGAACATTGTATCTTTGACTTTGAATACTGAAAAATTCTCTTGCGACCTTGGAGCAGTGAGCATGAGGGTAAATGCCAGCACTCTGAAGGGCCAGCTGCATGCTCTCCCTCTACTCCACAGTCCTGAGTGTTCTTCGTTTTGAAGTTGCGTAGTCACATCACTAGCTTGTTAATTTCTTCCTTTTTGCTTGATACAATCATAAGTGCAGATTTAGGTACATCCCCAACTTTTGAAATGTTGAGTTTTCTAATTCATGACAAATGTTTTTTAATTTCCCTTGTAATTTCTCCTTTGACCAGTAGGTTACTTGCAAACATATTGTTAATTTGTAGCTAGTTGGGGATTTTCTACTGCTGATTTCTGTCTTGGTCAGAGAAAACGTTTTGCATGATTTCAATCCCTTTAAATTTATTACTTATTTCATGGCCTAAAATAACTTGCCAGATGTTCTATGTGCTCTTACAAAAGAAGTTCTATTTTGCTGTTGTTGGGTGGAGTGTTACATAAATATCAATTAGGTCAAGTCGGTTATAATGTTGTTCAAGTCTTCCAAGTCTGTACTAATTCTCTGACTTGTCTTTTAAAGAACACTTTTTTTAATGAGAACCAAAAGTCTTTTGTTTAGTTGCATATTTACTATTTTGGGGTGTGCTTTGCCTCTAGTTTTATCCAGCTTCCCTCTGGTGCCCCACTCTTCCTGCTTGCAGGCCCTGCTGTAGCATTTCCTGTACAGCCATCTGCTGGGGCTAAGTCCCCGGAGGCCCGTGGTGAGGGCTGGTGGGAGCACAAACCCTTTCAGGCTATTGGGCTCTTGGGGTAATTCTGCCAGCTCCCCCTCACCTTGATTGTTTCCCCACATAACCAGAAATGCACAGAACAACCAGCAGAAACCACAGGGTGCCTCTCGTAGATCCCTGGGGTTCTGTCTGTGCACTTCGCTCTTCACTGGGGTTCTGTCTCACTAGGTTTGGCTTCCTTGGCCTCCCCAAACTCTGAACTCGTCTTGCCAACCCAGTAGATCCTCTGGGATCCATTGTGTTCCCTCACCTTGGGCTGGAAATTCTAGAGGCAATAAGTGGAGGTAACATTTTTATCCTCTTTCATTAAGAGGCTGTTCCCTATGCTGCCCACAGCCCAGTGAATGAAAGTCACTGTTTAATGTATTTTGTTGGGTTTTCTAACAAATCTGATACCTCTTACTACATGATGAAACAAAATTCCATCTTTCAAAATATAATACTTTTAAAATACAATAAATATTCAATTTTAAGCTTATCACCTTAACCATTTTATGTATACGTTCTGCAGTGTTAATTCTCTATATAGTCACATTGTTTTACAACCATCCCCACATCCCTCTCTAGAATTTTTTTATCTTCCCAAACTGAAACTCTGTCCCCATTAAATAACTCCATGCCCCACCCCCACCCCCAGCTCATCCCCTGGAGACTACCCTTCTACTTTCTGTCTCTGTGAATTTGTCTACTCCAGGTATTTAATATACTCCATATGCATACAAGATTTGTCCTTTTTCATGTAATGTGCCCAAGGTCCGGTCATATTGTAGCACTGGCAGGATTTCCCTCTTTGGAAAGTCTCAGTTGCCATTTTATGGCTAGTCCGCATTTACTTATCCATTCACCCATCGTAGACTGAGTCTATGACTTGAGTTGCTTCCACCTTTTGGCTACTGTGTACTGCTGCTCTTTTTTATGTAGTTTTAGTGCTCCACAGGTGTGTTATGATTCTTCAGCTGTTGATGGGGCAATCTCATGGTATTCCCCACCTTCTGTTTCCTCGCCATTTCCTCTTTCTCACCTTTCCCCTCTTATTTTATCTTCTCTTTTTTGTACTTTTTCCTTTCTTTGTATTTCCTTTCCTCCTAGTTTGCTCTTAACATACTTCTACCCTTTCACTTCCTTCCACACGTGGAAGAAGAACTTGCTGCCTGAAGCCACCACGTGTGCATACAGGCCAGTCAACAAGCTTGGCAGGCTGGCTGCATGCACAAGAGGCAGCTGTGTTCCAGGAGGAATAGAGCATACAAACGCCAGTGTCTGTAACATAATCAGGAAAGAGGAAAGTATAGATACAGTATTTCGGTTATTTATCAAGAGTGGTTGCTTTGGGGTTGGAGCTTCATTGTGGGTCTGACAGTTAGCTGAAACCCCAGAGTTGGGTGCAAGTGGACTTAAAAAATAGTGGCAAAGATTTTCCAGCTTGAAAAATCAGTGTGGGCTAAAGCATAGAGATAGGGTAAATATTTTGCATGTGTACATGTTCTTGTCATTCTGTCATTTGGATTTCTCTTCTCAATAATTCTTTTTTACTAGCTTAAATTTTCTAAGGCATGTATGGAAATTTTATATGCATGTGGTAATTAAAATTGGACAATGAAAGTTGTTATTTATTTTTAATGTACTTTGTTCATTTTTGATTGGTATTAGACATTACTTCTTGCAAATATTTTTCCAGTTTGATAATTTTGCTTTTGCTTTTTACATCCTATTGTTCTTAAGAAAATAATTGCTTTTGAAACAAAAGAGCAGCATCTCTGTACTTCTGACTAATGGTAATAAGTCATCTGAATTAGTAAAAAGTTTGAATGACTAATTTAAAATTTTAGTTTTATGATGTTAAAGACATTTTGTCCCTTGATTATCAAACAAAGTCTTAGCAATTAGAGCTTTTTGGAAACATGTTTTAATAAATAGATGATGGCTTTATTTTGGTGAACATTTTTCATTTGTAAATGAAAAGTTTACTTTTGACTTGACCAAATGCATCTTAGTATATTGTTTGTGTTGTTGATTTGCTTAGAGAAAATTTTATCTTTAAACAGCCCAAACCATAAATTATCATAAATTCCAAGCTAATTGTTTTCCAATCAATAGCAAGATGCAACAGCTCATATATCACTCATTTTATTACTTTATTAGTATAATTCTAGGTTTCATCTTGGTTTCAATTTTGTTCATGAGGAATTTGTTAAAATACCTTATTTGTAGTAATCTTGACAGTTTTACTGATAATATCAAATGAAGGTATGAGGGAATTATTTTGGAAAACAAAGGTATTCCTCGTCCTTGGTCTGGTGCTGCGAGATCACACATTTGCCTTTATTTTTTACTGTCTCCTCTCACTTCCCCTGTGGAGATACTCTGCTCTCAGATTTTCACAGGGATATTTTCATGGCACCTCCCCTCTTTAAGGATCTAGAATATCTCCCACCTGCAGGTTGAAATCTATTTGAGAACAGAGCTCTAAATTCAGGGGGAAAAAAAAACTGTATTCATATCCTATATCCACTATGTATTATGTGACAAGGTGAATCACTCATTTTCTGTAAGTATCAGTTCCCTCATTTGTAAAACGGGGGTGGCCTTGTCCTCCTCAGAGGGTTGTAGAGAGATTGAATGGGAAAGCAGGTAAAGACCTCATCTCCTGGTCCAGAGTCAGCTCTCCAGGCATGGTGCTCTGCTTCTGCACTCCGGCGCACCCCCAGCAGACCATCAGCAACAGTCAGCTACCCCAGCCACATGCCAGTGTCCACACCATGCTCCGCTGCCTTCTGTGTTTCTGCCACCTTGTGCCTCTACCCTGAAGCCTTTGTGTATCTGTCAGTTGTCTTGTCATGTCAGTACATTCTGATGCTCCTAGGGGACATCTCCTGACCCCTGAGTGCCCCTGCTCCCCTAGGTCCTGGTGGGTGTCTCAGCTGCAGAAATTTCATAGCAAATCACAGTTCTTCCCTTGGGTGTTTACTTGCTCACTTTCTGTGTGACCATGTAAAGATTAAAATTTCAAGGGTATTGTTTAAATTTTTTAGTTGCGAAATATTTCAGACATGTATAAAGCTACAGTTTGAGACCAGGGCACCCCACCAAATTTAATAGATATATTTTTTAATTGGGGTACGATTGGTTTATAACACTGCACATGATTCAGAGGTACAGGACCACACCCCTTCAGATGCATGAGTGCAGGGTCTGGTATGTATATAGGCATCTGGTGTTAGTGAGATCAAACTGCCCAGAGTCCTCCACTCTAGTCACTTGGGCCCCTTTCACACCCTGCTCACCATCCTCCTCTGACTCCGTAATCTCATTTACCTAGTCAGGCTTTTAAGGCTTGTTGTTGGTTTGGTTCTGTTCTACCTCACCTTTGGTTTTCTGTATGTGGGATACATATGTTGAAACCTTCTGATACTTTTCTCCTCTGACTGACTTCACTTATTTCATTCACATAGTTACAAATGGCATGAGTTCATCTTATTTTTTATTGCTGAGTAGTATTCCATCATGCATGCGCGTGCGCGCGTGTGTGTGTGTGAGTGTATGCACCACATCTTCTTAACTCACTCATCTGTCCTTGGGCGCTTAAGTTTCTGTAACTTGGATATTATAAATAGGGCTACAAAGAACATAGGGGTACAAATATCCCTTTGAATTCATGTTCTGGCGTTCTTTGAGTAGATACCTAGGAGTGCAGTGTGGGATCACATGGCATATGTGTTTTTAGTATTTTAAGAAAATTCCATACTGTTTCTGTAAGAGATAGGCCAGCCCACACTCCCACCAAGAGTGTACAAGAGTTTCTTTTTCTCCACACTCTTACCGGCACGTGTTGTTTCTGGTCTTTTTGATGTAAACCATTCTTCCCAGGTGTAAGATGGTATCTCACTGTGGTTTTAATTTGTATTTCTCGGATGATAAGTGATAGTGAGCATTTATTCATTTATTCATGCTCTGTTGGTTGTGTGTATTTGCTCTTTATTTGAAAGGAGTAGAAGACACTTCTTTGATCTTCTTTGGAGAAGTGCCCATTTCATTTGTCTGCCCATTTTTTGATTGGGCTATTTCTTTTCATTTCGTTGAGTTGTATGAATAATTTTAGATTGTAGATATTAGTTTTTTATCAAATGTACAATGTGCAAATATTTTCTCCTTTTTTTATGATAGTTTTTTTACTGTCCAGAAACACTTCAGTTTGATACAGTCTGTGTGTATTCTGTTGTTTCTCTGCCTGTTGGTGACAAATCCACCATACATCACTGAAGCCAATGTTGTGGAGTGCTTTCTTCAATGTGTTTTGTAGTTTTAGGTCTTACATCCAAGTTTTTCATCCATTTTGAGTTAATTTGTGTATATGGTGTGAGATAGTGGTGTTTCATCCTTTTGCATGTGCCTGCCCATGGTTCCCAGACCACTGTAGAAGCTTTCCTTTCTGCAATGCATATTTTTGGTATCTTTGTCATAGATTAACTATGCAAAATTGTGGGTTTATTTTTGGACTCTCAGTTTTATTCCAGTACCATACTGTTTCTGGATTACTGCAGCTTTAGAGTATAGTTTGAAGTCTGGACATATGATATCATTGCTCTTTTTCATCAGGATCACTTTCACTGTCTCTGCTCTTTTGTGGTGCCATATGAATTTCAGTATTGATAATGTCCCTGCTAGCCTCTTAAGATCCTCTAGAGATTACTATGAGCAAAACAACTTTCTAAAGAAGTACAATTTTATAGAAAACCTGACTTTCCCATCCCATTCTCTCTTTGCTTTGAAAACCGTTAATCTAAAGTTGGAATGACTCTTTCTAATTCATCTTTTTCTATTTATACTTTATTTCCATCCCCATAATACTATAGAATAGCATATGTGTATTTTTAAATTTACATAACTATCTCCATTTTATAGTGTTTACTCTCAGCTATTTAACATACATAATTAAATTAAGTCTAAAATTAATTACCATGCTCTTGAATAGTTCTTACCAACTTTAATACTAATCTCTTTTATATTTCACATCTTTATTGTGTACCTCATTAATATTATTTTGTTTTTAATCTCAATACAAAAGTATTTTTTTCATGATGCTTATTTAGCTAGATTTATCGACTTGGTTTACAATTATGACTTCTGGCATGCCCCAATCCTTCCAGGTTAATGTTCCTACAAAAGAACTACCTTCAGAAGTAATTTCCTATAAAAATATTTTCATTTCACCACACTCTTGTCCTCTCACTTTTATTTTGGAAAATTTCAACCTGCACAAATATAAAACAAACAAAATGAGTATTTTACTCCCTCCACCTATATTCAACAATTATTAGCATTTTCCCACTTTTGTGCTCTCTCTGATTCTCTGTCTCTATCTGCCTACGTATCTCACACATGTGAGTGTGCACACCCACAGCAACACACACACAAACACACACTTTTTAGATTGACACATTTGAGAATTTGTCACTTGCATCCCACTTGAAATACTCCAGTATCTGTCTACTACAAACAAGAACATTCTCCTACATAAGCATAATAAAACTATCATTCTTTCTACTTCAGCATTGATTTAGTACTTTTATCTAATATATAACCCACATCCAGTATCCATAATTATAATAATAAAGACCTTGATAGCTTTTTTTTTCAATTCCAGCATCCAAATAAGAATTATTCATTGCATTGTTTTTCACTTCCCTTTCATTTCCCTACCTTGAATATAAGAATTTCAGCCTTTGATTTGTCTTGACATTGACTTTAGTTGTTGTTTCACAAAACCAGTCCAGTTGTTTTGTAGACAGCTCTTCTATCTTGAATTTTTCTAATTATTTCTTCTTTAAAGATTCAGGTTAAACATCAGGCAATAATACTATGTTTTTCTCAGTGAACCACATCAGAGTCACTTGTCAGTTTGTCTACTTATAGATGGTTTTTGGTAAAGTGATTTTTTGAGTAAGTAGAGGCCTACAGATGTCTACACGTGTTAATTTGTACTTTTTTTTCTTTGTAAATTCATTTAAAAATCTGTGTGGTTAATGCTTTGAAACTAAGCAACTATTTTGCTTACTAATAATCTCTACCCTGTGTCACATTTACTGACTTCTTTCTCAATGAAATGTTACCATAATGATTAATATACTAGAGAATTTTTTAGACTTCTACCATTTAACTATGTTTAAGTCAATATTCTCCAGTAAAGAACTACTTGCCCTTCTTGTTTTACTTTTAGAATTGGCTCATATTCTTTTTGTGAATTCAATTACTCACTTTGATTTTAAAATCATTCCATATTTGACTGGTGGGAGTTCATCATCAGTGTTTACCATATATTTTCATAACATTCAGATGTGATTTTGAGCATGTCTCACTTTCTGCAACAGCAAGGTATTGTCTACCCTTCCCTGTATATAAAAGCATATATTTTCTTGTATACTCATTATCTTGTTTTATTTTGAGTTAATATTCTGGAAATCAGTTCACAGAGATCTTCACTGTTCCTATTTTTTTTAACAGCTGCCTATACTTCTATACCATTTTACCAGTTCCCTGTATATAGATGTTTAAACTATGTTCAGTGTTTTTCTGTTACTGGAGGTGATTTTACACTCATTCTTGAATGATAGTCTGAATGTGTATAAAGTTCTAGGTGGACATTACTTTCTTTCAACCCCTTGAAGCTATTATTCCATTTTCTTCTAGCCACTTTATTTTTCTGATAAGAAATCTGCTGCCAGTTCAATTATTCTTTTTGGATAATCTTTCTGTATGGTTGTTTTTGAGATTTCCCCCCTTGTCTTTGCTGTCTGCAGTGTTACTAGGCACTTTATTTCCTCCTGCTTAAGAATCATTGTTTCTTAAGTCTAAGGAATCAACTTTTCAATTCCAAAACTCCTAACCTTGTTTTTTTCTAAATACATTGCTTTTTTCACTCTTGCTGTAGGCTCTCTATCTAGAACTCCTATTTAAAGATATTTTGGGTCTTCTTATTAGCCTTGTTTTCATAGGTACTATCTCTTTATCTGTCTCTATGACATTCTGGCAAATTTTCGTTCTCTCTTCCATTTAATTATTTCATTTTATCTTAGCTGCTGTTCACTTTCATTCTATCTTATCTGATGTTTATCTTCACCTTTGAGTTTTTAATTCCAGTGACTATATTTTTCATTTTGTACAAGTTGTATTTCCGATTTTCTTAGTATTTTGTTTTGCTAGAGTTTTACTTATTTACTTTTGTTTACTCATTTCAAGCTTTACTATTTTATCGTCTTTCCCAAACTACTCCATTGTCTCAAGTTCAGTAATGTCAAGTTTGTTGTATGAACATGCTGATAGTTCCTAGTGGCTATTTTGTGTGTGTGTGTCTTCATGAACTGAACTCTGCCATTGTTTCACTAGTTTCATTACCTTGAAAGTGGTTGGAATTAATTTTTCAGCGTAAGGAGTCCTACAAAATACAGGTAATATTTCTTTATCTTTTTAACCTTTCTTATTTCCTGACATACACAATTGTCTAATTTTTTCTATCTAGCTTAGCTCTGAATTTCAAATGTCTTTCTTATATTTCACTTGGAATCTAATGTGCTTATAGCAGGGGTAAGGTCTGTGATAGCTCATTCTGCCATGTAGTGAAATATTAAAAGTCTTTAAATAGAACTTATTTACTGTGGTAAAATAGACATATCATTAAATTTGCCATTTAACCATTTTTAAGTGTAGAGTTCAGTGGCAATACTTTCTTTTTTTTTCTTTTTTTTTTATTATTTAAAGATTTATTTATTTGTGCATACAGAACTGGGGTACAGGCCAGAGGCTCAGGGGCGGTGAGAGGCTTCACCAGAGACAGAGTGGGGAGCAAAACAGGCAGATCGATGAAGTACACTGCTGAGGGGAGCAGCGGGCGGGTCAGGAGAGGTCTGCCACGCCATGTGGTCACCTCCGGGCAGGCGGGAATCGAACTCATGCGGAAGCGGCTTTAGATTCTCAGTGCTGTGCTTTAACCCGCTGCGCCACCAGGGAGGGCCCGGCAATACTTTCTTAATGTTGTATAACCATCACCAATATCTAGTTCCAAAATATTTTTATCACCCCAAACAGAAAACTCTGTACTAACTAAACAAATAATCCCCCATTCATTTTGCTCCTACCACTCCTAGTAAATTCTGTCTCTGTGAATGTGCATATTTTAAATATTCATTGAAGTAGAATCATTTGATATTTGTCCTTGTATGTCTGGCTTATTTCACTTAATATAATGTTTTTAAGGTTCCTCAACATTGTAGTATGTATCTGACCTGCATTTATTTTTAGGAATAATAGTACTTCACTGTTTGAATGTACCACAACGTGTTTACCCATATACCTGCTGTTGTGCATTTGGGTTGTTTTCATATTTTAACTACTGTGAATAATTCAGCAGTGCTAATCATATGCATGTATCTTTAAGAGTCTGTATTCAATTCTTTGGAGTATATACCTAGGGGTAAAATTGCTATGTCAAATGGTAGTTTTGTGTTTTCTGAATAGATTCTTAGCATAATAAAATAAATCACAAAAAATGTAACAATCAAACAACAAAGGTAGTAAAGGTCTTATTTAAACTTTCCTATATTTCATTTTTGGTTTTTGTATTTTTATTGATTTTGCTCATGTTTATATTCAACTGTTACTTCAGGTGAGTGATTTTTTCTTTACTTGTTTGATTAGGATTTGGAGTAATGTTGAATCACTATGTATTCACTGCTGCATCAATACATTATTCCTTGTCTTTTCTATCACTTCTCTGACTGTTTAGTTTTCCTTTACTCAACAAATATTTACTGGATGACTACAATTGAGCAACCTTCTTTGTTTCCATGTGTATTTGTGCAATGAATTTTCCATCATTTTCTGGAACCTAAATCAGTGTTTGTTTTTTGCAGCATTCAATGATAGCAACACAAGGTGTGGGTCTTAGTGAATAAAGAGAAAAAAAGATTATAGTTTAATGTAGTGAGGTTATAATAGAGAAACAGACAGAATATTCATGAACTTTACTCATAACCCAGTTTATACCTGCGTAAGCCAACATACTTTGCACATAAAGATGCAAAAAATAAACATTATTTATGTTCCAGAAAGTGATGGAAAATTCACTGCATAAGTACACACAGAAACAAAAAGGATGCTCAATGCAGGTGAAGATCTGCATGGTCTATTTCCCCACAGTGTACCTCCCACCAAAGCAACACTAGCAGATCCCCTCATAGACTGCTGGCCGGATGCTCATCATTGGTTCAGTCAACTATGACCAAGTGGGTGGGTCGATGGGAACAGAATGGTGATTCATGTGGAATGGCCCCTTAAAGGATATGGTAGAAATTTCAAACTATTTGGTCCATCTGGTACAAAATTCTGTTAATAATTACCTCCTTCCTTTAAATACTGTAGCGTCAAGTCATCTCAAACTTCAATCATGACTAAACTTACATGATAAATTATATTTCCCTTCCAAGTTATTCTTGATATATTTTAGATATCAAAATGAAAATCATATTCTTTTGTAAGACAACACATGGCAGATCTATTTTACTTATGTCTTCTCTTGTAGTTAGAGTAGGAAAGGCTGCACATTTGGGGGGAGTGCAAGAAGGAAAGAAAGAATTGGCTTGCTTGGATAAATGGAGAAATAAGCCACACTTGTGAGACATGGGTGAAGTCACCTGGTTCTGTAGGCGTTCTTTCTGCCTTCAGAGGTAAGACAGAGGTTCCAGAACTGTCCCTCTGGGGCACATCTGTATGGTCATTCTCCACTTAAGTAGGCAGGAGAGGAAGTAGACTAGGAAGGCAGCTCTTTGGGCTCTGCCTCTTAGCCTGTTTTTCTCTTGGTTGCCCTAAATGTTATTTATTACTGGACCTAGCTTTAAAAATAAATAAGAATGTCTTGGCACAGACAATAGAAGGGCCCACCAGCAGACTGTCTTCAGACACACTGGAGACATGCTGGTCATCACTGGACTGTGTTTATTTCCATTTCTGGTCCTACTATCCTCCAGTTTGGCTGCGTTCTCCACCATGCTTCCAGGTAGTGACCAGATGGCTACCAGTAATTCCAGCCTTAGATCCTGCCTCAACCGCAGACAGATGCCCCTTCTGCTCTGTGGGTGATGCTCTTGGCCAGTGAGGAGCAACTGGTGCAGCCAGGGTAAGGTGGCAGTTCCTTGAGCCTCCTGTTCACTTGCTGGTGATGCTGATGTGAACACATATTTGTACAATGGCACAGTGTATGAATAGCTCCCTGCATCTGCTAAGGCTGATGTTGCTGCCCAGCAGCACTAATTCACGTTTTAGTACTTTTGTGAGTCCCTGGCTCTCTCAAAGGTGACCACCGGCAGTAGGTAGAGGGCAGGGGTGGTATGTGTGGTCCCCACAGTGCCTGGTGCAGTGTCTTCCAAATGCCAAGTGTGCATACATGGAGTTGGTTGATGGGCTATACAATCTAACAATAAAAATATATACATTTTCTAGGCACAAACATTTGAAGACTGACTATAAAAAAGCTCAGTGATTAAATAATTCTCTTAATCCATGTGATCTAGGACTTTATCTTTTTGTGTACTTGCTTAAGGTACAACTTTATACATAAATCGGCCTCTTTTGAATAAAAGTTAAATGCAACAGGATTGAAACACCACCTTGAAAACATAAATGAGCAGTAGGGATCATTATGCATCTACACCCCCAAGAAAGGGAATATTTTATATGAGAAAAAGTAGAGGCCAAGAGTAAGGTTCATTTAAAATGTATAAAAATAATGAAAGCACTCATGGATTGAAAGGCCATCTGAAAGCATTGTTCACTCGCTGGTGATGCTGATGTGAACTCTTGCTTTTTCGCAGGGAACAATGGCACAGTGTATGAACGGCTCCTGTATCGTGCTGTAGCAGCAGACAGCTGCATTATTTTTTGGTGGAATGTGCAGGACTCTCTACCTCTCCAGCACGTGAGCCACAGCAGAGAGCGAATCTGAATACTGCAAAGAGAGACAAAGCAACAACGGATTATTTTGCTGGGCAGCCACTTCACCGCAGCACAGTGCTCTGTTCAAAATTACCTCATGGAGCACATTTTAAAATCACATTTATAAAGCCTCTCTGTTGGAGATTTTGCATATGTAGGTAAAATAGCTGCATGTTGCAGAATAATGCCTGAAGAGGCTGGGCTCTTCTGTTCAACGGATCTTTCCTTAACATCCGGGAAGATGCCTGACCTTTCTGAGCTCCCTCAAAAGTACTGATGATACCATGCTGCTACAGAGTCTGCCCTCCTGTGCTGAAGGCCTCTCCAGCCTTCTAGAAGCAGTGCCTGCCTCCCAGTGGGGCTTGGCAGTCCAGGCACAGCCAACTGCAAGGGCGGGACTATCTTCATCTCCCAGTTGCCCACCGTCTCAGCCTGTCACTAGCTCTCAATGTTCACATTTAGGATGCAGGTCACCTGAAAGGTCAGTTCTTAGGCCCTCCTGCCTGACCAGCTGATTCTTCCTCTCGCATCCATCTTGATCAATTATCCAGAAAAAATCGATTACTCAGATCATTAAATCCCCAATTAGTGTGGGTAATCGACATCCTATTGTATCCCATAAAAGTGGCCCTCGCTGTGGAGTGAGAGGGCTCAGTGCCCTGTGAGTCCTTTCTCCTCAAGTTCACATGTGCACCAGCTCTCTAGGTTGCTCTCTCCTCGAGCCCTGGCTTTCCAAAGGGGCCTCCACAAGATGACCTTGACTCTGTGTGCCCTAAGCATTGTGGAGATAAGAGTGATGCACATAACTGGGCATTTTCCGTGTAGCCTTAACTTTCTTAATTGGGACAACAGTTGAAGTGACACATAAAAAACATGGATCAGCTTGAGTGTGCACAACCTCACACAGCCTGGGAGAGACTCCTTCTGCAGTGCAGAGCTAGGTCTCAAACCCATGTTTGTTTCAGAGCAAAAGCTTGACCACTGAATGAAAGTGGCAGCAGTAGAAATTAGGTGACCTCCCCATGGTCTTCCAGCTGAAACTGGTTTTATGCCAGCCAGTTCTATTATCGGTTTACTGTTTTCTCCTTGGTTCCATGTCAGGTGTGGGAGGAAGGAGATCACTTTATGTGAAAATGAGTAAGATAAATAAGGAACAGTTCCTTCCCTGGAGGAGCTGCATGGGAATTCTTAAATGACCTTCATCGGTATATTATGTCAGTAAGATGCAGGGTGCAAATAAATGACCTGGGAGAGCTGGATAAAGAGCTTGTCGGCCTTGGAGATATTTGAGATGTAACTGGAAGGATGGTAGAAGCTGATTATTTGGAAATGGGCGAGCATTCTAGGCACCTGTCAGTGTGAGCAAGGCTTAGAGATGAGCGAGCATTCTAGGCACCTGTCAGTGTGAGCAAGGCTTAGAGGAACAGGAAATGAACACGTGGTCCCATTCACTTGGAATTCAGGGCATGAGGGAAGTCTGGAAAACAAGCAGGTGACAGAGGAGCTTGAAAGGAGTTGGGTGTTTATTCAGTGACCTTCCTGAAGGGTTTAAAGCCAAGAAGCTCTGTGATGGCAGCTATTTTAGGATGAAGGAGCTAGGTTGTGCAGAAGCAGGAGGATCAACTCCTAAATTGTGTTCTTCCACCATGGAAGTATAACTCCCTTACTCCTTCCAGATTTTGCTTTCATGAGCCAGTGCTCATATTGTGAATTCTAACAAGAGGAAAAGTTCCTTAACTTTTTTGGCCACCAAACCATCTTTTCACAGTAACTTGTGACCCCTCTGCTACGGAGACCCTCATTTTTGCATGAACAAATGAAGTAGTGTTGCATGAACTAGGATTCTGGAGTATGGTTTTAGAAACTGAATTGCCCAGGGAGGTTGAAGAAGGAAAAGCCAGGCAGGGGTCTTGATGATTATACAGGGGAAATGTAACGATTGCTCCAGCTAAGCTTGAGAAGCTGAAGATAACAAAGCCAACCTTTGACTGTTAACAACTCTGAAGCACACCACCCCAGGCCTTGCCTTGGAGCCCTCCTGCCCCCAGCCCTGTGGGCACTCACCTGAGCCCTTGAGCAGAGCTGAGCACAGGCCTCCAAAACCTTGATCGAAGCAAGAAGCAAGGAAACCAAGGACTCAGCAACTAGAGGGGTGAGAGGAACATGTGCCTTCTTGATCTACACGATAACTTGTTGCAATATTTCAGTCCTTAAACCAGAAATCAGGTGACTTTTCCTCTGCACCACCTGTTCTTGCACCAGATAAAGTGGTTTCCATGTGAGGGTTCATGGAAACCAGACTGTGCTCTTCTGTTTTTTCTCTTATACTATACCCCCTTACCCCACCCTCCCACCCACCCCCACCCACACACACACCCCTTTAGAACTGAGAGTCTGTGGTCAAAGGGGATGAATGACTGGACAGTTGGGAAACACTCAGGGAGCATTTGCAAGAGTGAAGTAGAAGAGAAGCCCTCAGGGCATCTCTTGGAACCCCCCCTCTCCTGGTGGGAGTCAGCCTGGCTTCCCCTGGGCTCCCTCCTTTTTCTTGCCCCTCAGCTGGCCTCTCTCTTCTACCTTAGCTCCCCCACCCCACTCCTTTATTTTCTCTGGAATGTATCACTGCTGTCTTGATGTCCTTTCCCTCTCCCATTAAACTCACAACTCCTCAAACCTCCATGAGTAAGTTCACCAGGGCCTTGTCTGTATTTATCTGTTCTTGCCTCTGAGAGCAGTAAAAATAAGAAAACTTATGTGGGGTGAGACAGATTCTGACCCCTAGTCATTTCTCTTTGCTTTTCCTTCATGTTTCCTCTTAGTCTCTCATTTCACTGATCTCCTGATATGCTGTCGTAAACTGAGACTGACCAGAAGAAAAAAGGAAGCCTGCGGAGGGGACTGATGGGCTCAGACCACATGTCCGGCCAGGGCCTGCTGGGACCAGAGCTCAGGCTTCTCTGATGCACCACACACTCTTCCTTGGTCGTGCCTACCTTCTAGAAGCTGCCTGCTTGTATTATAGAGATAGAAGCGGCTGCTGGAAATGTGGAAGACAGGGAAGGAGCAGTTCCGGAGGCCCAGAGCCAGGGAGAGATCAGTGTTCCGCACCTAGAGAAAGCACCATGCAGCTTTCCCTCCTCCTGGGTTAGAGCAAGCTCATTACACAGTTCATTTAGGCCTTGCTCACATGTAGGGGCATGTTGCTGTTGCACTGTGCTGTCTACTTTATTGTGTTTGCGTGTTCCACACTTCAGCTCATCTTCTACCATTTTGGCTGGTGGCTTCATGTCTTTTAAATGTTTATAACATTCTGCTCTCAGAGATTGGGGCGGGGGTGGGCAAAACTGTCAAAAATGCAGGGAAAATGAAGAAATGTGTTTACTTATGTATACATAGAGACAAACCGCACTGAAATCACAGAGAGGTTGTGGCAGAAATGGGAAAACATAAGATTAACGGCTTAGAGGGTTTTCATGCTCCTGAACTCAGAAATGGTATGTTTGCAGTTGCTGCACAAGCGCGGCCTAATTGCGGTAGCTATTTTTACAAACTGCGTTTAAACAACCAAGGCAGAAAAGTTTAAAGCTTGCTCGTACCCATGCAGAGTATTCTTTCCCCACTCCTATTTCAAAATGAGGCTTTGCTTAAAGACTGAGTGTTAGGTTTCTGTGACAATCACGGTGAGAAGGGCTAAGAGATGACTCCAGGGCTTTCTAGAATGGCCTTTGCAGCCCACTGAGTGATTAAAATCTAAATGGAATGTGGAGGAAACATCCATACAATTTGGCTAATTTACTTGCTTTTTGAGAACTTGCTTTTGTAATGATTTGAACTTTTAAAAATAAATGTCTCCAAAGTGAGTTTGTTTTATGGGTCTAAGTGACCAGTAAGGATGAGACAGTGTTTTGCTAGACCCTGTGGGGCAGTTAACAACTGCTACTGTGAAGGAATAAGGACTCTGCATTCGGACCTGAGGCTGAACAAGGCGCAGGCTGCACACACATCTTGCAGACTGACTTGGACCTCGGGGAGGCTGTGTCCTGAGCGGGAGAAACAGCAATTAGAGATGTGGTCAGCGCCACCGGAGTAGGCACAAGGGTCTCTGGGTCAGGGAGGGGCACCTAATTAGCCTAGGAGAGAAACCAGTTCTGGGAAAGCTTTATCGAAATGAGTTAGCTGAGTCTTTCAGAGTGAAAAGGATACAGTTGAGAGGACAAGGTGAAAGGGAATGCAAGCCGCAAGCAGAGAGGGCAGAGAGGCAGGGCAGCATCCTGGGCGTGCCCTACGTACCTTTGTGCGTGGCCTGGGGCCAGTTGTGTTCAGGGAAGTGACAGACTATGAGACCCAGAGGGCCGCTTGGGTTCTCTAAGAGAACATGCTGTGCACTTCTACGGGTTGTGTTTTAGGACGGTCATGCTGGTTGTAGTATATGGGCCAATTTGAAGAAAAGCTTTTGCAGTATGTCAGATGAGATATCAGAAGATCTTAACATGAGAGTGGCAAAGAGGTAAAGAGATGGGAACATACTTGTGAGTTGGGGGAGAATGTAAACTCAAGGGGATTTAATGATATGTTAATTTATGAGATAAAGAAAAAAAGTATGTTCTGCAACATCTGTGTTTCTGGCTTGAGTTGCTGATGGTGATGTTGATGTTCCAGCGGGGCAGGGCTATGCAATGCAGATTTCAGGGAAGGAGGGCAGGAAAAACGATAAGATAATGAATTCTGCTTTGATACATTGAGTTTTAGGTGCCAAGATGGAAATTTCCAGAAGGTAAATTGGTATTTAAACTATGAGGCTGAGGCTAGAGATGGAGATTGGGAGTCTTCGCCTTTGAATGGTCTTTGGTGGCCCCAGATAAGATAGCCAAAGGGAAGGAGAGGGAGAATTGTGAAGGAGTAATAAACAGTGAACTGCAGACAGGATAAATAAGAGTAGAAAGCAATAGATCTAAGTTTCAGATAGTTCAGGGCCTAAATCAACTGCTCTGGAGTCACTTTATGAAGTATATGGAGTGGGAAGAGAAGGCTTTTGATAATAACTTGAGGGCCTTCTCTGTGTAGGTCTCTGTCACAAAAACATATAAGCACCATCCCTGTCCTCAAGTGAAGGCCAACATATAAATAGACACATTATAGATTGACTCCCTGATTCTGCTATATTTGAAATGAATGCTATGGAAATAGAGTTCATGTTCTTTCATTTTATAAGAATTATAATTTTAGAAAACACAAAGAAAATAGATACATTTAATTCACAGTTCTATAAACCAGACTCATGATTGTTAACATTTTTATACATTTCATACAAATAAAAACTTTTAGCAAAATGGAATCATTCGACACATACTGTTTTGTCAGTTTTTCACCTAGTATTTTATTACCTATAAACGGATAGCTGTTCCCCTACTATATCATTTTAAATTGTTTCCTTTTCTAAGTTAACTTACAGTTCATCAATCCAGATCTCTGTTTTTGGACATTCAAATTGCTTCCAGATTTTCACCATTCTAGACAGAATGGCAAATAATGTATTAACTATATCTATGTAAACATGTCTTTACAATAAATTCTTAGAAGTGGAACTGGCCAGCTCAAGGGTGTTCTAGCTCACTCCTTAGTTACGAGACATAGACACCCAGTAAATTTGCTAGCTCTAGTGTAAAAATGGGGAAGGAAACAAAAGGAAATAAGAGGACCTCACATAGCCTGAGAATGAGCTGCCTCCATGTCTCTTGAGAAACTGAAAATAGAAATCCTTGGATCAAGCATTTTCTAGTTACTCAAGAGCCTCGTGACTGCTCATCTTTGCTCCTTATAATTCCTGGTTCCTTGTCTTCACCAGCCTGTTCCCATCAGACTCAATTTTCTATCAGTGGTGGACTTTGGCCCTGTCTCTTAGTTAAATTCTTGAAAAAGTTATTTTTATTGACAGATTCCTACTAGTCCCAAGTCCTGGCTCACTGACTTTGGATACCATGGATTGGGGGTTTGAGAGTGAGGTATCAGTCAGTCACATGCCAGGGAGAGCTGATTGACTGCCTCCCTCCCAAGTCCATATTTGTGACATCATCTTCTAAGCTTGAAATCTGCCCAAAGGGGAAGTATTTGCACCAAGGAATTTCCAGCAAATAGTACCAACAGGGCTGATCATTGTACTTACCAAAATACCATTGGGTACTTACATGGAATAAAACTAACAGATTCTTTGAGAAGGGAGTGTGATTGACAGCTTTAGGATTTGTGATATGATTTATAATTCCATTAAAGTGCTGTTGCTATCATTTCATTTGATTCTAACACTCAATGTTGATGAGGTTTTTGATTTTCATTTTTGTTTTTCTTTTGTTGATACTATATCATATCTCTCTGGATTCTTATAAGTTTTAGTTACCTATCCATGTAGCTGAAACATTTTATTGGGCTGTGACTAAAGTGGTTCTCTTTTTCTCAGTGCTCAGTAAGCCCTTTTTATTTGAAGATGCACATTTTCTTTATGTCAAGGAAGTTTTCCACACTGGTAATTTGATTAATGTTTTTCTTTCACTGCCTTTGTTTTTACCTTCTGGAATGTCTCATGCTTATATTCTATGTCTTGATCAATCAACCATTTTGCTTGTCTTCTCATCACAGCTTAGTCTATTTTCTCTGAATTCTAGGAAAATCTCTCAGATCCAACCAAATAAACTGACTTGATTTTATGATCATCCAATCTGTTCTTCAGGGCTTCTACCGTATTTTTAATGTGGTAATTTTATTCTCATCGAAAAGAAGTATTTCCTGATAGCTAATTATTCCATTTTCATATTTACAGTATGTCATTAATGCCTCTCAACTAGCTTTTTATTTGATTCAGATTTTCTGATTCATCTAAATCAATTTGATTCAGAAGTTTCCTGAAATGTTCTGTTCCATAAGGGGACAATTTCTTTATTTTTCTTAAATTGATCCTTTTTTAAAATTATTATTATGAAATTCATCATTAGAGTTACTTAACTTTTATCTTGTCACATTAATGAACCTGTGAACTATCGCAAAGTGACTATAGTTCAATCTAATCGGATGAGGGAGTTTTATTACAGGACTAAAGAATTCCTTTAGCCAGAAATAGTGTTGAAATTGCTGAATTCCAGCAGTAATCTAGAAATAATCCAGAGATTGCTGGGCCCCGCTCTTCATCTACATTTTACATGCTTGGGAAGGTCTCAAAATGGCAGGAGTGGAGAGGGTTCCAGTTTCCCAGACTGGTAGAGTGAGCATCAGCTGAAAGCCCGTTAGAAATGTAGATTCTCATGCTACAACCTTGATATATGGACTCAGAAAATCAGGGGCCGGCACCTAGCAATCTGCATTAACAAGCTCTCCAGGTGTTCTGATGCCCATCAAGGTGGGGGATAGCATATCTATCCATGCCTCGATTTCTGTCTATCTCAAGTATAAGCCACATGTTAGTCCATGTTCAGTCTCTCATGCCTGTGCCCTTTCTGGGCATTCGCAGATTGACCCAGCTCTCAGACCACTCTACCGCTGCATCCTGACCTTGGCGTCACCTGCCAGGCTCCTAGAGGGTGCTCCTTTGACTCCCCTTCTACACATGGGTAATGCCAAATGGCTAAGCCTATCACTCAGACAAGATTATTCATATAAGCTTGTAAAGTTCTCATATGGACGGTAGTGATCCCAGTTGGCAGTGTTTATACTGCTTCCCTATTTTTCTCTCTTTGGATTTCTACAGGGATTTCAGAAGTGTAAAATGAATGCATTCAAATCACCTGGAAACAGAAGTTTGATTTTTTCTAAAATGACAGCAGTTTAGAGTAACCTGAGAGTATACTATAGATACAGGGTTGAGGGGTGGCCGTTCTATCTGTCCAGGGGGCATGTAGGGGAGATCTGCCTAAGACAGGAAGAAATCAGACTCTCAAGTGCTTTTGAGGATCAATGAATTAAGCTGATGATCAGTGGAATGGAAGGAGTCTGGGAGAGGACAGATGAAGGACTGTGGCATTTTCTAGCTTGGCTCTTGGATGTCTTTTTGGAAAAGATTCAAATTGCACTTGTTGTGACAGAACAAGTGCCCTGGATATGGGATGGATGGCAGACAGGGCACCAGGATGAGCGTACGCTGGTCATAGGACAGAGATGGTGCCTCTGCCTCACCTATAGTGTACCCCAAGGCCTTCCTGGCCCCGTGCATCTTCACTATCAAACAGCAAACAGGACAAAGCACCTGTGTTGCCCATACTTCCCTCTGGGTCTCTCCTGTTCCAGTTTGTTGCTGATGCAGCAGTGTCCAGGACATTTTTCCAGACTTCCTGAGAGACAACTAAGGAGAAGTAGCACTTTTTCTTACTCTCACGGTCTCTCCACTCTGTCAGTACATTTGTTGCTTCCCACTAAATGTCCCTCAGAGAGTTTTGGCATGTTAATTTTCAGGTTTACAAAGCAGCACTGAAGATAATAATGAATTTTCTTCACCCATTACCCTCCTCCTATCTGATGTAATCTTCCCACTCAAAATGTTTGTTTTCCTTGTTCCTGTATGTGTGTGTGACAGAGGTGAAGGGCCAGCCTTCACAGTATCTAACCCACTTGTCTGGTACTTCAAATCTTGGGCTCTCATTCCTAATTACGGTCATTGTAATTTTCACCAGCTGGTGAGGTGGGGACACAGCTAGTCTCTCTCAAGAGCTCCCTAACCTGCTAGGTCCAGCCTCTTAATTTGACCTTGAAAATTTACTTTGTCAGCTCTCTTTCCCTCTTTCTCCTTATCCTCTTGTAGCTTAGAGTCTGTCTGCTTATCATGAGCATATAATAAAGCAAAGCAAGACAGCCCAGTCTCTGAAGAGCAGAAACTGGTGAAGTGGAATTCTAATGCCCAGGGCCTTCACCACACCTTGTTTAGAATTAACCTCTTGCCAGGGCACTGTCTGTACACTGAGGCAGGAAGAAACGTGGAGAACAGTATTTGGAAAGAATCTTTGATTACTTGAGAACTTTTACCCTCTATTAACACAACTGGCATTGTGTTAAAAACAAATAAGGATAAAAACATAAAGAAAGGCAGTGAGGAGAAACTGAATGAAATTCCTGCCCTCTTACTTTGCTTAGAGAAAAAGCACATTCAAATTTCCACATAGAAACTGCAGTTAGAGATGCACACACAGATGTTCTGTTGCTCAATTATTGGCAAAACTGTGGTATGCCTACCGGCAGCAGAAACTATCCCTCCCCATCTCTAGCCACCAAAGTAAATAGATTTATCCCCAGCAGAACGGACATGAGCGAATGCTGGAGTCTGCTGCTGGCTGCAGTGTTTCTCACTGGCCCGTCTCCAGAGTCTCAGAGGGGCTAGCCCAGGTTCAGAGAAATGTAATGCTTCAGAGCTGCTCTGGGCACACAGCTCCCTTCTTCCCTTTGGGACCTTAGAAATGCTAAAGGAAAGTGTTTGTGGCAGTCTCAGAGAGAAGAACTGAGCATCTATAAAGAAAGCTACGCACGTGTGCTCTGCACCCTTCTGAGAGCCCCCCCCCAAACTCTCCCCATCTGCTCTCCTAATGGCTGTCCATGCTCCACCTTTAGGAAATTGTGTTTTTAACAATTCTCTGTTTGTTAAGTGAGGTTTTACAAAAACTTGTACAAACCTTTTACCCTTTCTACATCCTAAAGTATATAGGGATGATGAGAATACAATGATCTGAGACGAATACCTATGAAGAATATTTGTAGCCAAGTTGGGGAGCCCCCACTTGTACAGAGTTGAGCCCATAACACTAACTTTCCAACCCATGAATAAGCTCTTCTTTAAACTTGCACTGATAGAGGCCACAGCTGTGTTGCAGCAGAAAGAATCTTGGCCTTGGGCTGAGCAGGCCAAGAATCTTGGCCTCAGTAAAGACAGAGCTCTTTACTCAGAGCATCCTCAGCTCACTGGGCGGACCCTTTGAGGCAGAATGATGTGGTCCACGAGGGGTAGCTGAATAATGAAAGGCCATCTACCTGTAGACACTTAGCATAATGCCTGGAATACGGTAGGTGCTCAATGATTGTTTCTACTTTCTTTCCCCAATTTTCTCTGGGGTCGGTCAGAAGGAAATGTCACTAAATTGTTTTGATTTCATATTCACCCCGGAAAGTGTTTGCTGTCACATACACCCTGAAGATTGCTAAAGGGTAGTAGGCATGGGGATTAAGATATGGGATCTGACATCCGGGGGGTCTGCATGCAGGTCTGTCTCAGCCATTAGCAGCTAAGCCAACCGGGCCTAACGACTTCACTTCTTCATGTACAGTCTCCTCCGTGTGGGAAGCAGTTCTTTTCACTCAGCACAGAAAGTGGGCAGGAGCTGTATTTCCAACAAGACTTGTGGGAATCTGAGCTTAACTAAAAGTCTTTTTTGTCTGGGCACCCTCAGGACTTCCTTGGGGTCCTCAGGAAGCCGAATACAGGGCTTCTGGCCATAGATGAATTCCTGCTCCATTCAGCAATGGGTTTCCATCAACAGACATGGTATGGTATGGGATGGGCAGGCAGGACTGACACGCTTTCCTGCCTTCAGTTTCATAGTTGGGATTTAGGAGGCATAGAAATTGCCTTTGCAGTATTGAGCCAGGTCTTACTTCACATTATATGTAAAAGGTTATAAACCTTTTGGGATTTGAGGTTCCTTTCAAAATGTATGACTTTTCAAAGCAATGCCAAGACTTACTGAAATAGAATTTATTCATCGGTAAATGCTACATTCTTTAATTTCTGTCTCGCTTTTAATAAGATATTTTGGGGCATTCCATTTATGAAACACCTACTATGAGCCAGATGCTATGTTGTAAACACCTTACATCTGATATTTCAGTTCACTTTCACAATGGCAAAGCCCATTTCTCCCATGGTAAAAAGAAGCTTGCAGGGTGAGAGCTAGTCCCTGGAAAGCCAGAGCTCAGCATCCAAGATTGCTGGACTCCCAGCCCATGTGATTTCCATGACACCGTCACTTCGGAGGGATGTGGTATGGCGCGGCTCACAACTGGACTCAGCCACTGCTGCTGCAAGAAACATGTCTCATCTGCTACTGTTTTGTCTAGCTGCTTTGTCTGGATGTATTTTAGGTCATTTGAGAATGTTGTGTGGTAGTAAAAACAATATCATCTAATTGCAAACGTAGATTGAGTTTTGAGATGGCTTTCTGCGCAACAGTGTGGTCTTTCAGTAGTGGGATTTATAGTCATGACCGAGGTTCCTACCTCAGTTAACAAATGGCTATTCCTCACCACAGAACTATGGGAGTGACCCTTATAAATGACACATTCTTTGTTTTTCCTTGATTGCTGACAGCAGCTGCTGTGAGTCCTGAGTCGAAGAATATTTAGTGACAAAACCCAGGCTAGTGTTGCAGCAGGGGGGAAAAATTAGAAAATTGATGAATTATCTCTCTATTTGCACCTTCAGAAACAGGTTAATTGTTTCAGTCACTGGCTCTGCCTTGATTAGGAAACATTAATAGCAATTAATGATACAACTTCAAAAAAGGTAAAGGAAAATTAATAGAATTCTTGGCCAACATAAATTATAATCATTATCTACTGTATCCAGAACGATCAGGACTGCCAAGCTAGTGATTACAGTGCAAGTGGATTTTTTTGCACTGAATTCTCTAGATAATTGAACAAATCTTTTTTTTTCAGTAGAAAGTTCCCTGTGGTGAGCTAATAATATTATTTAGTTTAAAATGCTTCAATTCTACAACTTAATTAAAAACCTTTCAGAAGTTAATTTTATTAATATATGCACATTTTATCTACATGTGCAAATATTATTTGATTATGATGATAAAGCTTTTTTAATAAAAAAGGAAACTGCTAAAGTATGGCAAAGAACAATTCAGGTCAAGAAATATGTAATTGTAAAATTTTTTTTGTAGCTTTAATTCTACCCAGCAGTAAAAACTGAACAACTTTTCTTTAAAAACACCAGTGATGGAGAAAAACAGGGACAACAGAGAGAGTAGGAATATCAGGGACTAACGCTGCAGGTCCCTCACTCTGTGCCTGGGACTGTGTCCGTTACTTCACATGCCATTGTGTTTGAGCTTCATATTCACAGCAACTTTTGCAGTGGGAGATACTTCTCCTCTTTACTAATGAGGAAACTAAGACTCAGATGATCAGAAACTAACAAGTGTTGAAAAGCTAGAATTTAAACACAAAATGGGGTAACTAATCAGTGTGCTCTCTTACTCAGTTAAGCTTCCGCAAGGAAATGGACTTCTCTTTATAAGATCACCTTCGCCTCCCTGGATCCAATACTTGGACTCCTCCAAAATTCTATTTCAATAAGTGTGTCACAAGAAAACACATTAGATAACTGTTGTCTTCCTCATGTCAATTCTAGACATACAGAGCGTTCCTCACAAGACTTTTGTACCTTGTACTGTTGTTATGGGTTTGGAACCAATGCGGTTCACACTGGGTCAAACTGTGATCTGGGTGAACTTGTCTTCTATTGCCCCTCTTATCCACTCTTGTGTTCAGAGCTTGCCACTGAATTCTGCCACTCACTACTGAGAGCTGATGAACCTGTCCTGATTGATTTTATACATAGACTTCAGGATTCTATGGATGTTGGTCTACCAGTTTCAACAATATTAACTTTCATGTACCAGACACTCACCCCTCCAGCTGCATTGATTGTTTTATGTTTCTCTCAGAACTTTCAACTTGGATCTGCAGCTCCAGCAACAAGAGCATTCCAGAATTTTTTCCAAACCTATAAGAAACACAAAATAAGACCATGTTTCTCTTCCCTTCCCCAGACTGTGTAGGTTAACCTCAAGGTTCTGTTGAGATTCTTAGATAAAACAGTGGAACTCTTCTAAATTCCTTTGAACAAAATTATCTGTTAAAGTGTTACATTTTGTAATGTATTCTGTTAAGGTTGTGAAGGGTTTGAAAAAAAGGGTCAGAGTGATTAGGGAAATTTCAGAGGTAGAGAGATTTGATCCAGCCCTTGTATGATTTTGTAGAGCTGGATATTGTATGAGGTAATTTATAAGCAGGGTGAGGGTGGAGGAGTTGAAAAGGGGCAGGCACAGACCTGGGTAGCTAAACCTCAGCAACAGGCAATATCTGCAGTGGAAGAGAGATGATGGAGAAAAATTGGAATTAATTTAATTATTTGGGTGAGGATGGATTCAAAGAGGTTCCTGGAAGCCAGATGAATCAGTCAGTATGGACAAGGGACACTCTGCAATAGAGACAATCTGAAGATCCTGGTGACTTTAAACAATACCAGTGTTTATTTTCCAATGTGCAGTGGATCTTGAGGGCAAGAAGGATCTGCTCACTGTAAGATATTCAGATCCAGGTTTGGGGATGTGTCACTCTTCTATGATGCAGCCATTGCCTCAGGAGTCTTTATGCTTACAACACAGGGCTCAGAGGTCTCCCATGGGTTTTCCAACTCTTTTTCCTGGAAGTAACACAGGTCCTTCATTCACATTTCATGGGAAAGGTATGATAAGCATGCATAGTGGCAAGCCCACTGGCTGGCAAGGCAGGGGCAGACCAGGAGATAAGGCAAAGGTCTGGAAGGCAGGCATGTAACTGAGCCTCCCAGCCCCCCAGGAATCTCTATGATCTTTCTCTGTCTCTGGTGTTCTTTCTGGCGTCGCCTTGTGGTCTCAGCCTCCTATAGCACGCCACTTGTCCTCATGTAACCACTGCCACAGCTTTGATCCCAGCCTTTAGGCTTGGGTGTGCGCACTTGCACATGCATGCACACCCATACTCCAGGTGTCCACCATCAGAACACGTCCCTTGCTCCCTCACACCTTCTGCATTAACACAGTCAGGGCCACTGGTGATAGCCACAGAGGCTAGTGGCTTAAAAAGCTTGATTAATTAATTTACCCTAAGCAGCTGTTCCAGGAGGATTACCCTGAATCAAGCATTTGAAATGCCCACTCTGGCTGTAGAATTTCTCAGCCTTCTCCTCTTCTTGGGCTTTTATCTCTACTGTTTGGGTTTGATCACACATAGACCTCTTTTTTGGAGTCATGGTTGGGTGGTTTTATGTGTTTTCTTTTACTCATAAACAGGTGAATATACTCTGAATTGAGAAATGAAATCACTAAGCTCAGAATTTCCCAATTTGAATGATCATGCTTAACTCCTAGGGAGTTTGTTAGTATTTAGGTCCTGATTCAGTACTCTGAAATGGGACCCAAGATTCTGTCCTAGCCAGTTCCCAGGAGAGGCCTGTCCTACTGGTCCCTGCTCTACTTTGCAGAGTGAGGAGTTGGTTGACATGTAACAAGTATATTGTGTACTCCCCATGTGCTGAAAGCATCATTTTATCCTTTGATTAACTCAAAGCTCAGGTACCAGAGTGTGGTCAGAAGCACAGACTCTACCTAAGAGCTGAATAGACTATCAACTCCACAGATCTTCTGATTTAGAATCTGTGTTTGAGTAGGAGCTCCAAGTGATTAATGTGCACTAGAAGGTTTGAGAAGCAACAGGTAAGAAGATATAAATAAAAAGATTTTAACATTTATAATGTGGTTTCTTAGCTTTCTGGAAACTGAAAATACCAATGTCAAATTAAGATAGTGAGTGGGTTGAAATTAATCAGAAAATATTCTCTGAGGAAAATCAATTTTGTACCAAGAAGAAGAAAAGTGTATTTATAAGTGTAATGAAAACCTGTATTTTATCATCTATTAGAATCTCTTATCTCTAGTCATTTCTTTAAAAATCCTACCTGTAAAGTAATGATTTCTGCATCAGTCTTACTGAGTTTTATAATTTTTTTATCTTGTTGTTTTATTTATGTAAATAGCAGCAAATACGTATGGCCTTATTTCTTTCCCCTTTTATACCCCAAAAGTAATACATTATGCTTACCGTTTAGCACTTTGCCTTTTTTACTTAACAATGTATCGTAAAGATCTTTCCATATCAGTCTAGAGAAAACTTTTCTCATCATCATTTTTTGGAGTTGCAAAACATCCAAGAGTGTAGATGTACTGCATGCATGTTTGATTTTCAAAATAAAATTTTAAAACATTTCCACAGCAATATCCAACACTTATCCAGAGAGGTCATACTCCAGAAAATAATTACTAAACTATGATAGATTTGTATGCCATTTTTTTTTAAAGATTTATTTTATTTGTACATACAGAACTGGGGTACAGGCCAGAGGCTCAGGGGTGGCGAGAGGCTTCACCAGAGACAGAGTGGGGGGCAGAACAGGCAGATGGACGAAGTACACTGCTGAGGGGAGCAGCGGGCGGGTCAGGAGAGGTCTGCCACGCCATATGGTCACCTCCGGGGCAGGCAGGAATCGAACTCATGCGGAAGTGGCTTTAGCTTCTCAGTGCAGTGCTTTAACCCGCTGCGCCACCAGGGAGGGCCAGATTTGTATGCCATTTTTAAGAACTGTCTCCTTCATGCAGTCATCACAAGTTCTAATTGTGGTTATTTTATTTTAATGTGTCTTTCCCAAACAATACTTATTCTTCAAAATAAAAATTATAGAGAACATTTACTATCTGAGAGAATTTGTAAGAACTCAATCAAAAGCAGCTCTCCCTTTTGGAAGGAGTAAGATTGTTGCAGGGGTGGGGGTGGTGGTGGTGGTGGGGATCTTGACTTAGGTTCAGGTTTATGGGGTCAGTTCTAAGTCCCTTGGCCTCCTTCTACCTCCTTAAGTCAGTTTCACCAATTATTTGTAGGATACTTGACCCAATGTTGGTTACCCAGTGTTCCATTCTGGCTCAGTCCCTTTCTCTTTCTCCCTCTTTTCTGGCTTATGGAGCATTTTACTGCTTAGAGACTAGTTGTTCATGTATTGAAAAGAAATGGCCAATTTTTCAAATAAATCGATGGTTTCCTTACTGGAAGTTTTAGGAAAGGTTTGGTGGACATGCCTGTTGTCTAAAAATTTGTCATAATTGCTTTTGGATTTTCTATAAATTCTCTGTAATTCTGTTTTCACACTACCTCACAGAGTGCCAAGCACTCACATTGCTTTAGAACCACACAAGACTGCTAAGTCTGTGAAATGTGCTTAGTGTACATTTGTTTGAATTGATAGTTTGCACAGTCCAGATTTGCTGAGTAATCATTGACCTTCCACATTTTAAATAGACCCACACTGATCAGCTTCTTTCTTAATATATTTGAACAATCACGTAAATGGGATTAGGACTTTCTTTTTTATTTACCTGCCTTCCAGTCTATGTGAACAGATTTCTGCCAGCAATACATCCCTTCTCTATAACACTTGTGATAATCTATTTATAAGTGTGTATCTTAAGAGGGATCTTAGCTGTGTTTTTCTATATACACAGCTTCTGCTTTATATACGCTCCCTCTCTATGTCATCGTTAGATTTATTGTTGCTGTTGATTTTAGACCAAAATATAAATGAGATTGTGTTGACATTTTAAAAAACCTTGCCTCATGGCAGATTGAGTACAGAACCAGTTGGTTTAAATAGATAACCTTGGGTCATATCAGCAAATGTCTTGTTCTAGCTGAGTACTCTATTCTTGTGCTATGGGACTGACTTTATTCATTTAAAGGAAGCTAGGGCAGACAGGAAAAGAAATATTTTCTTCTCTTAAGATCTGCTGATTTGTTTGTACCTCTGTTGTGACACCCAAGGGTAATTCTGATACAGCAACCTCTAACAAAAAGAAAAGAGATGGGAAAACAGAGGGGGAATTCCTTTACAGTTATGAGTCCTCATTCTTCACTATCAAAGCATCTGTGCACCCAGGCTCATTCTACGATCTTGTTTGCTGTGCTCCTCATCAAGCACAATGACCCACCTGATTCCCAGAGATGCAGAGGAGAGTGGGAGTGAGAGACCAAGAAGGCCAAGGTTCCCTCTTCTGTCAGACCGTGTGCTCAGATTGGATGTGGCAGTGCTCTGTAGCCAAATGTGCTAAGTGTCACTGTTAATTCTTCTTCTTAGAGTCAGGGCTGTCTCCTCAGCATGAGAAATGCCCAGATAGCTGGAGCCTGACCTGGAGCCATGGGAGCAGGCAGTCCCACCAAATTGGCAGAGGGCACAGCGCACCAGCTCAACGAGAGATGAGTGAGATGGAGTCTCCATCCCACGCTCCAGAGAGAAACCTCTGTGGATCTAATGTTGGAAAATGGTACCTTGCTCTATTCCTGGAATTATTTTGGAATTAATACCGTTGATAGGCCTGTTTTCCATTATAGTCTTTACTCACTGTTTATTGTTTGGGAACATATAATATTCGCAGTTGCTTTATGCTGGTTAGGATAAAGATTCTGCAAGATTTTCTCTCTCAAGAATTTTACCCTCCTCAAAAAATGAAATAAATAAGAAATTGACTCTGAAACATTAGAGGAAGTATCCATAAATATATTTATATGAATATTTGCTTTTAAGGTGGGAACATGTAACAGAAGAAAAAGCTTACATGATTGATAAAAATTTTTCTACAGTCTTGGTATGACCACCTTTCAACATTTATGTTTTTGCAACACTAAATATATAAATAGTTTTATTTGCTTTTTGTATTATTAATTTAATAAGGATTCCTGGATTTATTTAAGATATCAGCCTCATATAATAAGAATATTTTAAAAAGCATCATCTGTTGATCATTGGGGTGCTCCTTCTGATAAGTAACTGAAACCTTGAGAAACCTATTTTTCAAATATTGGCTCCTAAGCATTTTGTGACTTGGGGAGGGCATGAAATATAAAGCTTTCAATTTTATTTTCATCCAATCAAGCAAAGTCTTCAAAAAGCAACAGCACTGGGAACTCTGTTCACCAGCAATATGGCTTCCTAAGCAGGTTTCTTTATAACTAGACTATGAATTTATCTTGAGCTTCAGCTGTCATAATTTCTAAGCTCTGAGCAGAATAGTAGTATCTGTGGCCAGGGAAAATAACTTCAATTTATTCTGGCATTCTGAGGATCTTCACTGTAATTTAAGGAGGGCACAATTGTGATTTTCAAGATATCACTGAGCAGACTAGGTCCCTTTTCCTTTTATTTGTTGCTTTTTTCTTTCTCTCATGTGCTCAAAGCATTTATTAAGATAATTTTCTGCTTTCTCCTGAGAGTCAGGATTGAATTCCTTTGTTCTTTGTTTTATCTATTAAAGTCCCCTTTATAGTTGCAAATCCTGCTCTAAGTCACATGCTATGTAGAGAACACCTGATCAGCAGGGTGTGGGCGGGCACATAGTCACAACCATATCCCAGGAGCAGAACTATACTGCTCTGCTAAACTTGTACATAAAACACCAACTAGGGAAGTGATGTTACTATCTTAGGAACAGATGTTGATATCCATTTGGAAAATATAAAAGTAGATTCATGCAATGTGAATCTACTGGGCAAAATGAAAATGAAAAGTGGATGGGTGTTGGTGATTGTTGCACAATAAAGGGGATTTAAGCCATGGAATGATATACTCAAAGTGGTTAAAATGGTAAGTTTCATGTTTATGTATTCAACCACAATTTTTTTTTTAACTTTACTGCAAGTACAAAGAAAGGGGGTCATTTTAACTGAGGGTCTGGGAAGACTTCATAGAGAAGGTGATTTGTTGGGCAGCTGGGATTTCAGGAGGCAGCAGTGTGGGTGAGGAGAGGTGAAAGTAGAGAGACCTGCTACAGTGGCACCTCTGGGCAGAGGAGGGCAGCCAAGATATATCAGAGTGCCTTGTGGCTGGGTGTGATTGAAGCATAGGGAAGCCAAGTTGGGAGGGAGGTACTGTGATGGGGTCAGGCTGTTTGGCCGTCATCCCCTGGGGCTTGGTCTTTACTGGCACATCTAAGAAGTTGCCTATGGAGTGACCTGGAGTTGAGAACAGGAAAGCTTACTGGAGTCTCTCATGATTGGAAAATGTTAACTGCTCAGTTCTGTTACATTTAACCTCAGGAGTTCTCCTATAGACCCAGTACCCAACGGGTACTGGATTGAACACCTACAATGTGTTAGGCACTGTTCTAACCCCTGGAAGTCTGGCCAAAGTAGAATAGGTGGAAATGTGTGTTTTCCTGGTCTTGAATTCTTATGGGGAGAGAATACATAAAACAAAAGTAAAGTGATAGGTAAGATTGAGGTAAGAGGCATGAGCAAGAAGAGCAGAAAGGGGGGTGACCTTGTCATGAACCCTTAAAGAAGAAATGAGTGGTCATGTAGTCTGTGTCCTCAGAATGATGGCTTTATGGTCATTTAAAAATAATAATAAAGCAGATGTGGTTTTGGTAGCTCCCTTCTGGTTTACTAAGTGTACTTCCTAGAGATCTAGGAAGTATTTTTTGTCTCTCATTTGAACTTTGAAAAGAACCAGGTCTTCAGAGTCTCTGCCAAGGGGCCTCACTGTCCTTGCTAATAGCCTCAGATGGGCACGAATTGCCTGGTGGGCTTGAGCTCCACACCCAAATGTTCAGCAAAATTATTCAAGAGCATTTCTTTTTTTTTTTTTAAAGATTTATTTATTCATACAGAACTGGGGTACAGGCCAGAGATGTGGAGGGTGGTAGGATTCCCCAGAGACAGAGCGGGGAGCAGAACAGGTTGATGGAGAAGCACACTGCTGAGGGGAGCAGCAGGCGGGTCAGGAGAGGTCTGCCGCACCATGTGGTCACCTCCAGGGCAGGCAGGGATCGAACTCATGCGGAAGTGGCTTTAGCTTCTCAGTGCTGTGCTTTAACCCGCTGCACCACCAGGGAGGGGCCATCAAGAGTATTTCTTCTTGAAGCTAAAAGTGAGCTGTTATTGTTATATTCTCAATCGTTTCACAATGCCATTCAGAAAACTGACCTAATTTCATATAAAAAAAACAAAAAAACAAAACTCCAACCCCTTCTTCATCTGCCCATCTATTTAGTACCCATTTTTTATTGGTTACTGGTCTACTATTAAACAATATTCTATCATACATTTATATGTTTAAATAAAAAAACAGGTTATCAGCTGCTGTCTTTTTGAATCAGGTATTTAAATCACCCATGTCCAGTCATGCAGTTCCTAAATCCACACTCATGTTTTATGGCTGGCAAATTTGTACTCATCACCAACTAAATAAATAAATAAGCCCACGGTAGAATTGCCTGTGCTGTACCTTCATTTTTCTCTGCCCAGTAAAAAGCTGATGAAAATACATTCTTTGTTACACTCCATTCATTTCCAAATGTGCAGGTTTTCAAATATGTTATAAATGAGAAGAAAAGAAACTGCCGGATTATTTGTCAAACTGTCATATTATTTTATTTATCGTCTCTTGTCAATTGGAAAGTCCAGAAGTGTATTGAGATAAAAACGGAAGTACATGTAAAGATAAAATTGTAAGTGGGATATACCACTGCATTTTTTCCCATTTTTCTTTCCTTCCTAATATTGGACAGTAAACAAGAAGAATTGAGAGACTGGTGCTCACGCCTCTCCAGGGAGCAGCCAAGCTACTGTCATGGGTTTGTCCACACTCCCTGGCCTGCCTCACGGGCTTCCCTTTGGCCCCTTCCCCATGCCCAACTGCCAGGACACCTCAAGAATCATGATTGGGGGCCTGCTAATGAATGCTCGAGGGTGTGGTGTTTTTAAAGAACAGCAAAGGGCCCTCCCTGGTGGCGCAGCAGGTTAAAGCACAGCACCAAGAAACTAAAGCCACTTCCGCATGAGTTCGATCCCTGCCTGCCCCGCAGGAGACCACATGGTGTTGCAGACCTCTCCTGACTCGCCTGCTGCTCCCCTCAGCAGTGTACTTCGTCAATCTGCCTGTTCTGCTCTCCACTCGGTCACTGGTGAATCCTCTCACCCTCCGCATCTCTGGCCTATACCCCAGGTCTGTATGAATAAATAAATCTTAAAAAAATAAAGAAAGAAAGAAAAAATAAAGAACAGCAAAGAATGCATCCTTTGACACTTCTACATACAACAAATTATGAACCCCGGCATTTATAACCCACTGTCTCTGTTTATGGTATAGGCTAGTAGAAATTAAAATGTGAAAAAGGTGTGAGGAATTTTCTATTTAGCGAACAAGATTTTTCCTCTCAGGAGAAAAACTGTGCTGTTTATTTCACTTTCCACAATAAAATGCATCTGCCAGGAGATACTCCCTTTTTGGAGCTCTGGGGAAGGACGAAGGTCTGCCCACTGCCTCCATTTCTTTCACGACAGCACATTTTAACCGAAAAGATTATAGGGGAATCTGTATAGTCACTTCTGTGGGTTCTCATAGATAGATGGATTTGAGGGTAGCTCTTAGTTTCTTAAAGAATGTGTCGTGGGGAGTACAGTCTTTCAGAGTTTGAGCTGTCTGTGGGTTCTCATAGATAGATGGATTTGAGGGTAGCTCTTAGTTTCTTAAAGAATGTGTCGTGGGGAGTACAGTCTTTCAGAGTTTGAGCTGTCAAGACTACTGTTCCCCATAATGGCGAGAGATCAGATGCACCTGTTGAGATACTTTTGCAGGCAGGAAAGCACTTAATCCTTTTGCCAGGTAGTTTTAATAATGCAGGGGAACATGACAGACTCCAAGCTATTGCAAAACAATTAGTAAATGGAAAAGTTACTTGGTATTCTTAAGTAAACTATCTTGAACTTGTTTTTTTATCTATCCCCCAAAATAACACCAATGCACCCTGCTGTGCATGGGAGGTCAAGAATAGCCAAAATTTGATCAGTTACATTGTGCTTTATATCATCAGAGTACTAGTTGAGGCTGGCTAGGGCCAGCCAGTTTGCAAAAACTAAGCAATAGCGCTGAACAAAGTTGACTCACACTCTATAGCATTCTAAGGTATTTTGAATACAGTGAGGCACGTAGTAAAGGTGAGGGGTTTATGTATATGTAACTCTGCATTTCATAGCAAGTGGCCTGCAGGATAAACTCAAAGATTCGTCTTCAGAAAATGAATATTAGTAGCCTTGATTCTGTATATGGGAATTCTGTCCATTTGGATAAAAGGAAGCTTCTCTTTCCTCAACATCATGCCCTCTGTCTCACCTTCGTTGTCTGACTGCCTATGTCAGCGCTCTCTGTGGACTTCCCTTGCCTGCCCTTCAGGTGTCAGTGCTGTTCCCATACTTCGTGCTCAATAAGTGGTCTCATTGGCTTCTCGGATATCAGTCACCACACACACACCACTGGCTAGGCAGTGCTCCCAAATCTGCCCACCACAGACCCCACAGTCCCTTCTGGTAAAACATGCATCTTTTCTCCAGAACTGTTTCCCTTCTCCCCTCCCCTCCTAACTCACCAGCATTACTGCACCCAGTTCTACTCTTCTAAGTCTTCTCTCTTGACGAGTTGCTCTATCATCCACCAAACCGCTCAAGCCAGAAACCCAGAGAATTTCTAACCCCAACCTCAGACTCCTCTGTCCTGCTCACCCTCCTCTGGCCACTATCTCTCATATTTGATCACAGCTTTGCTCCTTCACAACCTTCATTGACTCTCCACCCCTAACTGGACAGAGTCCACACTCCATAGATGACCCCATCTGTCTCTACAGCCTCATCTGTGGCCACCCTGACCTCAGTTCCCCTCAACCATCAAGGACTTCCTGAAATTTTCCAAATGAGCCAAATCAGTACTTCTTTGTTTTTGTTTTTGCCTATTGTTGAAATGCCTGTCCTTCCATTGTCTACTTGATGAATTCCCCAGAGATCTGGCAAGGCTTTTCCACTTAATTTCACTACTGTGCAAACCTACCATGTCCTGCCATGACTCTCCCTCCACCTGCCCTACACCCACAACCTGTTTATGCTCACTTTGTTAGCACAACCACTTTCCTCTAGTAAACCCAAGCCACCTTGAAGACAATGACGTCCTGCAATTAAACTTTGTATCCCAGCACTAGGCCAGCACCCAGCACAGTGCACTGAGGAAGAGCCCTTGTTATTGTTAGCTCCTGTTGTGGGGTGACCTGGTAACACTCAGAAACCATGAGGCATCACTTAGTGCTTCCTTCCACAGGTACTTCCAGCAGGTTCTTGTAGCCCAGGCACTTCACTTTGTGTACGAAGATGAATAGCACATCCATCCCTCCTCCTTCTCAGGGGTAGACAGATTTACCCACAAATCCCTACACTAAGGTGAGGTGAGAGTCAAACAGCGAAGGGGCAAGGTGTCTGCTGTGCTAGCTTGGGAGAGATAACTTCTCTGTCGAAACAGCAAGTTTTCTAAATTTTAAATGATTGTTGTTACTGTTGTGTCATCTGGTCAACAGATGGATGTTGGGAAAAGATGTGGGGAGAGCCAAGTAATGTATTGCTCAACACTAAGATTAAGAGATTCATAAGCCTTTACTCCCTGCTTATCTTCGAACTTATTTTCTTTTTTCTTCCTACAAATTTTAGATCCATTATTTTTGAAGCAAGAAGATTTTAAGGTTTCAAATAGTCCTGTAGACTCCATTACCTGCTGGCTTTTTGATCAGATTCTGTTTTTACAGAAACAAAGACACATTCGGAATTAAAGAGCTAGAGAGTCTTTTAAATCTCAGAATTTGTGGCACTTTTCATACTACATCCTTTCCCATAACAAAGTGACCTTGTTGACCACATCTGCCTTTGCACGACAAGGGCATAGTTTGCTCACTCTGCACATGTCATCATGAAAGTCGTGCATGAGTTTCATGTCTTAGGGAAAATATGACTCAGTATCTCCTGATTGAGGACAGCATTTGACCTTGTTATGTCTGGAATGACACAGGGGAAAACCTGATGTTGCATAAATAAGGAAGTTCACTAGCTCTCCCCTGTCTGAGCCAGCTACTGCCAAGATGCCCTGAGGTGTGTTCTCCAGGACCACGCAGATGTCAGTCAGGACTCAAGACTATGATTCCAAGAGCAACTCACAAATGCAGGATCTGCTTTCTTAGACGTTCAGGAAAATTCCACTTGTTTAGGATATAGGCTCTTTAGGCAAAGAAAGAGGGCTATTAATCTTGAGATGTTGAGACCTTTGGGACCTTTTTGATGAGAAGGTTTGGGGGATATACTCAGAGCGCCATGTATAGGCACACACCGCTCAACTGCTGAACTCTGAGGGGAGCCCTGGATTGGCCGCCGGGTCAGCATTCTTGACCTTCACTCACCGGGTGAAAGAGCAACCACACTGGCCTCACACACCTTCAGGGGTCTGTGAGAAGGACACCCCTGGCAGAGAATTGTATGAAACTCTAAGGCAGGGCAGGAGGACTTTGTTCCCTTCCTCACAAAAATCTTCATAACAACCAAGTTCACGTGCATTTTCTATGTACCAGGCATCATGTATGAACAATCACACTGCTGGCATGTATCACATGTGCACTTTTAACATGTATTATATATTCAGACATAGACATGCAATCTTAATGTACCATAAGGCATTTTATGCTCTTGTTTTGATTGGCCCTGTGAAATGGTGGTTGTTTCACAAATAAGGACAGTAAGGCTCAAAGATGTTAAGTCACTTGCTCCCAAACAAGGAGGAGCCATGGTATTTCCATATTCGTTGGATTATAAACTCTGTTCTTCACGATTGTGCTCTCACTGTTGGACATGTAGAATCTTTATCGGAAATCATTGGGAGAAGAAACAAAAAGGACCAGGGACCACGGAGGGGACTGAAGTGTAAGGATCACCTCAAGTGTGCTTCCAGGGACCTGGCCAGCACCTGAACGCCCAGATCCAGGTTGAAACAGTTGAAAAGAAAGGATGCCAGGTCAAGCATGCCCTCAGGGGCAGCACTGTGCATTTTCAGCATGGCTGGTTGACTGAAGTTCGTGTCCTGCCCACGACCTCCCACCACTCCTGTGTTCCCCACACAGAGTCGTGCAATTTGCTGTTTACCATTTTGCTTGTTCTCCCACTTAAGGCAGTATTTGGTTGCAATAACAAGGGTGTTTCCATTTGTCCTGCTTTATCTGGAGTACTTTATTCACAACTTAGCAGTTCAGGTGAATGTTGAGTCTTTTCTTCTGTTAAAAGAATGTGATATGCGTTAAGTGCACTTTCCATTAAATGCAACCTAGACTGCCTCCCTCCTCAGCCACTCCAGTGATGAAGGGGTTTATGTCGGGAAGTTGACCAGGACTTAGATCCCCTTTCCAAATGCTATAGTTTATCCCTAGCACAACAAAGATCCCCCATTTAAAGCATGTGCCTTTCTACTTCTCAAGTTACTTGTGTGTGTCCCTGACCTCTGCAGAAAATCATGTCTTCCTTTCCAACCACCTAAAACCAGCCCAGAAGGCATGTGATTGAAAGAGCTACAGTAAAGTCTCAAGGAAATACTTGAGAGAAGGAAAGTTCTAGTTCATTTAATATTTGAGTAAGCACAATCCAAGTTTTTATTTGGAAATAGCATTGTGTAAAAGAAAGATTATGAACTGTGGGTAGAAACGTTACTAAATTTAAACTATCATACTAAAATTGTCCTATCATATGACTTTGGGCCTCACTTTCCTCATCTATAAGAGGAAGAAAATATCACCATCTTACTGGCCTGTTATTATATTTAAAATGTTTGTCAGCAATAGTGGTGTTTGGTAAACTCTACTTTCCATTTTATTTTTATCTTTCTTGAAAATAATTCTTAATACATTGGCATATATGAATTTAAAAATGTCCCCATTTTGTATAAAATCAGGAGAGGTGATATTAGTGATAAGGAAGTTATGTCACTGTTGAAAAATATTTATGGGAAATTAATCAATCATTGAGTATTTTTGAGTGCACATTAGATCTCAGATACTATGGGAATGGTAGAAATAAACAGATTTTGTTCCTTGAAAAATGTCTGCCTGAATATTCTCCTTCGCATCTTCTAAAATTTGAATGTAAAGAATTTGTTAGAAAAGTCAGCACAGCAGGTTAAAAATGTCAGGCAAAGCCTTCCATTACCTCCTCTCATTAGCAAAGGAATCCAAACCTGCTAAGAAGCAGTACAGGAACAAGAGCCGTGGGTCCACAGTGACAAGGAAGTGAGCCACCAGCACCTGTGAGCCTGGATATCTGTCTGGGCCACAGCTTGCAGATGAAGAATTCTGGCTACCCAGGAAGACAGCCTTAGCCTGGAACTTGGCCACAGGGGCTTAGTTAGGATGCAGATCTTAGAAGGCGGTGTGTGTGTGGGGGGGGGGGAGGGTATAAACAGTTTCTGGAACAGTCTATTTCCTATCCCTGCTGATGTATGCAACATACTCAATAGCTAAACTAAATAGATAGATGGGTGGGCAGACACACATCTAGGTCACATTCCTCTCAAGTAGGAATGAATGATCCCAAGAAAAGACCTCTGCTCTCCGGTATCTAGAGTCTTTTCAAACTTATGATGAGTTTCCCACCTAAGGGAACTTCCCACCTAAAGGGAAGTTGACAGTTGACAAGCCAATGTTCTCATTAGTGAGAGGGATTATTGCACTTCTTTTAATTAGTATGTCCTTAAGAATTTGATCAAAACACTACAGTAATGTTTTTAAGGAAGAACATGTGCCCCTACTGTGTCCCGTAAGAAGCACTACCCTTGCTGGTAGGAGATCTGGATCCTAGTCCTATATGCAAATCTACTGACAGAAAATAGAAAGGCTTTGCATTCAGAAAACCTTGCTTCGATCTTGCTCTTGTTGTTTCCATAAGTCAAGCTCAACTTAGTAGCAACCTTAGGTGGGCATTACAAATACTTTAGAGGAGAAGCTACACTTTAATCTGCATCTCTTGCACCAATGTCTCCAACAGTGTCAGGGGAAGCTGACACTTCTCTGGCATCAGAAGAACAGGTTGAGAACAGACTGTAACTTATCAGACCCAACGTCAGTAAGTTTCTGGGCTAGTCCCGTTGGCTCCGTAGGGTGCGGGGACTTGGAAATACCATGGTGTAAACACAAGTTACTGTTCCAGAAGAATCAACTGAAGGCCTGCTCATCTTTCTAGTGGCGTGCCCAAATCCAGTCAGTGGTGCACACAGTGCCCCCTTGTCCCTGAGGGGGAGACGCTCGGGCTCGGTGCTAATCTGTCCCTTGAACGCCTTTGGGTCAGTACACAGTGGAGGCTGACCAGCCAGGGAACGGTCCTCACTGAGCAATGACAAGTGCTGAGCACGGGTTTCCTCTTCTGCCACTGGGGCGGAGCAGTGATTAATGCCAAATTAGCACCATGTTCCATGACCTCTTAGCATTCACTGCTGCTCTCCTTCACTTCACATAACTATTTGCAAATATTAGCTTCTCAGGTCATTTCTCCTCATCAGCAACTTTCACAGATGATGGGCAGGTTGTTAATCTGGTTGGCATTCCACTTTCGTCCTTTGCCCCATCATAAATGTGTCCGTACTCGCGCATCTCCTCAGAAATCTGATGACCACCCCCAAAACCTCCACAATTTTACAGACTTAGAAGAAGCCCTGGTGGGTGAGCTTCTCACAGAGGGTGTGCATTTGCAGGATGGCTGGTTGATTTTCATCCCTGTCCTGCCTACGACTTCCACTCCTGAGTCATGCAACTTGCTGTTTACCATTTTGCTTGTTCTCCCATGTAAGACAGTGTTTTGTTGCAGTAACAGGGGTGTTTCCATTTATCCTACTTTATCTGCAGTACTTTATGCATAACTTACCAGTTCAGATGAACTTTGAGTCTTTTCTTCTGTTAAAGAAATTTGATATGCGGTAAGTGCACTTTCCATTAAATGCAATAGTTCTTAACCTTTCTTTTTTACACAATGCCGTCTCCTAATAAAAACTTGGGTTGTGCTTAGTTACTCAACTAGTAAATGAACTAGATCTTTCCCTCTCTCAAGTATTTCCTTGAGACTTTTCTGTAGCTCTTTCAATCACATGCCTTCTGGGCTGGTTTTAGAATAGAGTTTGGGAAGATGAAGTTCTCCCTGCAGTTTCCAGGAGACCTCAGGACACTTGTTAATCTGTTTCACATCTGTGGATCAGTATAGCTTTACAGCATTACATTTGTTTTAATCAAGCTTTTTTTCTTTATTCATGTGAGCCTTTCATTCAGAAATCACATACTGGAACCAGAAAACAGAGCTGAGATACATTAGTGTTGATGAGCCCAGTCCTCTTTTTTCCTGTTGTTCTCTCCATGGCCCTCACCCCCTTCCAGCCCCACAGGCTAGAACCTTCCATTTGCCAGAGTTCTCTTCAGCTGCTCATAATAATGGCGGGCCGCGTCCCCATGAAGTACTAGATGAAACATTGTGCATTTGTAGTAATTGAAATTTATTTTTATTTCTGGTCTCTTCCACCTCCATCCTTTATTGAAATTCCTGCTCTAGAAATGTTAGCTCAGTCTCCATTTTCTCTAAATAAACAGTAGTAAAGTGTACTGTGGGTGGTTCAATTTGTTATTACATGGATTTTAGCAAAAAGGTGTCCTATTTTTTTTCTCCCTTGTTAGCAGGAATGTGAGTGAAATTATTTATGGTTTGATACTCACAAAAAGAGATGGATTTAGGACATTTATTTTTCAGAAAAGGAAAAATGATCAAAAGTGTGCTGTTTGAGCAGAACAATTTGTTCATTGAATGTATTCTGGGCATCTCATTGGGCACTAATAGGAAAACTGGCCACTTTCTAATATGAATGGGCCTCACAGAGTTCTGAATCATAAAATATTTGTGGAATTGAACAGATTTGAAAACAGTGGGTTGACTAGGTAAGTCAATAAACAAAATCTTAAAGTGATAAAAATAAATAAATAAATAAGCCTGGCAAGCATTGAGAATGTTCAATGTTGAAAGCCCCTTCTCTGCATAATAAACTGAGTGCATCCTAGGCCTTCTAGAAGCTAACAAACAACCCTTACAGGCCACAGATTCACTGAGGAAAGCAGCTATGCTTCAACTCCAGTCCACGATCTTATAAAAACCAGTGATAATGACCACACCCAAAGATGGGGTAGGGAACTGAGAGTCTGGGAGCCCTGTCAGGTGGCTTGGCGAGAGGTTTTGCTTGTCACGTCCTGATCACATCTTCTACATTGAGGAGAGTTTCACGGACTGTCGTTTTTTCTGTCACAGGAGATGTTGGCACACCTGACACCATGGCCCCCATCATTGTGATTCCCCCAGGAAACAGCAGTGTGGTAGCTGGATCCAGCGAGGTTACCTTGGAATGCATAGCCAATGCCAGGTACGCAGATGGTCGTCCACTTGGTAATACTAACCAACAACTGCAGCATCATGAAGTTACCCTATGTGGAGAGACACATCCTGTGTGGTTTTACTCATTGGGAAATGGTATCTTATTGGTCCAGCTGAGCCACAAGCACCACATATGAGAAAATAAGTAACTACATTATATGTATGTTGAATATAAAATTTCAATAGGAGGAGGAGAAGGAAAAGTGATAACTTTGAGCGGTATCTGGGGTTCTCCTCTGAACTGAGGAGAGAGGAGGTGAGACTCTTAGTGCAGAGGAAATAGTTAACTCCTCTCTCGTCCTAGGTGTTCCCGGCCTAGTTAGTGGTTGCTCCAGAATTAAGTTCCATGATCACGCCTCCCATGTAGCTGTGTCCCCCAGTAGTATTTATTTTAAACATTCTTTTTCTGAGCAAATGGAATCATTAGCACTTATGGTCCATTGCTGCTGCAATTAGCTATCCCTGCTCAATAGCCCTTGAGGAGAATGTATCATTGATGCATGCCGTGAGGGAGTAGAGTTATATCTGGATTGATTTTTAAATGTCCATTGTTCAACCTGCCATGGTTCCTGGTAGAATTAGCTTTGTCAAGCTTGTACAGAATGCCTAAAATGATGATTATGGCCATCTCGATGATTCAGTTTTTGTCTCTACACCCTTTGTTCTCACAGGCCTGTTGAAGAACTGAGCGTGAGCTGGAAAAGAAATGGAGTGAGGCTCACCAGTGGGCTGCACAGCTTTGGGAGACACCTCACCATCAACAATCCCACATCTTCGGACACCGGGTTGTATGTTTGCGAAGCGACACTAAGAGGAAGCACTTTTGAGCCTGCTAGGGCAAAAGCCTTCCTTTCTGTCATAGGTATGGCTCTCACTGCCTCAGCCAGAGCCCCATGCTGACACGCCCCTGGAAGCACCTGTGTCTCACTAATTCTGTTTTCAGCTCAGCAAATGGCAGTGTAGTTGAATTCACTTTCCCAGGGCAATCTAGCCTCCTTTTCCAAAAATACAGATTCATTCAACCCAAAAAGTGGTGAATACTTCCAAGAAATGGTCTTCTGATTGCTTCCAATCAGAACCCTTGGGAAATAGGTGAAAACCTTGGTGTATGTATAAATCGCCTTCCTGGGTTGCCCAGGTGCCGCTAAGCTTTACAACTTTCTGATTTGATGTTAATGACCAGTGTTCAGAGATTAATTGCTATTTTTTAACCCAGAATAGAGAAAATATTGGGTGTTACCTTTTGTTACATTAAAAAATGCCAACAGAGATGCTTCCTAGAGCATGAACCTAGTGTCATCCTGAAGTAGGAGATAAAACTAAGCACATCTGAGTTGCACTAAATGCCAGAAAATATCAGTGTGTAGGAAGTGTGCACTGTGCAGTGAGTGGCTGAGGGACATAACCTGTTTTTCAGGTTATGATCAGATTATGTTAAGCTGTAAGGCAAGTACCGTTGCTCCAGAATCAAGGTTTCTTCAGCTCCTGTGACACTTTTCTTCTTAAGTGGTTGTGATTACTGTGTAGTGGCCCATCTGACAGGACACAGACCACTGCAGATAAGAGGGTGTCTTAGAGCTGGGCCTCAGGAAGGAGGAACCCTGCCTCCCTTCTTCTCTCCCAGCAGAAGAGGAATTAAAACAGGAAAAAGTCAAATAAGCAGAAAGCTCTTTGGAGAGCAATAACTCTTCAAATGACGTGTTTTAGAGTTTACCACTTGCAAACTAAGAAAACTTAAGAGTTTTTATCTTCCTATGAAATTATCAAAGATATCAAGAAATACTGCATGAAAGGCCTTGACGATGTCACATTTCTTTGAATCATCAGGAGATGGCTTTGTGGCCTGAAAATGGCCACCAAATACATAGCAGGCAAACCTGCCAGTCCCTCTGAGAGTTGTAAGAATTGTTAAAACTCACAGAAAGCCAGTGCAGAGTCACTGTTGCTTCTACACCAGGGGTCTCAGCTGGTTCTCATGCTACTTTTACCATCTCTGTGTTAGCTATCGACGAAATAACACATCCCCATTCCCATGCGGACTTTTTCATTAGGGTTGATCTATAGCTATGAGCACAGTACATTATAGATTGAGCCAAAATTAAAATTTGTGATGTGTAAATCTCTAGCAGACAGGACTATACTGTGTTAAAACAGCTTAAGGTAATTTAAACCAGAGAAGAAATTTATCTCCCTGTAAACTGGGATGTTTGTTTCCATCATAATTCCTTTCAAAATATTTAAATCTATCACATGAAGTTTGGTATTGCATTTACATCTAAATCCTAAAGCAGATCGTGTTTATACGCCTCTACCATCCCAGCATGCACTGATTTTTGAAGGTAGCGAACCTATGTTGTTTCTTTATGACGTTGATTTAAATCCCCCTCCTCCCCTCCGTAAGAATTTGCTGTGACAGGTCTAGGATTTTGTGGTTGAGTCATCTTGGAAAAGCCCTGAAAAGGCTCTGTCAATTCAGCGTGATGCGGGAGATTACACCCCCACCCAGCACTCATGGAAGGAGGGTCTTCAGGACGGCTACCGACTTCGCAGCGCCCTCACGGGGGCTGCGCAGAGCTCTCTGTGAACCTTGCAGACGAAAGAGCAGGAGCATCCTGGCTCCCAGTTACTTTTATTTCAGTCTGATGAGACAAGACAGAGTAGCTGCACTCTTTGCTCGGCCTGTCAGCCTCCCTGCGGTATTGCTCACTTTCCGAGGTGTGAGCCGGAACGCAGGGGTCAGACCGCACCACCACCGCTGACAGCCGGCCCAGGAGAGGCAGCCTGGGCTGGGCCGTCCCAACCTCCCCTAGGGCTGCTGCTATTTCTCCTCCTAATCTGTGCCTCCCTCCCCTGCCCCCACAATAATCTCCTTGCTTCCCCCACACGCCGCGCGTGTGGCCCCGCTTGTGCCTTCCTCCTGTCTGTTCCCACAGTCAGTGTGCAGCCTTCCTTCCTGTTGACCTCTGACCACTGGGATCCGGGCGCCCTAGTGTGGGGCCGCGTGCCCACTGTGTGGAGCAGAGTGCGCCGCCAGTCCAGTGAAACGCAGTGGGAACATATTCTGTCTGCCCACCCCGACACAGCCACTCTTCTGCACAAACCCAGCAGTGCTGCCGACCTGACGCTGGGTCCTGCCTGTGCACGCGTGCGGCCTTCTGTCCCCACACAGCTGTGCAGAGAGCCAGCTCTGTATGTGCCAGCCTCTCTCCATCGTTACACCTACATCATTTAGAAATCCCAGTGTCTTCTTGTTGACATACCAAAGTTCTTGTAACATCTCTTGGCTGATACCACGTTCTCCTGTAGCTGCACTGAGGTTCTCAGCTGAGAGGGAGCAACTCATGAATGTCTACACCCCAGCAGAGTCCCACCTCCCTCCCCCCTCCCTCCCCCCTTCTTTCTGCCTTTCTTCCTTCTCTCATGCCCCTTTTCTCCTGCCTTACCTCCTCTGCTTACTACAAAACACTTGTTTACTGAGTGTACAACATGCAGTGAGGAGGCAGCCACCCCAGGCGCGGAGGATTTCTGCTTGAAGACAAGCCCTCACAGGCAGCTACAGTTACACGTGGCTGCTGCTCGGGGTGAGGCCCTGGCCTCCCAGCTTGTGCAGGGACACGTGTTATCCAGACACATGGTGAGCTTCCACCAGCTCCAGACACAGGAGAATCTCGCAGCCAGGTCAGCCCACTAAAGACAGCCTGCCTTTTAATCCCTTTGTGCTGCTTTGCGATACACTGAAGAGGTCGGCGGCTTTTACATATGACTGGTATTATAGTCACATATGACCTATGGTAATTATGTTCATTATTGATCTGCTATCACAGCTCTGGAGCTTATCTGCATGGCTGTGTATTGCTGCATAGAACTCAGAAAATAAAGCTACTACGGAACTGTTTCTAAGAGAAAAGGGGAAATTCATTTGAGGCAAACAGCAAATGATTTGGGTCACTGCTAAATGTGGGATTGTTGGACCAGTCCTGGAATCCCAAGATAGGGTAGGATTTTGCAGTGGGGCAAGGGTGAGCCTGTCTGGACACCATCTGCTCCTCCAGGCTTCTGGCGAGTCTCCTGTCTTCACTGTTCATGCACCCGTCACTGCTTAGCGCATAGTGTGTGCAGGTTACTAAGCTAACGTGTTAGTGTGGTTAGAGAATTGTGGAGGCTTTGCAAGGAAGTATCAGACACATGTCCTCCCCTAAAGGAGCTTAAGGATTTCAAGGTCTCTGCTGCTATCCTTCATCTTGTCTTTCAGTAGATATTTTTAAGTGTCTTCTCTGAAATTAATGGTAAGTGCTAAAAATACTGATGTAAGCTACATTGTCTGAGACACTTCTAATGAGATAGGGGACTGACCTGTAGGTGGATCACACAGGTAAGGATCATTGACATCAAGGAAGCTGTGGGGGTGGGGTTCAAAGGAAGGGACTCAAGGACTGAATGTCAATGCTTTTTTGCCAACAAAACAGAGTTGAGAAAATCATTTGTCAGAAGCCAAAGTACCCAGTAAGGGGCAGGAGAGTGTGAGGTACCCTAGGTATGCCTGGGCCTCAACCATGCCTCCTCCTTTGGGCAGCAACCTGTGCCCTGTTGCTCTGGCATTTGGAGCGTGGAGTACCTGATAGAGGCCCTGTTGGGGCTGCTGAGTGTTAGCCCTCACACCCAGTTCTCAGGTGGGGGACTGGAGCTTGTGCAGCCTGCGCCCTGGGCAGGGGGCCCCCAGCGTGGCCAGCCTCCTCTTAACACCCAGCTTCAGACAGGGAATGAGGCCATTTTGCTGATGTCTTCATCATGTTTCAAAGAGACAAGAGTGTTTACTTCAACCAGGGTTTTACTGGCCACAGTTTGGTAAATTTTGTAAAAATTTGTGCGTGCCTATGTTGGCAGTGAAGCCTTTTAGAAAGAGTTGTTGCTGATTAGCTAAGACATGGCCCTTGAGGATTAAACAGTGAAGGAGTCTGCACAGGAGCCCTGAGTCACGGAGCTCTGTTCCCACTGTCCACCCCATGGTCCCGTCCTGGTTGACATGCCTTATATTTCCCTGCAGTTTTTTCCTTCACCCTGACTATGTATAAAAGTAGCTGGGGATCAAAAGAAAACCCTTCCAAGCATCTGCTACATTTGGGTCCTATAAAAGGCCAGCTGTGAAGAAATAGTAACATATTCTGATGAGGAAAGAGCTGTGTGGGCCTGTCAGGCTTCAGCATCCCCGCTGCACCCACTCAGCCACCTGGAGGACTTTCAGGAACAAGGCAAGAGCATCAGTAAATGAACAAACGCTCTGCCCATGCCATTCCCAGTCTTTGCAGCTTTCTGCTCCTAAAATGGCCCTTGGCATTGGCTCCAGTGAGAGTACTTGGCAATACTGGCAGGCTGCTCTTCCAGATCATGCCCGAAGAGCCTGGAGACTGCACTTGGCACCGAGCATTGAGTAAAGTGAGTGTGCCAAGCCCCTGTGGGAACTAGCTGGCCTGGGAGGCTGGCAGTGCTCTGAGGAGTGGCCTTGGCTGGGCCTCAAGGTCCCTGATGCGCAGCGCCACAGAGCCAGGCTCCAGCCAGCCTCAGGTTGCTGCGGGAAGAGTATCCTAGTGTCGGAACCCCAGACGAGGCCCCTCCCTAGCACTTAGGGGGAGCCAGATGAGGAAGCCACCACCCAGACATTGGGCCGTTGTGCCTGGCAGCATCTGCAGTCAGGACTCGGAGAACCGTCTGGCCCTGTAGATGTTGACCATTTGTATGTATGGATTTTCACTGTCAAAATGTAACTGCTTTTGGATGAATCTCAAGGAAATTATTCTGAGTGAAAAAAGCCAGTTCCAAAGATTACACACTATGTGATTTCATATCTAAAACATTCTTGAAACGGCAGTGTTGGGGAGATGGAGAGAAGATGATTGGTTGACAGAGGGTGGGCACGGGACGCTGGGGTGGAGGTGGTTCCAGCAGGGCAGCAGTGAGGGGCCCTTGGCATGGACCTGCTCGGTGGAGACCTGCACAGCCGGCCACACTGCACCGAGCACCGTGGCACAGGCAAGCACGCACGAGGGTGGGGAAAGGGTGGGAATGAGGGAGGTGACCGTGTTAGGGTGACTGTGTCAGCGTGAGAATCTTGATGGTTCTGTAGTTTTCTAGGACATCACCTTACACCTTTGGAGTAAGCAGAGCAAAGAATGCATTATTTTTTTCAAATTGCATGGGATGCTACAACTAAATCAAAATAGAACATGTAATTTAAGAATGGAAAACTGTAATTGGCCACAGGCAAATGCTGATGATTTAACTTGCCCCTCCCCCTCACCCCCCACCCCATCTCCTCCCGTCCTCTGAGCTGGTCAGAGCTGGAGGTATTGATTCCAGCACTGGCTGATGAATACCGGGCATGACCTGTGCACAGTGCAGCTACGGCATAGTTAGAATATAAATACTGCAGCTATCATTATTATTGATGAATGAGACATGATGGAGTGTGAATATGAGTGTGCAATAAAAACCAGCTTGGAAAAGATTGACTCTAAATCTGTGCAGTATTTCTTCAGACCTGGTCTATATACATGCAAAACTAAGTCAGGTCTTCTGCCTTTACCTACTGAAGGTGAGGCCTTAACCAGAGAAGGTAATTCAGCAGATTGTTTCCGCTTGAGTGGTCCAGGTAATTGCAGAATTGATACCTAACTGCCTCCATTGAGAAACCTTAGGTCTGTTCTCCTTGATCATCTCTTTGAAATGCTAAGTTCTTACTCTATTTTTCTTCCTTTAGGCTCCGCCCTGTTTTAGACACAGTCAATATAGGAGGCATGCCAAGCCATATTATTCACATTCAACACAAGTACAATGAAAATAAACCATTCTCGAAGACAGTGCCCAGAAATTAATTATCACACAGAAAGTGAACACAACAGCCTTTTGTTATCATGATAATAAAATCACTACCACCTTAATACTGGATGAACCTGGCCGTGCCACTGTTGAATTTCTGCTGAATACACTGAGAAAAATATTGCACGTTATTCTCCAAGGAAATTGTTTAATACACCCCTATTTTTTTGTGTGTTGACTAACGAGTGAACTATCTAGAGATAGTCAAGCGGTTAAGCATCTCCTTTGTTGGTAAAGATAGATGAGGGCCTTCCTCCTTTTTCTCTTAGCTATTAGTTTGCATTCTATTGGAGTATTAAATCTATATTTTAGAGAAGAAGAATTGCTAAGATTTTTTAAATATGTTAATAGGCTGCCCGATTCCCTGGTCCAGGCCGGGTGTCTTGCTGTGGCACTTTATTTGACATGCTTCATGAGTTGGTGTTTAGTTTAGATACTGAAGCAAACTAGCCTATAAAATACTGTGCTGTAAATATAAACCTTTATGAACCTCTTGGGATAGTCCTTCTAAAATGTGAATTAAGATATTCCATGATTCAAGCCCATAAACTGAAAAGTAGCCATCGCCCTGAGTAGTAATTTGCTTTCTGAAACCTGCAAATATAAATTGCCTTTGGCCTCTGCTCTCTGAGTCTGTATGTATGAGGGTAACTAATGAAGTTTTTAAAAATAGTTTTCAGAAGGAACTCAAACTGTATCAGACTATTAAGGTCCTCTGGAAATACACTTCTTTTGCTTAGAGGCGATTATGTGTTTTCTTGTTTAAAGAGCCACCATATTTTACCGCTGAACCTGAGAATCGGATTTTGGTCGAAGTGGAGGAAACCGTGGACATCGTGTGCAGAGCTATGGGTGAGTGCGGGGAGCAGACAGGCAGCCGTGAGCTGCAGGAGTGGGGACTGCGTTTTTCTGGGGCAGGGGCATCTTTGCTGAGCGAATGGTTAGAAACAACCTTGGGGTAGAGTCACTGAGTATGTGACCTTGACAAAGGCATTTGACCTTGCTGAGCTTTCCCGTCTTCATCCTCAAGGCTAGGATAGTCGTATTTACCCAAGAGCACATGCAGTAAGGAAGTCTTGACCCCTCTCTGTCCCAGCAAAGCTGCTCACCACCTTCAACTGCCCTGAGAGCCAGCCCCAGCCCACCCCACCCCCAGGCTCAGTGCTGGGGCATCACACTCCCTTCCATGGATGGCTGGGAATGGTGACCAAGTCAGCCCCTAGGACATTGTTTTAAATCTTGGAATAGGAAATCTTCCTGTTTTTCTGCCTTTTCAGCTTTGGGTGGACTTTTCCTTTGTTATTCAGATAATGCCAACCCTGGGCCCCAGGCCTTGATTACTAGCTGTCCACTTTCACCATTTCATGCCCAGCAGCACAAGTAATTATACCAAACCCCCTAGCAGAGACAGGCTTTTTAAGGCAATTTCATTAACAAAAGCTATGTGAGGGCTCTGGAGATTGTCAAGAAATGAAAGGAGCTTTTCTTTTATGTTAATACCTGTCCATCTCAAGGGTGGGCATTTTCTTCTAAGAGTGTGGAGGGTAAGGTTTACTAACAATTTAGCACATCTTCAAAATAGCTCCGTGAGAGATGTTATTATCTCACTGCACATATGTGGGGAAAATAAAACCTTAGAAAGCAAGGCAAAGTAAGGTGGTCAAGGCACAGAGCAGGAAGGTGCTGGTGAAGGCCTGGCCCAGATCCAGGAAGGCAGGAGCTGCCCCTTAACTACGGGGCAGGTAATACTCCCTACACACACGCACACACACACACACACACACAGGTATATGATAATGGAGAGAAGACATTCCAGACCCAAATCATCAGCTGCCACAGCCAGTGCTTTGAACAGGACACCTAGCTCGTCCCGACAGTTCCATGGACTTAGCACAAAGACCACTTATTTATAAGTATGTCATGCCGTTTTTCATTTCTGAAACTAGGTGGTAGAGTTTCCCTGTACCATGTTAATGGCAACTATAAAGGGCAGTGTCTGACCACAGTCCCTTTTTCACACTGTCCTGTGTGTACCATCTCCCCTGCCCCAAGCATCTGCTCCACCAGGGTGTTCTGGCGCTCAGGCCTCTGTTGACAGAGCTGCCTGTTCCTGCCTGTGCTGACTCTGCTAATGCAGCCGCAGGGGAGCAGGGGGAAGGGGGCGAGAACCATAATATGAATTTTAAATGGAAATATTTCCCTTACCGTGGTTGCATTGTTCTCTCTCTTATATAAACACCAGCTTTTTAAGGCCAACAATTCTATAAAAGTGTAGCATGAAATATTTAAAGTGTTTATATTTTAGAAACAAGAGTCTACAATACTGTGTGGGATAAGATTTCTGTTTGTGACATTAAACTGCCCCAAAATAGAAATACCCCTGGTTTCCTATCTCCTAACAATTATTTTTCAATAAGTGACAATCTTCGACTCTCCCTTTGACAAGAGAATGTTCCTTTTTGCATGATTTCTACTGGGTAAACTGCTTGTTAAGTATAGACTTATAAATATATATTGAACAGCTCTTTCAACATTGCATTGCCATCATATAATTTACTGCTTTCTTTTAATTTTGACAGTGAAACTATAGCAGCATGTGAAGTGGTTATTCTTTATGAAAGCTACATCATGTAATTGCTATTATGAGATTTCACACGAATTGGTTATGCTTTTACCTTGAAATGAATTTTTTTTTAATTTCCTGACTTAATGAAAAGTGACAGGAAACATAATTAAGGCAAAGAACAGAATCTGAACATACATTACGTTGAAATATTCCATGACATTAACTTTATTTATTAAAAGATGCCGTGTACCTACATGTCATCCTAAATCAAGGGATTTGGGTGAATTTTTCACCATGAACCATATCAACATGTGTTTTATTTAAAGCCACTTTGCATTTGGAGAAACTGAGGTACATACCAAACCACCCACCTGAGATCTAGAAATAAGCTAGATGTTTCTGCCTGCTCCACCTGTATCCACAACCAACAGACATGTGCCCACTGTAAGTCGGGACGTGGATGGCTTGAGTGTTGTGGTCTAGCTCTGCAAGCCTCTCTGGTGTGCCCAGCATGCCCCTCTGGGTGGAGCTTGACCTTTCTTGCTTCAGAAGGGGTCATCAGAAGTGCCGCGAAGCCAGTCTTCCCCTGCTGCTAGTCCCCAAGCTCCTGCAGAGCCAGTAGCGGGTGCAGCCTGGTGGTCCTGATTGGAGTTCATCCCACGCGGGAGGCCGCAGGTGTGTGTGGGGAGCGCTAGATAGAGGAGGCAGCCATTCACTCCTGGCTTTTCTGAACTGACCTCAGCCACGGAGGGGCTGAGCAGCAGAAACCCCCATGTTCTGGGGGGGGCGGGGAGGGAGCCAGGTTCACGGTCAGCCAGGTTCTGCCTTGTGAGCTGCAAACCCCCAACCCTCAATCCCCATCAGACCTCCAGACCATGCGCACAGCTGAAGGGCCCTTGACCAGCCTCGTTTTCACGTGATGTGCAGATGAGGAAGGGACCATTCGGAGGGACTGCTGGATGTTTCACTTGAGCCAAACCTTTCAGGCCTAGTACTCAACATGTGAACCATGCTCTCTTGCTCACTCTGCTCTTGGGGTACAAAATGGAGCCATCCTACAGCCCCTCCTCCTCCTCTGTTGTGCTCATGTTTGTCTTAGGGGCCAAGACAATTGATCCCCCATCCACAGTTTAATATCTCTTACGTCTCCTCAACTTTTCACCAAATATATCTTGTGTGGTTGTTCCTTACCCTGATCAGGGACCCCACCCAACAGTGGACAGCCACTTGGGCAGTGACCGCCACTCCTTAAGGAGAGGGTTTGAGGACGGCATGTTTCTATTGCAGAGTTAACAGGAGTCCTGTCCACTGAGCACCCACCATGTGCTCGCTCTGAGAGCTTTATCTGTGTCGATGTGATGAATATTCACCACAACCTTCTGAGGTCACGATGGTCACTCCCTCTCCACAAGAGAGGAAAGAGACAAGGGGAGATTGTAGTCTGCCTAAGATGGCACCATCCCCGCCTGGGGTTTGACTAAGTGCTGTGCTCTCTCGTCCCTCATGACCTTCCCTGAGCCCTAGTGGCAGAATCAGGCCCTGCAGAGCAGCAGAGTTCTCACCTCCCCTCCCTGGCTCGCAGTCCAGCACGGTGCGAAGTGCTCTGTCTAGGTAATAGCGAAAGCTGTGCAGCTCAGGGGAGCCCAGCGGATCACATCTGAGTCTAAGTTCACCCCTGTTAATGCCTCTCTGCTGATTTCTCATCTAAAATGAGAAAAATAACTCCTCGTGGCTTGGGAGAGGGGTAAAGGACTAATAGATGATAACATGCTTATTAAAATTCAGCCACTTTTAGTCTGAAAAATGTTGCCTAAGTGCTTATAGGAAGGAATTCTTGAAATTTGAGTTTTAATGCCGTTTACTTCCACTCCTGCACAGGGGTGCCTTTGCCTACCCTCCGCTGGTACAAGGATGCCACGTCCGTCAGCAAGCTCCAGAACCCTCGATACAAAGTGCTTTCCAGCGGAGTCCTGCGCATCCAGAAGCTGCACCCAGAGGATTCTGGAATCTTCCAGTGTTTTGCCAGTAACGAAGGAGGGGAAATCCAGACCTACACCTACTTGGATGTGACCAGTGAGTACTGCAGAACCGGACCTCTGGCCTTCCCGACCTTGGCCCTTGTGACGCTCCAAAGGGGGCCGTGTCCACTCAGCCCCTGAGATCAAATGGAAACAGGCCTTGCCCACTTGCAGGTTCAGGAGCAGCCACACGGGAGCCGGTGAGCGGCAAATACACACGGTGGTCTCCCACCAGTGTCCTCCCTGTTCTTATGAAAGCTTCGATTTTTCCAGGTCTTAAGTCTTCCTCTTTCCTGAAAGGAAGTAGAAAAAAATCTCCCATTTTTCTGGACAGCACTGGAAGGAATATTGCATGACTACCTTGCTCCTAATCTTTTTCTTCTGATCTTTTCACCATTTTTAAAATATACATTTTCTGTTTTAGTTTTATTGAACAATTATGGTTCTTTTGTGAGTTTCTTTTATTATTCCATTAACAGGAATACTTTGGCACTCTGTCTTTGAAAAATAAAGGTAAAGGTTTTCAAGTATCTGTGGGTTTTCTTTTTAATCTCCCATAGTTGTAATATTGTTCTTTTAAAACAAAATAGGAGCTCATGATTATGGAACTACACCTTTCATGTTTGCCCTTTTGGAAACAAAATGCTTATATCCTCAGGTGTGAAAGCCATTTGAGAAAGCGAATCAGTGTCAGCGTGTACACGGGCCATAGCCCATGCCAGCGGGAACTTAGAAGTCACTGGGGGGACATTTAGAGATATATGGGTGTATGTTAGTGAGCTAGGGATGACTTGTGTGAACCTTGTCCAGGGTCAAATTTATCTTTAGGTTAGAAGCATAAGAAGCCAATACTGTGGAAGCAGTGGAAATAATATTGGCTTCTAAACAGAAACTGAGCTTAGGTCAGTCCGAATTCCTTCAAGCCTAACTTGTATTTGCGGACCATGGTGATCTGGGGCTAGGCCTAGCAAAACTTTTGCTGTCAAAGGCCACATAGGAATTATTTTTGGCTCTCGGGAATGTGGTCTCTTGTACCTCCTTACCTTTGCTGCAAGCAGTATGAAAGCTGCCTCAGTAAATAGGCACATAAGGGGCCTCACGACATTCTGGTAAAACGTTATTTACAAAAACAGGCAACAGGCTGCATTTGGCTTATGGCTTGCAGTTTGCTGGCCCTGACTCTAGGGAGAAACCTCAGGCACCTCATGCAATTTCTCTCAACCCCAGTTTTCTTATCAAAATGGAACCAACCCAACCCACAGGGGTTTTATGAAGATCAGACTGACACTGTAAATGACAGTGCTCCTTAAACTGGCTTCCATGACAACCAGGGAAACAGAAAAGTAATAATGATGATAATGCTACACTGACCTGTTTGCAAAAGGGTTATTTAAAAACAAATGGAAAACATCTTTCATGAAAGGAAGATATACAGCATGTGAAACAGTCAATAATTTTTCATTTATTTGACAAAAGTTTATTGAGCATCTATGTGAGATACTCTAGGTTCCTGAGGTTTTGGAGACAGAGGCATGAGGAAGACAGAGAACAACAGTGAAGGACAAGATGCTTCCACTAGGGATGAGGGCTGGGAAGAGCAGAGATCAGGGAAGGCCCTATCAGGCGAGCTTAGGAAGGGGCTCTCAGATGTATTGGAGCTGAGACTTGAACTAAGATGATGAGGCCTGTCATACAATATCTTGGGGGCTGTGCATGTCAGGGGGCATGAGGGGACAAGCTAGGCTACCTGTGTATGCAAGGAGAAGAAAGTGGATGAGGAGGGGTCCTTGAGTGAGCAAGGAGTAGGAGATAGGATGGAGGACAATAGCAGCCAGCCTCTCAAAGAGCCGTGGGAGAAGCTTCTGGTGCCATTTGTCAAAGGGCTGGCTATTGAATACACTTTGAGGGCAAGAGCAGAAGGGATCAGTTAAGGAAAGTCAGTAGTGCAAGCCATGTGTTGAAGTGAGATGCTTCGAGGGAGAAGCAGCAGGACTCACCGAGCTGTAGGAATCCCCACCCACTGAAGGGAGAGGCAGCCACTGCGCCTTCCGCCCCTTCAGCCTTCTCGCTGCTGCTAGGGGCTTTGGTCCCAGGCTCCTCCGACGCTGCCATGTGGGCTTGGGAGCTACAGATCACTGATGTACAGGGTCTTCTGTTTTCATCACTAACAAAGCAGTGCAGTCAGAGGAGCCCTCACTGAAACCAGCCTCAGCTACTCCTGCCATTCCTTTGTCTGATTCGGGGCTGTTGGAGGCTTGAGGCATGTACAGACCCCTCCCCCTGACCATTAATAAGAAGATCCCCTAATGCTTAGGGCCTATATCACTTCCCAGGAATTCTCTGCTGTCGTCCTTGCAATCTGGTTATTGTAACTTTGAGAATGGATCCTGGAAAGTGTTAAACTCCCATCCTTGGTGATACGTATTATTCGAAAAGACAGCTTTTTCTTACTTAATGACAGCAACTTGTTTGATTTATCTAAATAAAACCTCTTTTTATATCCATCTAAAGCTGTTCTTCCCAGGTCCCTACACTTTCCCACTGTGCATTTGTTACATCGGAGACTGTATTCTCTTAGGTTCTAAACAAAAATAGACAATTCCTGAAAGACAGAAATGACAGTTTATTGTCATTCTGAAAGGTTTTCATTGTTTATCACTACAGTGTCTCGGAGATTAGCTCTATAAACGTCCACATAGGCCACCTCACCAGAGCAGTCTAAGCATTTTTGAGAAACAACACTGAATAGAACCCTGTTTGACTCTCTGCTCAGATGTCGCACCAACCTTCACTCAGCTTCCAGTGGACACCACAGTTACAGACGGGATGACAGCAGTGTTACGGTGTGAGGTGTCCGGAGCTCCCAAGCCTGCCATCACATGGAAGAGAGGTAGGCAGCCTGCCGTCCACCATGGCACCAACAACATGGGGCCTGAGCCCACCAGACCAAGGACGTGGCTCATTATTCTCATATTTGTTCACTCAGTAAAAGACTAAATAACCCAGATCCCTGTCTGGGATGGCTGGACAGCAGACCCCTGCCTTCAAGAAGCTCACAGCCTAGAAAAGGAAACAGACATTTTAAAGCTTTGGGTACATATCACTTTCACCTGTCTCAGCCCTTTAGAGAGTACCTCGGGCCTGCTGGGGATCCTTCAAATGCAAGGTATGGGATTTGGAGCAGTGCTCCTAGGACTCAGTTTCCCCATTAGTGAAATGAACTTCTACCCTGGTAGTATTCAAAGTGACGACTCAGAACCGTTTTGTTTGTGACCATTTGTTTATGAAAGCAAGATGCTTCCAGAGAGGACCATTTTCATCCTCTCCAGTTTGACATTCCAGTTCCACTTCAGTCGGGTGAAGAGTAGCGACACTCAGGCTGTGTTGGTGGCCTCCGGCCACAGAGGGCGCACTTGTCACTAGGCGCACAGTGCCACTCCTTAATGCATCCTGTGGAACCTATCAGTTACAATAGGTTAACTAGTCAGCATGGTGGACTCTGCCCGGGTGAAAATCCCAGACTTATACCTGGTTCATGCTCCCAGAAAGCCACACAGTGGTTCTCACGCCCAGAATGCAATTCCTGCACTCAGAACATAGCTTAGAAACCTGAGGCTCTGGACACTGACAATTGGCAAGAAAAAGGCATTTCCTTTATTTTAGATATTTTCTTTTTTAGACTTAAGATGTATATGACTTTGTATAGAACATTTTCAAACCCATAGGAATATCAATCAAGATAAAAGTCACTCAAAGGTAATGATCGCATACAAATCTTGATTTGTTTAGCCAGCTTTCTCAATATTGGACAATTACGATAACCTTGGTTTCTATTATTTAGTTTTTTTAAAGATTTATTTCTTTATTCATACATAACAGGCCAGAGGTGCAGGGGCAGTGAGAGGATTCACCAGAGAGAGAGTGGGGAGCAGAACAGGCAGACTGACGAAGTACACTGCTGAGGGGAGCAGCGAGCGGGTCAGGTTAGGTCTGCTGCGCCATGTGGTCACCTCCGGGATGGGGATCGAACTCACGCTGAAGCAGCTGTGGCCAGCTTGTGCCTAACACATTGTGACACCAGGGAGGGCCGGTTTCTGTTATTCTAAATGATATAAAAGAAAACTGCTTCTGTCATTTTGTGCATAAAATGTCTGCTTTCTTCTGACTGTTTCCTCACATACTGTCTTGGCTCTGACTTCCTGATCTCATCTTTCATTTCACGAAGCAGGGCTCTCACATTCCCATTCTTCTGCTCTTCTTCAGGAAACCACATTTTGGCCAGTGGCTCCGTCCGGATTCCTAGGTTCATGCTCCTGGAGTCTGGGGGTCTACAGATAGCCCCTGTCTTCGTCCAGGACGCTGGCAACTACACCTGCTATGCAGCCAACACAGAGGGCTCCCTGAAGGCATCCGCAGCGCTCACTGTGTGGAGTAAGGACAGCGCCAGGGGCGCCTGCTGCTAATCTGGTCTTAATCATCGTGTCATCTGCACTTAGGGGGTGTCCCTATGCCCTGGGATACTCTAATTGAATCAAAAGAGAATGATTATCTTTACAACTAATTTATAGAAATCTATTGAGTAATTAATTTTCAGCTTCTAAAAGAATAATTAGAAAATGTATTCAAAGATTCAATTTGGGACGATTCAGGAGAGATAAAAGATTGACTTTTTAAAGTCAATAGACTAGGGCTATTATCCCAAATTAATTTAAATAACAAAACAGATAGGTTGGTTAATTTCATCAGCATTATATAAGAAAACTGAACCAGGAATTAAAATCCTAGAGAAAGCATATTCTTTCTACTTATCATCACAACCAACGAAAATATGTTTAGTATATTAAAACAAATGTTCCCTATATGTTAGAAGGGAAGAAAAGATCTTTATTATTTTTATACCTTTTATTGACTCTTGTTTTACCTACAATTCATGTTTCTGAAAAGTTAGCATAAATTGCTTTCCAGAGCACCAAGTATTTCTGCCCTCCCTCTTTGAAGCTTCACTCACCAATCTGTTTTTTTCATCCTCTCTATATTATTTTTAAAATCATTGTACATGAACAAAAGATAATGCTTACTTATAGATCTTTATAAAACTATCTATGTAAGGAGTGAAAGTGTCAACTCTCACAAGGGGATAATTTGTTAAAATACCACCTTTGGAAAAAAAAAAACTAAATTACTATCCTTTAATAACTGTTGGCTTTTTCTATGATAGAATTGCTGTCCACTTGGATTGTTGACGCTTTCTAATATATTAGGGGTTCTAAAAATACCATGAGTTTAAAAGCAATGAATCCAAGTTCCCCATAATGTTGCCAAGTACTAAATAAGAGGCTTTGTTCCATGTGGTGGTGTTTGGTGACCAACTCGGTCAGCCACTTCTGATTCATCATCTGTGAATTAACCATTCACTTAAAGGCTTAGGGAAAGCTGGTAGCTCAATCTCTGTAGATCAGACACCAGATCTCAAAGTCAAAGCAACACCGGTGGGAGGTGGAACAACCCCCATGTGACCTGCAGAACATTTCCCCATACACTGTTTCCTGCTTTATCCTCTCAACGTGATCAGCATCCCCCTGATACAGACAGGAGCTCAGAGGCATAGCAGTAGCGCGGTGGGCCCTGAGCTGAGCCTTGTGATGGCAGGATTCGAGGTTCAGTTGGTGTCAGAGCAGCGTTCACCTCAGAGGTGGGCAATGTGAGGACACAGGCTGCAGCCGGTAGAGGCGGAACCACTCAGCACCAGGCACCTCCTTACCAGCTCCAGCTCCGAGGAATGGGGAGAGCGGCTGGGCTGCTGTGCTTCAGTCTTCCTTCTTGAAAACCGGCAGTAATGATAGCACAACCTCACAAGATTGAATTTGAAAAGCCACAAAGTGCTATACAGACACTAAACATTAGAACTGATGATCTACTTGGGAAAGAATCAAGATTTTTACTTAAGTGAGAAGAACCTAATAGATATTTACATATGACCTTCCATTCTCATTTTCTTCCAGAGTATTTAGTGGTCCAGGGTGACCTGGGAGTCTCAGGGAGGCAGCCCTGGCTGTAATGCAGAGGGCTCTTTCTATTCCCTGTGCAGCTCTGAGTGCTCCATTTACACGCGTCTTGCCAAGCTGAAACGCGGAGGTTACTGTGAGATGACCAGCACGTCACCTTCCGTGGGAGGGAATTTTCACACATACACTTTGATCTGAGTCATGACTTGTATTTTTTCCAGATAGAACATCCATTGTCGACCCTCCTGAAGACCTAGTCGTGATTAAGGGGACCACCGCCACCCTGCGCTGTGGAGCCATTCATGACCCCCGGATTTCTCTCCGGTCAGCTCAGTCAATTAGCGTTTGTGGTTCATTACTATTCTGTGAGCTTAGGAAGTGAGGCTGAGACAAGAAGGAAGAATTTTAGGAACTTTGATTTCAGCCACAGATCCCTGATTACAGCATCTTACAGTCGTGGGCTCCATCATTAATCACACAAATCCCATTTTCGACTCCAGCCTTATGTATTATTTACAGTGAGCTATGTTCCACTTCATGACTTCAATACAGCTTTTCATGATTTTTCTGCCAAGGTTAATACACTATCTGTAAAACGTACTTGTCAGAGGCTGATACTTAATGAGAGAAAAATCCAGAGGGATCGAATAGGATTTCAGTAGTGTTTGTACTCGGTCTGTGCTAATACTCCAGAGGGGTTTTCTCTCCTCCAAAGATGGTTTCATTGTGAAATGGAAAGTGAGGGAGGCCTGGCATGGAAGGAAGGCAGCCAGTTATCTGACATATCGGGTGAAGAAGGGAACCTGGAGATTCACAAAGAAATTGTAACGTATTGCCTTTGTTTCAGTTCTGACTGGAAAGGCAGCAACGATAAATATAACACTCTGGGTGAATGGGTGGCAGCAAACACAGGTGCTGTCCATGGTGAGCATCTTCCATAAAAGCTGCTACTTTCAGAAAAGATTTCAGAATTTGCCTTAGCAATGAATCTACAGAGATACAGCCATGCTAGTGTTTTCACACTGGCCTTAGCCCAAAAGGCCTGCAGTCTGCCAAATGGATAGAATCAAGATGCCTTCCTTCTTCTGGAACATTTGGCTCTGAGCAGAGGGAGATGGCTGTTGATGCATACATCATTAGCTGAATCCAGAGACTAAGCTGTCCTCTCCCTGTTCTTGGGCAGATGTTTGGCAAATCTTGAACTTCCTATCTCCACCTGTCTCTCTGGAGTTTGCAGAACTCAAAACCAAGTTCATTTTAGTTACAAGAATGTGGGATGCAAAACAAATGAACAAAAACTGATAAGTAGAAGGCTACCTGGAGAATCCTTGGAGGCTGTCTTCAAGTCAGTTCTCGTGCCTAGAAAAGGATCCATTCATTTCTAAATGACTTGGGACTATGACTCAAAAGAGGAACCGAGGACAATTAAGACTGGTTTTCTGCTACTCTGAGAGCTCAGAAATAATACCCTGGGATCTTGGTGTTTTCCTTGTAACTTTTTAAGTGTGATAATTAAACAGAGAAAATTAGAGCCTCCTTCATGAGAAGGAATTAGGTCACTCACTCTTGGGGTACCCCTGGGACCAGAGTTTCTCTGCCCCCAGAAAGCTCAGGTCTTCAGTGACTGTCTCAGCCGATTTCTGTACCTCAAAACCTCCTTGTAGAATCAAGCATTTTCTGTCTCTACATTGGGGTAATTTCGATTTGTAAATATCTGCATTTTGCATAGTAGGCCTCCGTTAAAGAACTCCATCCATTTTGGAACTTTAATCAAATTATTTTGGAGAAGAAAGCCAGCTCTTCCCATCCAGCCAGTAGTAAGGAGTGGCCCCGCTCACTGAAGTCTAGAGGCTGGATGAGCACTTAAGTGACTCCACATTTGAAAAGGAAAATGTGCTAAAATTTTCATAAATAAAGTAAACCAAGAAAGAAATGCAACGGTAAGGGCAGAGTACAGGATGGTTGGGTTTTTAAGAGAACATGGTTTGGGGTGTGATCTATTTTTTTTTTAAAGTTAGCGATTCCACTCTGGGATGTTTTAAGCAATCATTGACAGTCAGCCCTGCCATACCATTGTCCTCAGAGAATTCCTGGGGCAGGAATGTTAGATTCAGTTTTAGTGGGTGGGTGCACTTCCTGTCTTTAAACTCAAAGGCCTGATAACTATTTCAGTTACCTTCATTGTCCTGTTTTTAACTTCAGTATCTACTTTTGAATTATGAGCAAGCTATCTGGTTGCTGTTTTAAAGATATAATTCACATATCATAAAATTCATACTTTGACAAGAGCACAGTTGAATGGTTTTTAGACTCACGGGTCTCAGTTGTTTGCTTCTTAATAGTCAGGGAAGGATCAGAGGCCAAGATCCTAAATTAAGACTCTGCTTGGCCTACAGCTATGTCTGGAAGAAGGACCGCGTGGCCCTCACCCCATCTAGCAGCTCCAGAATTGTGGTGGAGAAAGACGGGGCCCTCCTCATTAGCCAGACCTGGTCAGGTGACATCGGAGACTACACCTGTGAAATTATCTCCCCGGGTGGGAATGACTCCAGGACCGCCCGTCTGGAAGTGATGTGAGTATGGCACGGTCACGGTCGCCTGGCTATGCATGGTGACAGCCAGCCCTGGTGCAAGTCACCATCACCTAACATGGGCGTCATCCAAGCTGGGTCCCTGGTCAACAGGCAGAGGTTTCTGCCTTATGTACACCCAACAGGGCTCTGTTGTAACCTCTGAAATGGTTTAGATGATTTGCTAATGAGGTTTCCTCCTCAGTGACCCCTGGTATTATATGCTCTCCCCCCGCCCCCCATCCACACCATATTGGAGTAGGTTCTGTTCACCACACCACAGGCAAGAAATAGAAAGTCATTTTTTCATGGAATGCCCATCAGAGCTTCTGCTCAGTCAGAAATGTCAGGGTCAGCCCGCTAAGAGGAGCCCTACCTGTGAAAGTCCACCAGCCTGCAAGTTGAAGTTAGTACAAACGCCTCTCTGTGGTAAACAGATACTTTCCATTAAGTCTTTTGAAATCCTGGAAATAGCAGGCAGCTGCCCATTACTCCACTCTGCACCTGGCTGGGCACAAGGAGGCCCAGGCAGGAGACCATCGATCTCTTCTGTCTTCTGCTCTCTGCCACGACTCCCTCTGTCCATAGACAGGAGACTGAAAAGCCTGCTGACAACTTTTACTTTTCTGACATATATTTATTTGCTTTTAAAAGTGGTGCCCTTCCAGATATTCCCTGGGCACATGCTGACAAAAGCGAAACCTGAAAATCAAGAAGGAGGGCAGAGCCATCCGTTGTCAGGGCAGCCAGCTCCAGTGGCCCCCGGCTGACACGGGACATGCTGGGCCATTAGAAAAGGCAATTTTCAGAGATTTTTCTCACTGGACTCTGCCCACCTGGACCCAGGAAGGATTTTATAGACAACAATCTTCCCCTAAAAATAGAACTGGAACACTTGGAATACAGGGCCATGTCTCCTTTGTCTTTGAACCTCTAGACTCTGATCAAGGGGATTAACATTTAAAAGAAAGAAAGAAACACTTGCTAAGTACTAAACACGTGGCTCCTGTATTCGTGGCCGGTGTGCACGTGCACACACGGGTGGATGAGGAGACTAACTCCTGTCTGCTGGCCCCTCTTTGTGCTGCTTTGTGCTGCTTTGGCTGGCTCAAGCCTGTGGTGTGTCTTCAGTGCCTGCAGGAAGCCCATCCTCCCAGTTGGTCTCTTTCAAGGAGGAGCCCTGGGAACACAGGTCACCCTCCTTAGGACTGAAAAGAGCGAGCATCCCTGCAGCCATTGAAGACCTGGCATTGGGGCTCCTGGCGCTGCCAGGCTGCTGCCCGAAGACCCCGGCTTTGTGGGTGTGCCTGCAAGGGCCAGAGCCTCTCTCCCTGCCTTCAGCATTTGCCTGCTGACCCTGGGGCCGTTCTTTCTGGCCCCCGCTGGGCCCCTTCCGTGACACCTCAGCCACCTGCTCCTCCACTGCTTGCCTTGTTTTAAACCATCTTTCGCAGCGCGCCCCTCCCATCCAGCTTTCAGGATTGCGTCCTGCTCTGGGGCACCAGGAGGTCTCTCTCCTATGAGCTTCCCACACCTGCTGCCATCTTGTCCCAGTATGGCTCATACAGGTGGAAGTGCCTGTTTTACTGTTCCTTCCCCTACCAAAGTAGAAGCATCTAGATGGCACCGTTTGGCTTTTGTGTGCTTGACTGTGTTTGGTTTCCCAGTAAGTGCTCAAAAAATAAGTCAGTTGTTTGAATGCATAAATGAACGTGCATGTGCTACATACCTTTGGGATTCTCCTGATTCAGGACAGTTCCTGAACTTCCCTTCTGCTCGCAGACACCGGACTTCCCCTCATAATCAAACAAATGGCTCGGATCACACTGTTGAGAACCAGATACCCAGCACCCCAAGCTCTTGTTCAGTCCGGTGCTCTGCCCTTTCTCCCTTCCATTTCTCTTGTTAGGACTTTTTTAATGTTAATAATATTGGACTACATGACCAGTGAATCTATATAGTCCATTGTGCTATTCACATTTTTAAACTACCATTGAGGACCCTCAGATCATCCATCATTGGTACCAAATAAATGCTAGCGTTTCATAAAGACTCTGTCAGCAGTAGCAAATTGCATACTTCCAACATGGTGCATTCTTTTTGTTCTGCACAGTTTTTATGTTCTGCTGATTTACATATCTTCCCTACTATTTGTTTATTTGATTCCTCTAAGTAAAATACATTTTTCAGCAAATGTTGCTGCATCCATAAAATAATAGGCTTTCTGTAATGGCAAAACACCTCATCTCTAAATATAGAAATATTTGCAGATTTGTAGTTCAAACCAATTTAGGTGCAACTGGTTACAAAGCCGATTTGGAGACAGTTGTTCCTTGTGAATTGTTAGTGTAATAAACACTCCACTCTTCCAAATCTGAATGAATTGGGGACGTTGCAGGTTATAGTGTGGTGTGTCTTCAGCTCCAAATAGGTCTTAACTCTCTGACATCAGTAATGACAGTAGTAATGATAATAACAATAACTCACGATTGCAGGGCATTTTGTGGCTCTCAGAAAAGTTTCAGATCTAGCTCAGTAACATTTCTATGATTTACTCAGATAACAAAAAAGAAAAAATCTCATATCGCAGAAGTAACTGAGAGGTACTCGTGGCTGAACAGTGTCCTTCAAAAGAGCCTGAAAGCCCACTTCCCCTGCCTCCCCACTTCAGTTAAAAGCTGCTTTATTAAATATAGAAATTAGGAGCATTAGAAGTGGGCTTTTCAAAAGCGGATCCTTCATTGACTTGCTCTCAGGTTTGTTTGCTCCGTGCTGGGTACTTCTGTGCTCTCGGTGTGAGCCTGGCTGGAGGGAGGGCATCCCTGCCGTGCAGGAAAGGTGACAGCTTCCCAGAGTCTGGCCTGGAGGCCCTCCCACCTCTTGCCAATGTCATGACTTTGGACAGGTGACTTCTCTTCCAACCTCTGTTATCTTACCTGGACATGCTCTCATGTACTTTGGAAAGCTGTCAGGAGGCCTGGATGACAGCATGTTTGTGAATCCTGGCATGGGACCTAGCTTAGGTGGATACTCATTCAGCCACAGCTCTTATTATTCCTTACCTCCTGATTTTTTTTTTTTTTAAAGTGGTCTTCCTCCGTTCAACAACAGCACCTCCCCCACACCAGCACCAGTAAGTTTCCTTTTTATCACGCCTCACATTTGACCATATTTATGACCCTCTGACACACAAGGTAAACCTGTTCACTGCTGTGCCGTCGATGTCTGGAATAGGCTAGGTTCCCCATTAATATCTGCATAAGCTTCACCCCACCTACCAGGTTAAAATGGTTTGGGTATTTTGTGCATTTGTGTATTTTTACCCCCTCTCCAAGACGAGAAGCCACTACAATTCTAGGAATTCCAAATCGACTCCTGGAAATGAATAGCACATAGCTCATAGTTACACAGGTCCTCAGTTGTGTTACTTGTGTTTCTTACTAGTTTGCTGATGTCTTTAGGGAAGGAGCTGGTTCTGGGATAACTCCATCCCCCCAAACAACTTCCTGTATTGAACACCCCAGAGGGACCAGGTTCCTCAGGCTTTGTGGATTGATTAATTGTTAATCATTTAAAGACTCAATTAGCATTACATCTCCCTTTCTGAGATCAGAGACTAATTCTTTTGAGCCTAAAGTAGAGAAAAAAACTAATTTACAGAGCCCACTTGAAGACCAAACCCTGGAGCAGGGGGAGTGGTTTCTTTCAATGAAACTACCTCTGACAAAGCCATAATAAGGAGTGAACAATTTAATACCCTTTCTCGAGAGTTATCAGGTCCCCTCATCTTCTTCTTCAGACTGAAGTCAAAGAAGATGGGTTTGACCAAATTGTCATTTGTGCATTAAAGGGGCAATGTCTTTTTATATAGAAAAATACTTCTCTGATCCTCTTCTGCAGGAGCAATTCCCCCCTAAAGCCACAATTTTACCAATTGCTTTCTCTTGAGTCTTTCTCCAAGCTGTTTTTCTCAAACACACCTTCCTTAATCTCTTCCTCTACAGTGCTGGGTCGGTTGTTAATTTCTGATATTATTGTGGTGTAATTTGCCTGATGGTGATTTCTCCCCTCTTTAAATTACAAAGTGACTCAGCACTGGGCTTGATTCCCACTGTTCTGCCACCCACTTTCCTTGGTCACCCTGTCTGCATATTACTGTCTGTGAGTCATTCTGCTGATCATTTATCTCCTTTCAAACTTGGCAGAGAAATGCCAAGACACAATCTATCCCCATTAGATAAGATTCTCTGAAATAGACTCAGAATAAATTAAAGCCTCCTCTATCAGTTATTGATGAGTTAGTCAAATATTTTACAGAGTTTAGTTTTCTAGATAACCAAAACTTAACATTTGAAGAAACGGTTTGTTTCCAGCGTAATTTAAACAGTTCTTAGCGCTGTTGAGCAGAGGCTATGAACACAAGAGATGGAGGGGATTTTCGTAAGGGTCATGCTGGGGCCCTGGGTGCGGTGTCCCAAGGTTCTCGACTTCTAAGCAGGTAAGAATTCAGCAGGAGTCAGCACAGGGGAGTGAGGGAGGAGGCTTCTGTGGCGACAGTGCCTCGGCGAGCTGTGGGCACATTCACAGTGGCACCCGGTCTCCAGGCTGCTGGTATAAACACATCCTTATTTTGAGGGGTGGGGGCTCCCACAGGGGAGCCGTTTTTGTTTAGCAGATTGGAATAGTGATTTGGGGCCGGTTTTGTTTATCAAAGCACCATGCCCCCAGTCTCCTGCTAGTTAAAATAGGACAAGTTTTACAACTAGTGGCACCAGGTGTGAAGATAAACTAGTAGGGTTTGAATCACTTTGTTCTGGAATCTGCAGAGCTGTCTTTCAGAAATACCCCCATGGGAGGAGTAGGGAGCTTTAGGCTTTGTGCTACATTCCTGTCCTACCTCAGTAGAAGCCAGACCTAGGAAAGGATCTAAACTTCCTTGCAACTCTGAGCCTGTGGTATGTGTCAATGTCACATTTTGCACTGAGCCCTCATACTGAGTGGCGGTGAGTCACTGAAGCCTTTGTTGGACACAAGGCATGTGTGAGGGCTACTGTTTCTAGAAGCGGCAGCCAGTGATGCCTTCTTCACCCCTGGCCTTGCAGGTCGCAATTCATCCACATATCTCGAAGCTACTTTGTTCTAAGTCTTTTTTTCCTTTAAGTGTTTAAAAAAAATCTTTTCATCCCTCCATCTCAGGCTTCTGGATACCACTTTGCTGTCTAGTTTGCACCCACTTCCAGCTGGCTGTGGCCTTCTCTTTGGTTGCTTTGATCTCCTAGAAAGAGGGAAACGAGAAACCAGTCTTTCTAGAATCACATCCGAGTGAGAATCAGCATGCTCGAAGGACAGAGGGATTGAACATGAGCATATCCTGGGCTTCATGAGCTAGTAGCCGAATGAGTGATTCTAGGCAAGTCCTGTGAATTTGACAGCCTTTAAAGCCTCCAACCCAAGAGAAGAGCTGCCTGCTCACCTGAAGAGTGGTTGTTTCCGAGTGTGTGCTCAATTTAGGCTAAGAGAAGCATGCCTGGAAATCCACTGTGAGAACACCCATCTTTTCCCAGCTGTGGGAAGGGTGAACTTTTAGAGGTTAGAATTAGATCCAGTATAACCTACTCTAGGCCACTGGAGAAAGTATGCAAAGATGTGGTGGTTCCTCATGAGTCACGGCTGATCCTTCCTTTTGTCCATCACAGCCTTGCCCATTCACTTCTATCTCCTGCCCAGTTCACACATCCTCCAGGACGAGGATGGCCATTTTGCCATCTGGCCCAACCTAGCTGAATGACCCCAGCTTATTCCCCATGTCTTCTCTCAGACCTCTGCTGTATGCCAGCCATGGCTGCCTGGCCCCTTCAAAGCCCAGCTCATCATTTGCCTAATAGTCTGTCCTCCCTCCTATTATATTTTGTTCAGTCCCTTGGGGCCCTTTCTAATCAGCTGCTCTTGGGGTCCCAGTTTCCACTCTAAACAGTCCATTTCAATGAGACACCCCAGGAATTTTGATGGTCTCACCCATGCCCTTAGCAAGCTATGTTATCCTTCCAGTGTAGCCCAAGTGGCAATGAGCAGACTAGTTGGAACTCTGAGAGGACGGGTAGCGGCTGGGCTGAGGGCCGGTCCACTGATGGAGCAGAGGGCTTGGTGTTAAGGTCATCTCTGAGGTAAGAGTTAGTGACTGGATGCATGTGGATGGGTGGATGGCAGATGAAGTGGAGATTCCTGAATGTAACCGCTGGCTGCGGTGAAGGAAGGGCCAATAAGTACCTGGGTTGGAGGTAGAATGATTTCTGACTTGTGGCCAAGCCCCAGAGATGAGTCCTCTGAACTGTTTCACTGGAACTGCTTTCTCCCCACAGTGAAATGCCGGGCTCTCCCCGGCTCTGTGCTGCACGGGTCTTCTCAGGTTCTCACAGGGTCTGCGTCTGCTTCCAGAGCCTCTCCTCCCAACCCTGAGATCGGACCGTGGGAGCTAGCAAGGAGCCTCCCTAAAGTCCAAAGTGGCCTGGGACAAAAATTAGCTTCTTCACTCTTCTAAACTAACATTCATCATGTCAGAAAACTCTTAGGAAAGTCTTTACGGTGCAATTCTGCTACTAACTACCTGGAGTTGCCCAGACCCCACAGGCAGAGGACACTGTCCATAGCCAAACTGTCCTTCCTTCGGACACCAGCCACAAGCTCCAGACTTCCCAGGCCACCCAGACTTCTGACGGACTCATTTAAATTTGGGGCTCCCCACCATCCTGACAGGTTCAGTAATTTCTAGAATGACTCACAGAATCCAAATAAGTGCTACCCTTACAGTTTCAGTTTTATTGTGAAGGACTAAACTGAGGACCAGACAAATGAAGAGATGTGGGGGGTGGGTCCCAAACAGGAAACCCCCCTGTCTTCAGGGAGAGGTCTGATTACCAACCAGGAGGCACACCTGCGTTCTCACTGCGGTGTCGGTGGTAAGTTGGATCACTGGCCACGGGGCTGGGCTCAGCCTCTAGCCCCCTCCCCTCCACCCAGGAGCTCAGAAAGCGGGTGTCTGTGGTTCAGTGCCCAACTCTCTAGTCATACAACAGACTTGTCTAGCCCTTTCCTAGAATTATTTTGGGCCCCACTTATGTGACCTTGTTGGTTTAAACTCAGGTGAGGTCCGAGGGGGCCCACTGAGAGTAGCAAAGACAATCCTGTCACTCAGGAAATTCCAAAGGTTTAGAGGCCCTATCCAGGGAGTCAGGACAAAAGCCAGGCAAGTTCTGTGTTATACCACAGTCTTTCTTGAACATATTTATATGCGCTTATTCTTAGACTGTTCTCACATAAGAATACTACAACACTTCTGTTTGGTTTCAGACAAAACTAAGTTAGCTTGGAAAAAAAATGAGAGAAGTAGAACAGATATTTTTATCCTGTTATTTCCTTCACTTTGGTCTTCATTAGAAATCTTGAGATTTAGTTATTGGAGGAATCAAATAGAAATAGCTGCTCTTTTCTGATTTAAAATTTAATTCACAATTAAAGAGAAAGCAAGGCAATATTTCAGGCTCAAGATTATTCTTTATTGTACTCATTTAAAGTCATAGTGTACATTAGAAATATTAGTTTGTTTCTAAACGGTGTGCCTGGGTTAGAGAAAGCTATGTTTCTTCGGTAGCTGCAAGCACATAACAATTTAAGAAATTCCAAAGTCTAATGAGTACAGTTTTTAAATTAAAAGTATCAAGTATAATTATGGCTTTTTATTCTGACCTACGTGGGTCAGCAGTAGTTGAAGTCCAAGAGAAACCAAGCACTAGTTAGTGGAGGAAAAGGGCAGTTCTCAGCACCCCTTGCCCTGGCACTGCCAGGGTGCCAATGGAAGGTAGTCATCCCTAATGGCCACAAAACAGGGCCCTGCTCCCAGAATCATGAGCTGGAAAGGTTAAATACAGGATTCAAGCAGCTTCTGACTTAAGGTTGGGGACTTACTGTGCTGGTGGGAACTACCGAGTGGGAGCTTGAGGCATTGCCACTAGTTCGGGCCTGTGAGGACCTTCCCTATTAGTAACTTCTTTTCAGAATTTATTTACTTTACTTGCGTTTCCATTTTATAGCCTTGCCGATAAGTTATTTATTATTTCCACAGGGTTTTAGTTAGCGTTTTCACCACATTTCCCTGTCAGTACTGCTCCTAAATTTCCATTATCTAACAGAGGGCAAAACAATGTAACCTCATGCTGTCAATAAATGAGGTAACTAAGTTGTCTGCGAATACGTATGGGTATTTGGGCTGGTAACTCCAAATGCTAGCTTTGGAAACAAACATTGCATCATATGTCCCAGGCCTTTCCTGTTTATGCGCTTGCTACATGTCTGTTTACTGCTTCTAGTTGTACAAACAAATTGTTGACCACATTTTCTCAATGAAATAATATCCTGTATAAAAAACGGCAATCCCCCCTGGATTTAGATGGCAATGCCGTTAGTTGTGTCAATACCTTTGGGAGGTACTTTAGAGAACAAAATAACATTGTGAATGGTGCAGGACTTCTTGGGGGGAGGGAGAAGAGATAGTATTTGAGTTTGGGGCATATGTTATGTTCTCTACTCTATACACATTACAGGTCAGGGCTGTGCAATGTAAGAACCCAGACTAACCATCAATTCTGATGTGCATTTTTTTTTCCTTTTTATCTTTTTTTAAATCCAAGTGAACTACCTCATTCGCCTCAGAACCTCCTGGCCAGTCTGAATTCCTCCCACAGCCACACTGTGGTGCTTTCTTGGGTTCGACCCTTTGATGGAAACAGCCCTGTTCTTTATTACATTGTGGAGCTGTCTGAAAACAGTAAGTAGCAAAGAAAATTGTCGCCATGGACAATAATCAGATCTCTTTCGTATTCTTAATGTCTGTAACCTTTACTTCTGGCTCAGACCCAAAACAACCAGTAAAAAGTTATGATGCTTTATGGGGTTTCAAATGATAAGCACAGCTCACTATAGAAAGAATAAAAGGAGATGTGGCAGCCTGGAGGAGAAAGAAGTGACTAGTTGGGGGGCCTGCTGCAGGAGCCTGTCTGTTGGGATAAAGGCCCCAGGTGGCTGACCAAAGCAAAGATCCTAGGTTATCATTACCCCCACTTGGTTGGAGAAGTCCACAATGTTAGCAGTTAACATCTAGATGTTTCCTTTGATTCAAACATATGTGTCCTTACTTTCTTCCCCTTCCTCAGCCCCTCAGCAGCAGTTAGTATATCACTGAAGCCCTCCTTTAGCAGACATTTTCTTTCTTGGATTTCCTCCAACCTCGCTAGCCAATCCTACCTCCTTTCGCCTGCTGACCACAGGACATGCCCTTCTTTGTCCACTGGCTCACTCCTCTCTGCCCTCCCAGAACTTCTTCCTGGGAAACCATGTGGCTGTAAGCGCTTGTTTTCTTTGAAAGCATATCTTGCTTTGTAAGTCTTGACCCAGACCCTCAGGTCATACATTTTACTTTACCTCTTTACTTAGTTGTCTCAAGAATTCTCAAACTTAATTCCATCAAAATCTGGCTTTGGACTACTTCTTGGCCCTAGTACTGTGCTTGCTCATTACTGTGGCCATTTGAATTTCATGTTAGCATCCTATGGCTTCTTTGTTGCTCAAGTTAGAAGCCCAGGAGCAGAGCCTGGCCCCTTCTTCACTCTCCTGTGTTCTGCCTACCTTCAGCTTGTCAGTAGTCATGCCAAATGGGGTTCCAGGACTTTGCTGGAATCTACTCCCTGGCCCAGGCCACCATTATCTCTGACTAGGGCAGTGGCAATAGCCCTTAGCTGGCCCCTAGTCTCTGCTCATCTCATTCCAAAATGTGCTTTACACAAGTAGAATATTTCTCTTCATCAAATATGATTGGGCCCTACTTCCCTGGTGAGGCTCCTCCTGCACCTAACACCGAACCCTGCCTCCTCTGTCTCATGCAGCCCACCTCCCACCTGCCAACCCCAGGTGACCCTGCTCCTTACACCCAGCTTGTGCCAGCCATACTGGTTTCATAGCAGCTCCCTGGATGCTGGACAGGTCACTTCATTTCTCGGAGATCTGTTCACAGGGCTGGGTCATCCTCCATGATCACCCATACTTCCCCCCACAGGCTGGCCGGCACTGCCCCTCAACCAAGTCCCTGGTATCATGAAAGGCTGTTGAATGTCCATGTCCTAGGCTTCTAAATGGTCACCCATAGCTTCAGTTTAGAGCCCTTTCAGAATGGCCCCTTGTGCAGGTGCGTGTTCCCCTTCCTGGGAACCGCACTGACAGTTATTGCCTTTCAGGGGCAGGTGTGTGTGGAAACCAGTCTGCATGCTGACATTCGACTTAGTTTTAGCTCAGTAGCTCTGATCAATGAAAGAAATCATTGATTTATTTCAATTACGTTCCTGAGAAGATAAGGTGTCACATGCCATATGGCCTATCAGTAAAACAAAGTTTGATAGCGATGTATACAGAGAGAGTGTGACAGAAGGAAAGTTCTTACCTTTAGAATTCTGACATTGACAGCTGCCACTGGGTGGCCATCTCCTCGTGATAGCCAGTGTGTTTATTCATCCATATATGGCAATCACTACAACTGGGCAGGCATTCTGAAATAAGTCCCTCAAGCTGGGTTCAAATTATAGACTTAGATGGTCTTCTAAAGGAGAAATTTTCTACCTTCCCTAGTTTACATAAAATAAGGCATTGTTTCAAACTCCACCAGTTATTTTCTCGACAAGTTGTGTGACTGATTGGTTCCTCCAGACATCTTGACAAAACAAAACAGAGATGTTTACACATAAGTGTAATATTTCCGTCCATCTACCCAGCACTAAATCTTGATTGGGCCTCTGCTCCATACCAGGCACCTTGCTGAGTGTAAAGACACAGAGATGAGATGATCACTCTCCGTTCTGCACCCTGGAGATGATCAGACAGGTCACTTCATGCCACATAATGTGCTCCTGTTGTGGTGCAAATGCAGGGTGTGGTGTGGTGAGTGAGGGGCCAGTGTGAGATGAATCAGAGCAAGCCTGGCGCCTGGTAGAAACAGCAGCTTCTAATGTGACTAGCACTGGGGACACTGAGCCAGTATATGGCCGGGGGTATGTGGTGGTGTCGGCCTGGGAACCCTCTCGTCCCCCAGCTAAAGTGCTGCTTTCCTTTTCTTCCTTGAGCTGAGTCCCATCATGCCCTTATGTATGCTGACTCCATTGTGCAATAGTACTGGTTATGGTGCCCATCTTTCAGCAGGGCCACTGTGATGCCAACAGCATGCCTGGCACATATTGGACAATGCTGCCGCTGCCCGGGTGTGTCACTGCACTGAAGGTGCCTGCGTACATCAGTAGTCCCTCATAACCTCTGGCTCTCCTGCTGGCCCTGTCTGGACCTGGCAGAGATTCCCAACTCTTGTCCCTTCAGAACCTCTCCTGTCGAAGAACTTAGAGTAGATTACACCATGTATTATTTTTATTATTATTATTACTGTACAAAGTTCTATTACTACGGAAGGATTTTGGAGTGGGAAAGATGGCAGTCTCCAAGCTGGTCCTGATTTGAATGGTACAAAATAAGTCTGTGGTTTTTCCCAAATCATCCCACACTGCTATCAGTCAATTAGTTGCATGTCTTCTGCCACAGCAAATAGGAAAACCAAATGATCTGGTTTTAATTTTTATTAGGGACTAGCACCCTTAAGAAGCAATTGAGCATGCTGGCTAATTATGGTCAGAAAGAGCAGCTTAGTGGCAAGTACACTAAAATGAAAATTATATTTGGTCTATACTCAGCTGTGCAAAGTGGCCAGTTCTAAATACGTCCGTCCAACAGGCTCATTCATCCAGCTACTTGGACTACCCTGCAGCCAGCCCCTCCTGGCAGGCCGATTAGGATGCTGTTCTCCTGGAAGCCGTGTGTCCTACAGGGCCAAGCTGGCATCCGTGAGCGGCGGAGGCAAGCGCTTTGTAACACCTGCCCTCATGACACGCCAGCCTTTTCAATAAAGCCACCTCAGAGTTTCTATGGAGCAGAGCTCTGGAGCTTGAACTGAGCCTTTGTTATGCACTTGACTGGAGTCAAACCCTTTATGGAAAAACACGCCTGCTCCTCCACAGGGAACCTGTAGTTGTCTCTCTGTGAAGTGCGATAGTTCTCTCATCCCAGTGCCTCTGTGGTAAGCCCGGGGCTCAGAGAGGGGCGGCAGAGGCAGGGTTCAAGGTGTAAGACTGGCAGGGTGGGGAGTGCAGAGGGTGGCAGGAAGGGGGACCTCGGGCTTCCTCTGTTGGAGAGGATGGCACTTCTTGATGACTTGGTAGCAAGGAACCTAGAAATGAGCTGAAAAAATTCTGTTGAAGAGTGAAAGCATTTGGCTCCCTCTCTAAAATGGACTTTGACTTTGGTCAAGAATATATATATATATATGTATATATATATATATATACATATATATATATATATAATATTATGATCATGATCACATGGAGAGAGACTGCTAGAAAAATTGGTGAAAGACTTTGAGGTGAACCAAAAAGCTCATCGAGCACATTCTTTAGGGGCTGTCTGATGCCAGAGGAGCCTGCACTTACTGTTTTTGAGCTATGGTACAATTCTGTGTATTGGAGAAAACAACAGTATAAGAATAATACCTGCTCACAAAAGTGCCAATGTATTATGTCCTGTTTATAAGCGGTTCTTACAGCAGTTGGATCTTGCTCTGTAGATAATGACCAGTTAGCATCTATTTTTAAATTCATCCCTGATTATTAATACATGTGTGTTATTCAAATTCTCTTTTGATACAGTTGTAGCATCTTACTAGTTTTTTCATTAATTAATGAGTTAACTAAAATCTTTGTCAACTGTTAATTTTCATAGTTAGACGAGAACCACATTTTTTTTAAGATTTATTTTTTAATGCATACAGAACTGGGGTACAGGGGTGGTGAGAGTATTCATCAGACAGAAGAGGGAGCAGAACAGGCAGATCAATGAAGTACACTGCTGAGGGGAGCAACGGGCGGGTCAGGAGAGGTCTGCCAGGCCATGTGGATCACCTCTGGGGCAGGGATCGAACTAATGCTGAAGTGGCTTTAGCTTCTTAGTGCTGTGGTTTAACCTGCTGCACCACCAGGGAGGGCTGAGAACCACATTTTACTTCTTAAAAAATTTATATTTTAATAGGAGTGAACTGACATCATGCATGCAGATTGCTCGTGTGAGGCAATTGTCAATCCTTGTATCTCAATCTAATTCTCAAACTGAGTGCTTGGCCTGTTTTCCATAAGTTGCATTAAAATATCTCACTGCTAAGAGAGAATAATGGCAACCTCTTACCACTTAGAAAGACTATGTCTTTCCCATGGATTTTTTTTTTAAGTCTTAGCATATGTCTCCTGGTAAGGTCTTGCTAGTAACAAGCCTACTATATGAAAAATTCAAAATATTTCATTCTTTTGCTTTTACTATTAGTTTTTAATGGCTATTGAGTGCTCATCATTGTGGGTTTTATACATTGTACCTTATTTAAATTTAATTAAAATATAAAATAACTTTATAGTGTTTTATTATTAAAGTTATTCACATTCTGTAATAAAATATCTAGAAATTACTTAAAGCACAAAGAATAAAAACAATCATGCAGCCCCCGTGTGTTAAGCTGACCTTCCACCTTGTCCCTGGCGGCTCCCACCCCACTCCAGGTCTTGGCCCCATGGCCTCATCCTTCTTGCCCCCCATCTTCATGCTCCCCCTCTCTCCTGGACCCTTCTACCTCCACAGCAATGATCTCCTCCTCCTCCGCATCTCTCATTCATTCCAACTACTCATCTTTCTTATTCTTTATTTATGGGACTTTTTTCGCTAACTTGTTTCAAAACTTCACTTCCAATCCCATTCCTATGATGTTGGTATGGGGTTTTCTCACCCAATTTACTGGTCTCCTTCCCCTACCTGCTTTCCCTAGTGATCTCAGATAGTTCACCCCCATGGTTCACACTTTACCCACACACTACAGCTCTCTTATGTGTGCTTCCAACCTAGAGCACTCCCGAGTCTCAGAGTCATGTAGACATTTGGTTACATGACTCTGAGCTTGGGTTCATCAAGCTCTGACTGCCAAAACAGAACTCATCATCTTATCCCCCCAAAGTTGCTCCTTTTCCAAGTTAAGAACATAGAAGTCATTCTTGCTTCCTTGCCATTCCCTACCCTCCACAAATAAATCAATACATTCTGTTGGTTCTACCTATTACACTTTCATGGAATCCATTATTTCTCTCTAATCCTGCAACCATTGCCCCTGACTACCACCCCATCACACTAATCCGACCTTCATCAAACCACCCGTGAGAACTTTCTAAAACACACCCCGAGCCAAGTGAACGTGCTCCCCTGATTGAAACCTGTCAGAGACTCTTCAGAGAAGGCATCACTGGGACTGGGCGTTGAGCCTCTATGATCACCTTTGGCACCCTCAAGTTGTTTGCTTTTGCTTCAAACATAGCCTGCACTATGTCTTTGGCCCATCTTGTAGCCAGACTGGTAGACCAGATGCCTCCCTATCTAGAAATTCTCATTACCTAAAGAATAGATTATGCTGACTTAGTCACGTGATATTTTATAGCGTCATTTATCATTTGACCACCACCTGCTTCTCCAGATTTATCTCCTGCCATTCATGCTTTATTTTTCATGCATCCTCAACTAGGCCTCACTCCTAGTTCTCTGAAAACACCAGGTAGTCAGTACCACTGCACCTTTCCTCAGCATGTCTGGGAATTGTCTCCCCTTTGCCACCCTCTGTGTTTGATCAGCTCCTTGGTAGTTTCTCCTCTGTGCGTTGCCTCTGGGAGGCGCTGTCCCGCTCCCCTTCCCTAGGAGGCGTGTTCCCAGCCTCCTCCTGTAGAGGGCACTCTCTCCAGGATCCTTCTCCGGAGTATGGAGCAGGGGCTCAGTTGCAGTGCTGAATGAACTACCCGACTGGGCCTGGGGCCCTGCAAAGGTGGGATATGGACGCTAATGAAAATTCTAGATGGAAACGTAATAATGTAAGTTTGTAAAGATAACCTCGTATGTTTTTATTTGGAAGATTTATGGTTCTGGGTTTTATGTTCAGGTCTTATAGTGTTTTACTTTGCATTTCTTTGATTACTGGTACTGTTGAAGTCATTTTTCCAAGTTGGTTGGTTTTTTGTATTCCCTCTGCTATAATTTGTCTATTTCCTTTCTCCCGTTTTTCTATCAAAGCCGAAGGGTTTCTTCTGTCACTTGTAACAAGTTGTTTATCAATTTGCTTTTTACCCTTAATTTTTGTGTATTACTTCTTGACATATGGAAGTGCTTGATTTTTATGCAGTTGAGCCTATTGAGAATTTACTTTATGATTTCTTTCATTACTCTCATTTGAATATTTTAATATTATCAAACATAAAATACATATTCTTATAAATTTTCATCGTGTTTTTAAAGTTTATTTTAATGCTTTTAGCTCTAATTTATCTGCTATTTACATTTGTTGAGGATTCTGACATGACATTTTATTGTTTCCAAATGACCCCCATTTTCCCAGTATGATGTATTGAATAATACATTTGTTTGCTAATGTTTCTGTTTAATATATGAATGGGACCTGTATATATAAAAGTCTGTTTGCAGTTTATTTGGTTTATTGGTTGTCTGTGTTTTTTTTTCCTACCATATTTACAGTAATTTAATTATTTTAATTCCAAAATGTGTCTAAAACTGATAAAGCGGGTATCCTCACCTTTTCAGAATTGTGTTACTTCTTGTCACCTGTGTATTGTTCCAGAAAAAAAAATTTGAATTATTTTGTTAAGTTTCAAAGGTAATCCCATTGACTTTTAGACCATATTAAATCAAATTTAATAAATCATATTAAATTAGAACTAACTTCTTTGTAATTCTGTTTTTCCATCCACAAAAATATTTTTTTCCATTTTTATATTGCTTAGAACTATGCTTTTTTGTTAATGTTATCCTAAGATGTTTCTTATTACTACTATAAATAGAATTTTCTTTCTTTTTCATCTTCTGACTAGTTATTGCTAGAATATAGGACAGTTATTGATGCCTAAATATTTATTTTCTACTCAGTCACTTATTTTCTTCTTATAGTGATTTTTTTCAGTTGAACCTCTTAGTTTCATGACAACCATAGCTTTTCCATGTAGTAAAAGTTTCTTTTTTGTGTGTTTATATCTTACTAGGTTGTTCAGGATGGAGATAAGTAATAATTGGTGCAATAGAGTCTCTCATTATTTATTCTCTGATCTCCATGGAATGTCTGCCAGAATTTTACTCTATGTATGATACTGATTTTTTTTTGTTTTTATTGAAGTGTATTTTGCATATAATGAAATGCATAGATCTTAAATGAGGTCTGGCAGGTGTAGACACCCATGTAGCCTACCCCTCACGCAAGATACAAAACACTTTCAGCATTCCAGCCTTCCAGAAAGTTCCCTTGTGTCTCTTTCCAGTCAGTGATCCTCCTTAAAGGCAAACCCTCTTCCTGCTTGTCTCCATAGATTAGCTTTTGCCTGTTCTTTAACTTCATATAAATGAATGATTTGCAAAGCAATTTTTCAATATATGATACATTCCTTCTGTTGTTCATTCATGGGCAGTAGTATATAAAAAAATATGTGTAGATATAAAAAAATATGTAGGGAAATGTCTTCCTTTTTTTTTTTTTTTTTTTTTTTTTTTTTTTAAAGATTTATTTATTTATTCATACAGAACTGGGGTACAGGCCAGAGGCTCAGGGGCGGCGAGAGGCTTCACCAGAGACAGAGTGGGGAGCAGAACAGGCAGATCGACGAAGTACACTGCTGAGGGGAGCAGCGGGCGGGTCAGGAGAGGTCTGGCTCGCCATGTGGTCTCCTCCGGGGCAGGCGGCAGGCGGGAATCGAACTCATGCAGAAGTGGCTTCAGATTCTCAGTGCTGTGCTCCAACCCGCTGCGCCACCAGGGAGGGCCGGGAAATGTCTTCCTTTTAAGCAAATTATTCTTAAAATAACTAAACATTCAGTTTAGCAAGACCCTACAGTTTATGCAATAGAGTTCAGCCTATGACCATCCTACTGGTCTGGCGTGAAGTCCTGGGGTCCTGCCCTCCAGAAGGACCTAGCACCATCATGTCAAGGTCCTGAGGCTCCATCTTGAAATCAATGTAATTTTTCTTACTTGAAAAAGAAGCGCTGTCTTCTACAGTGTCTTATATCATGTTTACCTATGTCTTTTTTTTTTCATTATTTTTCTAAGGGTGTGCTAAAAATTATATTAAGTTGGAAGAACATTTCTGTATCCTCTGCATCACTGACTGTCTCTCAGTATGGAGATATCCTTACAGTAGTGTCTCTGCTACCAAGGGATGCCTGTTTCTCTCCAAGGACTTAGCAACTTCCTTCTGAAACTTTGCCATCCAAGGTGTTGCTTTTCCCCCTTGGTTGCCACAAAGCCCAAAGCTAAACTGAGTGCTTCACTGAAGTACCCAAGTCATTTAGGTGCTTAGAGCATCTCTTTGTCATCTTCTCCTTAGTGATTTTGGATTTATGTTTTCATTTCCTTACAATTACATACACATTTTTCACTTTAGAAGGTTTCATAAATCCTCTTAGGAAGTAAGAGATGGATCTCTCTCTGTCTCTCTCACACACATATACACATGTACACACATACACCCCAAACACACACATACACACACACACACACACACATCAGATCAGTTATTGAGCAAGGGTGAGCACAGCTCACACTGGTAGAGCCCCTGGCGGTGGAGGCTAAGCAGCTCTGAGGGTCACAGGCTGTGGCAAGTGTCGGGAGCAAGGGCCATGTGGAAGAAGGGTGGTTACCTGAGTTGTGATTGAATTTCCCAAGAAGGAAGGGGCCCAAAGTGTCTGAGCACCCCCGAACTAGACCTGGGAATGGCAATCTACTGAGACTCCATGGTCTAGACAGATCATCTGTCAGCCTGAGTGGAGCATGCTGAGCTGGAGATGATGTTTTGGGGTTCAGGTAGCAACATCGTAAGGGTAGTTTGTAGAACATTCTACAGCTGCAGCTCTCTTGAAAGGACTTACTAATGATCTAAAGCTTGCTTTTGAAGAACATCCTCTGAGGCCTGCTGCCTTCCCAAACCATCTTCTAAGCACCTTTGGGGCGGCAGGTAAAGTCCCTTCCTGCACAAGGATCACCTCTGCACGTGGGGCTGGCCTTTCTTGTCCTAACAGAGCATCTGCTCGTGTGCCGAACCCTCATGTCTTGCATCTGCTCTCCGTGAGCTCATTTGCTCCTGTATGAAAGCTGCTCCTGACTGTCACTGCACAATATGTTAAACGTCTTCATCCCTGCTCACTATTATGTACTTAAAAGCTGACGGGCTTTGTGCTGTTTGGCTTGCCAGAATGGCAAAGAGACTTTGTTCTTTATGCTTCAAATCGTTTTAATGCTGTCTTTGAAACATATCTCACACAGGTATTTTCTAATAGCCTCAGAGTTGTTAGGAACTATTTTATGTTTTAGCTCATTTTTCTTTGGGCTTTTGCATATTGAGCCTCACATTAATAGTATTTGCTTCCATTTTAAGATCCATCCAGGAAGATAGCGTATTTCAAAGATATTTATGAGAGGAAGATCACTGCTGTGTTACAAGCCCAGAAACGAGTGAAGGGGGAGGGCTACAGGCTTTCTCCCCCTTAGCTGCCCCTGGTTAAGATGAAGAGATGGGCAGAGAACCTCAGGTGGCCCCCACGTGCCCTGCCAGCCCTCACTTTCCAGAGGGCCTTCCTCCAGCCTGTCCCACAGAGGGACGTTACTTCCGATGCAGGTATCCCCATCCGGGACCCCTCCGCGCGGGGCTCACCCCCGCCGGCATCACCAGAAGTTAGCTTTTGCCCAAAGCTGACTCCTGCATGACTGGGACTCGCCTCAGCCCCATTTCCCACCTCTGTGGCCTGTTTGCTCCTTTTGCGGGGGCCCCACACCCACACTCTTCCTGCCAGTGCACATCTCCCCGTGGGCCCAAGTCTAGGCGCCTGTGGTGTCTTCCCCACAGCTCGGGAGCCCCCAGCCCTCCCCTGTGAATGTGCCCCAAAGCCTGTCCTCAGCTTCACTTTGGCCTTGTTCCTGAGCGGGAATTTCATTCACGTCTGTATGTAGTCCTTCATTCTCAAGGCGATGCGGGGCATTTTAGCTCTAACCCCAGAGGCTTTATTGTTTTTCTAAAGATCTATGTAACAAACAAGGCCCTCCCGGAGAAGGACATGCAGCTGTTTTTAACTGTCCAGTCTTTGCTGTTCAGTTTTAAGTAGAAAATCCCTAGTACTTCTTGCGCCTTCTTGCTTTCCTGTGAAATTCTCTGACCAGTAAAGAACTCCTGCCTCAGGCATCCCAGTGGCTTGTGGCCAGGGACTCCTGTGACTTCAGTCATCTCCTAGGGTTACCCAGAGTGGGTTTGAGTTACATTCTTTAAAATTGTGTTTCCATTCGCTCATTTTAGATGTGTTTAATACTTGATAGGGTCATGTTTATCTGGAAGGCAAGAAGACTGCAGAACACACAGAATCTTCAGCACCAGCCCGCTCAATATTTTACAAAAGCCCCTCTCCTCCCAGGCCACACCAACCCACTCACTGACAGGCCTCTTTTTTCTTACTCGATATTTTATTTTAGAACAGCTTTAGGTTTGCAGGATCATTCCTTCACCCTTAGCTAATGTCCCCCATTATGAACATCCTGGTCCATCTGTTAGTTTGTATGTCCACAAGCTCTCCACTACCTTTTCTCCTGTTCTCCTGGTACAGAGGCTAGAATGTTTGTCTTGCTTTATGTCTCCAGCCCTGGATTTGGTTAGTGACTTCGTTAAGGTCTCATCTCATAGGTCCCAGAGTCTTCTTCATTGCCTGGAGCTGCATTAACTTCAGTTCAGCTTTTGATGTTATTTTCCTGGACTGTGTGTGGGTCAGTTCTTCCTGCATATACTGGCACTTCCTACTGAAGCTCCTGCAGAGACACAGGGTCCCGCTACTTCCTGAGAGGGATGCTGACCCTTCTGCCAGTCTAGGAGTTGGACACCTGTGAGTTTTGGGAGACGCTATTTAAACTCCCAGAGTCTTAGTTTCCTGTCTGGAAAAGGGGACCATAGCCCTCCCAAGAGGCTCCAGGTACACAGGCACTTCCAGATCACGGCTGCTGTGCAGACATTAGGCATTAGTTATATTAATGGGCCTCCTGGCATTTAAGAAAGTTTTCTTTGAAAAAGCATTTTCCTTCCTTAGGTACTTTTAATTGAGGAAATGGGTAATGCTTTTTTATTGGAATAAGCTTTAGTACATTTGCAAAGATTAACCACCACTAGCTTTTAAACAACAGATAGCGTGGAGGAGAATTAACTCCGCCTGGACTCTGGATGCTCGTAGCTCGGAAGATTAGTGACGGCCATTTGTACAGCAGAGGTTTGTAGAATAGCCTGACTGCGAAAGTCCGGACTTCCTTGTCTTCTGTCTGGTCTTCTAGATCAGAGGAGTGAGAGGTATCCCTGAAGAGGAGGGGAAAACTGTTTAAAACTTTATGGGATGCTTTCTTTTATCAAAAAAATCCTCCAACACCCCATCCCCCAAGACAAGCAGCCTGTAGTATTCTTCTGTGAGGACTGGGAGAAGAATGTTTTAAAGGGATTTTGCTTATTGATTGTCAGGAGCAGAAATTACTCTTTAAATTTTAACAGTTCTCAGCAAGCTTGAAATTCAGAAGCCTGTGAATGAGCTAATCCTTCCCAAACCACTTTTTTTTTTTTCATTTTTGCTACAAATCAGAGTGCCCGTGGGATGGATCGGATTCATTTGTATTAGTTTTCAGTTTAATCTCTCTTCTTGCCAGATCTTTTATCTTTTAGTAAGAGGGGAAAAAAGGAATAAAGAATTCTGTAGATGCATCCAGAGGGCTAAAAGTATAGAGTGGATTAATGGACCCTGTTGTCAAATCAAACGGGGCGGCAGATCCTGCTGCTGGACTTAGGCACTTCCAAGAGCTGTAGAGGCACTGAATGGACAAATGGTGGCCAGTCACGGGCTGAGGTGGGAGGGAGGCACTGAGTCAGGAAAGGCAACTTCTGGGCCCTCTCTGCCACTTTCTTCCTCAGTTAACAGCTTCCGTCAGTTGATTTGAACACTGACCTTTCAACATTGTTTCCTGTGGAAATTGCTGTGGCCACTCAGCACCTGGCAGAGAGGTGAGCTGTTTGTTTACAGACACAGAGAGCTGCATGGAGACAGGGGTGGGAGACAAGCTTGTTGAGCACTCTAGCAGTTAGGGTACACGTAGGCCACTGGGCAGCCTCCGATTAGAATAATAAAGGAGGGAGCTTTCCAGGGGGAATTTTACAAAGGTGTGGGCTGAAGGAAATCCCAGGATCCCAGGGCTGGCAGCAGCCCAGCTGGCACCACCTGTGACCTGCAGGAACAAGGGGCTGCCAGGCTGAGTGCAGAGCTCCCCCAGGAAGAGAGCAGGCAGTTAGGTGGAGGATGCCAGCCTTGGGGCGGGACCCCGTCCCTGTCATGGCAGGTTCCCCAGAGCACAAAGAGGATGGGAGTGGCTCTGGGAATCAGGTATGTCCAAGCACACACCAGGCTCGCTGGGCCAAGCTGGACACAGCAATCCACATTCCCTTATTTCATACTCATGGAAGTCTCAGCGGTTTTATTTTCCCAGCTTTTCACCATTAGAGTTTGAGTTGTGATAAAATACATACAAAATTTACACCTTTAACTATTTTTAAGTGCTCAATTTAGTAGCATTAAGTATCTTCACAGTGTTGCTTACTCCCCTAAGATGTGTTAATTATCCAGAATTGGTACTCCCCCTTGGACACCGACTCCCTCCACCACCACCAGTCTCTGACAGCCACCATTCCACTTTCTGAGAACTTGATTACTCTAGGGATCACATTTGAGTACGTCGTATGGGATTTATCTTCTTACAACACAAATCTAGTGTCATCAAGACTCATCCGTGTTGTAGCACATGTCAGAATTTACTTCTTTTTTGACACTGAATAACATTCAACTGTATAAATTGGGCACATTGTGTTTATTCATTCACCCATCAATGGGATGCTTCTACCTTTTGGCTATTGTCATGCTCTATGAACACCGGTGTTCAATCTTTCTCTGAGATCCTATTTTTATTTTCTTTGGATCTATGCCCAGAAGTGAATTGCTGGATCAGGTGGTAAAATTCTATTTTTAGTCTTTCTGAGGAACTGTCATCCTGTTTCTGCAGCAGCTGCACCATTTCCCATTCTCCAACCCTGCACAGGGCTCCAGCTGCCCCACGTCCTCGCCAACACTTGTTATTTTGTGCTTTTCCCCCCAGTTTTACCATGCAAATGGTTGTGAGGTGCTGTCACATTGTGGTTTTGGTTTGCCCCCTCCATTATTATTAAGGAGCACATGCAACATTGAACAAGTCCGTGGAAGACTCACAGTCAGTTTTGGTATCCATTTCTCTACTACCTTTCAGTCCACAAAATGAAAACTGTTTGCACTGCAGCTTGACTTGGAGAGTCCTGGTTCCCACCAGCCAAACTAGCTGCAGTGACCCTAGGGAGCCCTTCATCTTCTGTGCTGACAAGTGGCTCTTTTCTGACATGGAGCCTCCTTAGAACACCAGGTCACCACGAGCTGTTGTGTGCTTCTAGAACTCTCAGACTCGAGTGAAAGGAAAAATTGCTGTGCTTTTCCCATAGCTAGTCGGGGCTGCATACGTGGCATTTTTAAGGAAGCGTGAAGTGAGGGGCGCCTCATCAACAGTAGATTACCCATCATGGCAAATCCACAGCCAAGAACACTGAAATGCCCAGCTGGTAGGGAAGACTGCATTCCCAGAAAGTCATTTTTGGAAGCAGCTTTATTTGAAATAATTAAAAAGATTCAGTCTTCAAGCCCAACTGGCATCATGCTTCAGAGCAGCATAACTTCATGTTGAGGAATCCAGCTAGCAGACTCCAACTTGGTAATAGGCATCTCTGTGGGGGTCATCTCTGTGGGGTCAGCAGGGTGGCCCTTAAGAGTCTTCTTTGATTTCAGAGCAGTTTGTGGCTCTTTGTTAACCTGGAAGGAGGGAACCAGATGTGTTTCCAGTGAGCCCCAGCCCAGACTCATGAGTCCTCACCACTAGACCTTCAGGCTTTTGCAGAAGTGGCTGTGTGGAGCGTATATGTAGCTGGTGCTGACTTCACTCTGAGCCTTGCCTGATGCCCAAGTGGGCTTCGTACGTCATCTCTTTATAACAAACTCCAGGGCTTGGGGGTGAATGGATTTTAACACTTCCCAGGAACAAAACAGAAGGTTTGGTTTCACCCAGACTCTTCCCCATGTTTTACTTTGATGATAACTTGAAAATACAGTTCGGGCACCATAGCAATTCAGATGGGAACTGACAGTGGGTGCTCAACATCACTGCCAGGGCTTGCTCACGCCAAGGCCTCACTGTATGAAATGATCTGGCCAAAAAGCATGTTAACTGCAAAACAATCACACGAAGGTGTAGGAGCCGGCAGAACCTTCTGCAGCTTCATTTGGCTGACAGAATTGTTCTCCCACACCTGCCAGAAAGCTGGGTGGAAAGATATTGTGAACTAGCTGTGAATTTCATTGCACCTCTCTCCAGCCAGAGCCACTCAGGGTGTGGTGGTGGAACGGACCGCCACGCAGATGGGTTGCAAAATACACAGCCCATCTGTCTTTATCATGCTCATTTCCTCCTTTATTAAAATGTTAATGAATATAGTTTTTATTTATCATTTGGTGACATGTGCAGCATCCTCTTCTGGGAGGCAAATCTGCAATCTGCCTAACCATGTGAGCTGTCAGTGAACTCTTTCCGATCACATATTGAAGACAGGGGGGAGAAATAGTTTGGTTCCATTTGAACTACCATATGCAGGTTGAAGAGTAAATTTCTTTAGTTGTTGATGCAGCGTGTGGGTAACGGGAGGCACACTGGATGTGGAGTGGGGACCCAGTTTTAATGCCAGGCTCACTAGTTACCAGCCTCAATGAAGCTCAGTTTCCATGTCTGTTACTTTGAAAAAAGTGCTCCATCTCTCAGACCTGTGTTTGTAAGTCAGTGAGGTGATTTAGGGAACGCATTTTGCATGCACTTATTATTTATACTGTGTTTGCGTAGATTTGAATTTGTATTGCTTATTCTTTCAGACTCTCCGTGGAAAGTGCATCTGTCAGACATTGGCCCCGAAATGACAGGCGTCACCGTGCATGGTCTGACCCCCGCTCGCACCTATCAATTCAGGGTGTGTGCCGTGAATCAAGTGGGCAAGGGCCAGTACAGCACAGAGACAAGCAGGTGCGTGAGCGCTAGCCCTCCGTAAGGGTGAGGAGCAGCTTGAGCCTTAGAGCAAACATAGGCTTTGTGTCAGGTGGAGAACTTGATCAGAGTGATCACCCTCCAGCCCTCATGTTACTGGCAAAAAAAGAAAAAACACAATCATTTGCTGGCCAGCTCTCAGGGAAGTTTCTGAGACTTCTGTGGTGCTCTGCCCATGTTGATATGAGTTACTCCTGATAGCGCAGCTCTCGGTGCACACGAAATGCGAGTGTGCCTGTCTCCATGCCCTCTATCCAGCTGAGTGCAAGGGAGTGGGAGCTGGCGCCTCGCTTTGACAGTTTTGACAAGTAAACATCTCAGCATATTGTAAGAAAGCTGAGTGAGCACTGGTGTCGCTGTGGAGCCCCAAGTGGACTGATGCTCACCCCCCTGGGCTGGCTGCTTCTGAAGCCCACCCAGATGTGACTTGGAAAGAGGCTTCATCGATTTCAACATGCCCGCTCCCCAGCCCCACTGTGCGCCCCATGCTCTTGAGATGTGAAATTGTGGGATCTAAGTGACTTTTTGTCAGAACGTGAGCGTTTGAGACGAGGAATATTGAAAGCGCTGAAGAAAATAATTTGGGAGGAGTCTCAGAATGCAGGCCTGTGAGCTGGCCCGCTGAGGCTCATAATCTGTTAAAGAGGAGCAGTACGGGGGTTATTCAGACAGAATAAGGTCACCTCCGGTGTCTTCCTTGTTGCTGCCTAACTGATTTCTTATTATGTTGATTTGTTGCAACTATTTCATGCAAATCCTTTCAGTTTGATCAGCTGTGTGTTTTGTTTTTCTCATCACTCAATTGTAGTGAATAGCTCCAGATTTAGCAAGACAGGAAACATGAATGAGCCATCTTTGTTTCTCCTGATGATCTCTATTTCCACTCCCCCTTCGTTATTTTTAGGTTGATGTTACCTGAAGAACCACCCAGTGCTCCCCCCAAAAATATAGTGGCCAGTGGACGGACAAATCAGTCCATCATGGTTCAGTGGCAACCACCCCCAGAAACAGAACACAATGGGGTGCTGCGTGGGTACATCCTCAGGTAAGTAGGCTGTGGTTGGCCATTGTAGACTGTGATTATAAATAATTACATGTCTAATTTACTGAGGCTGCAAATTCAGATGTCTGTAGGAGCCCAGCAATCAGGAGAACCAGAGCACCTGTAAGTCTTTAGGGAATGGGGTAGCCTGTGGCAAACCCGGGAACATATGAATATGTACTCAGAACAGTCTAGGCATAATGTATACACACAACAATTGACACTAGTCGTTGCATTCTGACAGCAGGTTGGAGTCGGGTGTAGGTTTGGTAGCATGCTGTGTTCTTCGTTGTCAGTCCTTTTCACCAGGAGCAAGTGTATTAAATATAGTAATTCTAATTAATAATAATAAGTTGATTTAATTATTAAACAGTTGTTTCCATACCAGTATGTTGCTCAGCATAAGGTTTTCTAGTGTTTTAAAGAATTTTTAAGCATTAAAAATAAAATCAACACATTTTTAAACACAAAACTCACGTATCAATAGATCAGATATGGCCCAAGGGTGGCCAATTTGCCATCTCTGCCATCTAAGATTGGCTTCGAAGCATGTTCTCAGAAATATGCCAGAACTTGTCTGGATTTGAAAGAAGAATCTCTTTTGCCATAACTACTGTTAATTTTAAAATTGCACCAAACAGTAGCTTGTTGACACAAGTAAAGGCAAAAAAGTAAAACTACATTGAGAGATAATTATTAACTCTCCTCTAGTAGGTTGTAGAACTGTGGACTCATTTATTAGCCCTACTTGTTGGCAGACTTACAAAACCAGAAGGTAGCTGGTTGCTCCAAGTGCCTAGCTTGTGTTTATTCTGAGCATGTCATTGTCCTGATCATTCTCAGCACATGACCAAATACGGGTAATCAAAGGTCCTAAGTGGATATGTTTATGTGCTTAGATAAAAGTAAGAAACAATGTATGATGCTTCCTTAACACCTCTGTCTTTGTGTATGTTGTGTGGGGAGGGGGGGACCACCCATTCCCAGTATGTGTTTGTGTAATCATCCATTCATCAGTTCATACATGTTTATCCATATGCATGTAATATTTGCCTGTCACAACCAATTCACTGCTACTATAAAGTTTTCCCTCCAGTATGTGAATCATCCTCAAAACACAAGCTAGGTCATTATCTGCCTGTGGTGGTTTAAAGGCTCAGTCCCCAGGGGTACATGAAGGGCTGGAGAACTGAAACCAGAACTCATGTCCCCAGCTGCTCTTCCCTTTTTCAAAAGGCACAGAGAGCCTGCAGTCCATCCCCTAGGCTCTGGGTCCTGTGGATGCTTCTGGACATGTCTCAGTTCTCCAGAAACAGCCCTGAAGCCTACTGTGTGAAGGCCAAAGTTCCCCATCACCTCCCTGCAATTGGCTTCTTGCTCCAGCTGCAGCCCTTGTTCCAGGCCCCTCTAATAGTGGCAGACATTGGACCCGTCCATCACATGCTTCTTCACCCTGACTGCCTCTGTCTCTTGCAGCACATGGAGAAATAGTTTCCTTAGGCTCCAGCCATCAAGTCGACTTTAAAAATCAGCCCACAGAACTGGGCTCGAGGCGTGGAGTTTAATAATAAAATCTCTCTGGTGTTACAAGTTCCCATCAGAGACTTCACATTTCTCTATTTTGTGGGATTATGACTGTTCAAAGGATTTTCCATGATGGTGTCAGTGGAGTCGAGTTCTGCAAAGAGGGCATCTGTATTTGTAGGGGCTTAAGTCAAAAAAAACCCTAAAATGAGGGTGTACCACCCAAGGCCTGTGAATATCAAAGTTTTCAGAAATTAAAGGCCCATGCCAAAATGAATTTGCTGGGAAACATTTCTGAATAATCCTCTGGTCTGCAAATCAGCTCTGTTTGCAAGCTTGTTTCCTCCAGGGCACGAGTCTCTGTCAGATCTGCAGCACCATCCAGGGAAGAGCAAAATGGAAATAAATCACCACTGTGGGTCCAGCCATAAGAAGTAGTTAGGATGCGTGCGCAGTAATAAAATATTTATAATAATGGCCAGGGTGTTTCTTTGAGAGGAGCATAGGGGTTATGTCCTTTAAAAACATTCTCCTGTTTATTTCCGTATAAAAAAACCGCCTCGTTCTGTCTGAGGTGGTCTCCTGGGCAACGTCGCCTAGCAGTCAAAGGATGAGGCCCTGCACCTCCGTTATTAATTGTGACCTTCCCAGACATCCTGTGAATATTACAGCATGGCCCACACTGCCGGCTGTGGGAGAGAAGCCTGTGTCCAAGACACGCTTCTGCACTGTTCTGCAGCATCACGCACGGAGGGGCCTGGTGCAAAGAGGGTGGCTGCCCCAGGCTTAGCTTAGTACAGCTCAGAGGTTTCTCGCACACACCTCCTAGAAGAGCAGCGTTTCTAGGAAGACATATTTAGGGGCCGCTCTACTCTGCTAGTTCCCTTTCACATGTATCGGTTTCATCCTAGTCTAAGAACAGCCCCTGGCATGTCCCAGTGTCATCCCGGGAGTGGAAGCCAAGGCTGGGTGCAGGGACGGCTTAGCTGAGACCACCAGTGTGCTTCCTCTCCCCAGCCTCTGGAGCTGACTTTTTCTCTGCCCTGGAACGTGGGTGTGTGGTGATAGCACCCAGCATGAGAGCGCTTCTCAGACCCTCGTGCCCGGTCTGTGCCTCTGGGTTACAAATCCCCCCAGGTACCACCCACATGGCAGCATCCTCGGGGTGTGGTGTGGGCACGGAGCCTAGTTTTGCCATTTTCCATCAGGTCTGCCTAAGGATCTCAGTGCCATTCACTCTGACAGCCCTTGTTTCGTGGATGGGGACTTAGTGGGAGTCTTCCATGTGGCTCGTTCCTTACACCCCGTGGTGGACCCGTCTGTGAGGCACAGCCGCCCTGTGGGGGCAGGCCACTTCTGCCAGTTGCACACCCAGGGGATGTGAGCAAGCGAGTGGCTTGATCCGCGAGCGCTGACTTTTGCTTGCTCTCCACTTCTGGGCTTCCCACTGAGGCTGTTGCTCCACAGCCAAGAGGCAGGAGGAGTCCCTGGACCTTCTTGCTATTCAAGTGTGGTCAGTTCTTGGTCATTTGTTTGTCCTATCAAACAGGCCTCACCTGTATAAATGGTCTGTCGTGAGTGGGGATGAAAAACGACGCTCAGAAAATCCTGGTTTTCACGAAGAGCCTTTCATTGCCATTTCTGGGCTTTGCTGGTGCATTTCAGTCATCATTCTCTTTGGAGCGGTGTCTTCCGTGGGAAGGCCTGAGTTCCTTCCTGTTGGGTGGTGTGGTCTTGCTGCCCTCTGGCCTGCACGCCTCCCGCACACCTCCCACAGGCCTCCCGCTGAGCCCAGGCCCAGGCGCGCTGTCTGACCCAGCACTACAAGGATAACTCCCGGAGGAGCTCGGGCGCCCAGCGCCCTGAGGAGTGGACAGCATCCTGCAGCCTCTCTGGGCTGGGTTCTCCTTTTCCACTTGACATAAAAACACAAAGCCGCATCTCCCTGAGATGAGAACCACATCTTAGGCAGAAACAGATGATGGTTTAGGAAATGACTCCTTCTGCACATGCCCCTCTCTTTGGCCAGGAGGCTGATTCAACTCCATTAACAGAATAATGGAAAAACATTTGCTAATCAAAACGATGCTAAAAATGTTCTTTCATAGTGCAAATAGCAATTTCCTAATTTATGCACTTCTAAGCTCCCAGAGTCACGTGTGTCACCTGAAAAATAAATGCAATTTTGAATTTCTGCCATTGTATGCTACAGAACACACCACACACGCACCTTCAGTGATCCCCTAAAAAGCAGTTTGCCATACTTAGCATTGGAGTAGCATTTATGGGCTGTGTACACCTTTAAAGTCACTTATCCCAGTTCTGGGACATAACAATCCTGAAATGGAAACCAGACTGGAAGCTCAGCCCCCAGTGGCCAGAGCAGCGTGGTCTGCTTCTCTGTTCTGGCCACAGCAGAGTCTCAGGAGGGAACTGTTGTTCAAGCTGATGTATAGCAACCCCCCCCCACACACACACACCGGAAAACATGTCTGGAATTTTTGGTACTAAATCACTGGACTCTCTAGACAAGTTACACTTAAAAAGCTATAATTTTTCCCTTAACCATAGTGCAGTCGAATTGTCAGATCTGTTTGGCCCAGAGTTTATAATCGCTGAGAGGTTAGGTCTTACACCTGCTGCATCACTGAACTGGGAAGGAGTGTTGCCAGGGCTAACCTCTCACTTCACTCCCATTTACGTGCACCATTTTCCTCTGACCCTGCGCAACAACGAGGGTAAGCCAGCGCCTGGCTCAAGTCTCTTCTCCGCGTTCTGACGCAGGTACCGCCTGGCCGGCCTGCCTGGAGAGCATCAGCAGAGGAACATCAGCAGCCCAGAAGTGAACTACTGCCTGGTGGCAGAGCTGATCATCTGGACGCAGTATGAAATACAGGTGGCAGCTTACAACGGGGCTGGACTGGGCGTCTTCAGCAGGGCCGTGACAGAGTACACCTTACAAGGAGGTGAGCCCCCTTCCCCAAAAGACTGCACTCCTTGTTGGGGAGCAGGGCGTTCGAACTTTGACTGGGGCATGTTCAAAATAGAGGATTTGGTCCTACGGACATCGTTTAAAAGGAAATTCCACATACCTATAATACAATCTCTGGGCCTATTTGAAATTTTCCTGCTACTGTGTAAGGGAAACCAGTAAGATTCTAACTGTGTCCTCCTGGCTCTAAGGACAGGAGCTGCCTATCTACGCACCACCTTTTATTGGTGTGTTTATTCTTGAACAGTTCTGTGGAACTGACTTTTTTCCTATGGTACCATAGTGTGTGATGCGGGAAAGCCACCTCTGGAATCTCATGCAATACTATGATCTTTGTCAAAGATAATGATTATTTAGAATTTTGGTTTTGGTTAGAGATGAAATTTAAGTGTAGTCATGGAATCTGCGACATGGTACCTTTTGGAAGGTTTTCTTTTTCAGGTACACAAGCAAACAACTTAGTAGGTCAATAAAAATTCCCTCCCCTCTCTCACCCCTAAGGAATGACCAGGCAGAATGTCAGATGGCTGGTGTTTCTTACAAACATGTAGTGAGGCTCAACCCTGCCATTTTAAGACTTTCTGCAGCTTCTAACTCCACCACGATTTTCTGAAAGATTCCAGTGTCGGCCTCAGGAGGAGGTGGGCGTTCAGAAACACTCTCCATGTCTGAGTTTCTCCGTTATTGCTCTTAGCAGTAATAAATAGACCCTCTCTTCACGCAGGGCCTGTTTCCTATGGTAGCCCAAATCCTTGCCCAAGGAAGCAATTTCCCCACAAAAGTCTAAAATCCTTTTTCATTCAGCAATTTGTACCCGCTCCTAACTCACAGGTGTGATTTTATTTGCTTAGGCATTTTTATTGCTATCAGACCTTGACCTTTTTCAAATGATAAGGTTTCTAACTGCCCACTTCTCTCCCCAAATCATGCCTGAGACCTAATGTTCCTTGATATTACATGCTGTTATTATCATCCCTTATTGATTGGCTGTCTGTTGTCATCCATAAGTCCATAAATCCTCCTTTATAAATTAAATGCAGTCAGCTTCTGCTTTCACAGTGGCGACCAGAAATATTTAAAATGCAAGACAACCAGGAAGGACTTGCTCATCTGCAAGTAATTCCTGGTTACTCACTGGAAAATGAAAATAGCTGAAAACCTGGACAATTAATGTTTGCTTTAATTAGTCTATTTAATAAAATAACAATAAATTTGGAAGCACTTAAAATGACGAGCACTGCTATTAATAATCTCCTATTACTAGTAACTGTGACTGCCTCGTTTTATTGCCGGTGCGTTTGAGTTCTATGCAGGGCAGAAGGAAGCAGATCTCAACCTAATGGAGAAGGACTTTGAGGCTTTAGAATTTGGCTTTTATTTCATAGGTGTTGGGGAGCCATTAAAGGTTTAAGAGCAGTGAGTGACACGCTCGAAATGCCATATTAGGACGTTAAGCTGTTAGCTGTGCGGCAGGGCGGGAGCGGAGCGGAGAACTCCAGAGACGGAAGAACAGTCCTTTGCACCACAGTGATGAGCACCTTCAACTCTGGCAGGGAGGGGCCACGCAGAAAACCAACATATGGTTTTCAAAATGGGTGTGAGCCTACAGCCTCTTGAGTGCCCCCCAACACCCTGGCCAAGGAGTGTGGCTGAGTCCCACCGCTCCCCCCATTCTTCCTGCACAGCAGCACATGAATGAAACAGGTGACCCTCCTTCGAATTGCTTCAGTTTCAAGGATAGAACAAGGTGAGTTTTATTTCAGTCATTTATGCATAAAGAGACCCAATAAGTTGCTCCAGTTCAGCTGGCTGGAAATTGCATGGTTCACAGATGGCACAGTCACCACTGGAACCCTCTCTTTGCGTCAGTACCACTGTTTTCTGGGGACATTAGCAGCCTTTCGTGTCCTCAGAAACCGAGGGGACATTTCCCCATTGGGGTGGACAGGGCCAGCTGTACTCTCCTGCCAGAGTGTGGGGCTCAGGCAGTGGTGGCAACTGTATGGGCGGTCCTCACCTCTATGTAAAAGAACCTTCCAGATGGAGAAACTTATTACTAAGTATACTTTGGCTAGGTGGAAGGATTTGTTCTCATGCGGGTGAAAATCTGACCTCAATTAGCGTTTTGTGCAAATAATGGCTCATAATAGCTCTCTCTCAACTATTTATGAGCAAAGGGTTCTGAAAATGCCTCATATGCAGATTTCCCATGGTCGTCTCAGCTTGTAACTGGGTGCTGGAGGCTGGTGTTGGAATTTAGAGCCCTGCCCTCGGCCTCTGGCAGGCAGTGGGGTGTTTCTTTGTCTTCTTGAAGAGGTCCTTCTATACGCTCAATAACAGCCTGCAGCGCCCCTCCTCACCTCAGGGAGAGAACATCTAAATGGCCCGAAAAGGGCCCTTTCCTGGAAGTCCAGCTAGGCCTGACTCTTGATATTGATATTTACTACTTGTCTATCTTCAAGAAACAGACTTAACCTTTCTAAGCTGCAGTTTTTTCATTTGTGAAACCGAGACATGTGTACCTGTCCCTGAATATTTTAAGGGTGGCTGTGAAGAGAAAATGAGACAATACATGTGGAAAAGCTTTGAAAATGCTGAGTTGTCACACTGAGGCCAGCATGTTGCTCTGTCTCTATCCCTCCTAACAGGATACACTTCGGTGCCATATATACTGTTTCTGCCTGGCACTTGTACAGAAGGAGATCTGGAGTCCGTATCTCTGCTAATAATAAAACAGACATGCAGAAATTGATGTGAGCACCTACTGTGTGCCCAGTGTAGTGTGAGGGGACTGGCTGTAAGGGTAAAGACGCCTGGCACATTATCAAACTCAGGGCCTTGCAGCCTATTCCAGAGGTCAGACTAACACCATGAAACAGTGGTGAGAACTCCAATAGAAACCGGCCTCCTCCACCCACCTCATATGCCGCTGGAATCCACAAGTTCACTGTTACTAATGTGCTTCAAAGACCAGCAGCCCAGATACTCAGCGGACGACGCCCTGAACCTGAAAGCCATCCTCAAGACAGGCTTGGCTGGAGCTGCCCAGTGGGACAGCATCAGGGCACTAATTTTGCAGCTGGCCGTGCTGGCTGGGAAGGGCTCCGATGGACCTACAATAACGAGCTTAAACAAAATGGAGGTGTGCTCCCATCTCGTCACACTGACGAGTAAGCAGGGGTGGCTAGTGCCATAGCAACAGCGCCACAGTCACCAGACGATCAGCCTCCTCCTGTTTGATTTGCCATCATTAGCATTTGCCTCATGATCACAAGCTGGCTACTGCAATGCCAGCTGTCATGCCCACATTCTAGAAATGAAGGAGGAAGAAGGCACGGGTGTGTCTGTGGCCAAGTGTGTAAGGATGCCCACTTCAAAGGCCTTTTTTTAGCAGTCCCCTCTGCCGCTGCCTTCCACTTACAACTCACAGGATGTCTCTGCCAGAGAGCTGCAAACGTGGTCATCCACGGACACGTCTCTCCATTGTTGAGGAAGGAAGGGGAATGAAGGACAGCTAGCAGTTTCCACCTCTCTTTCTGTGCTGATGCCAACTGAAGAGTCAAACCAGGACAAACAAAGTTCTAGTTATAAAACTATGTAACCGTCTGTCTCACATCTTGCCATGTCCAGTTCGCCTCGTGAGCCCACATCATGGCCCGTATAGGACTTAGCAGAAACTGTTGACACACAGTGTCTCTGCAGCTCTCAACCTCCGACCTCCACTCAGTGGGTTTGTCTAGGTGACAGCTGGACCTGCTTGTTTGTTTGGGAACCCCTCACGGTGTGCTTGAGGTCACACCGCTTCAGTGCCAGTTGTTGAGAAGCCTGGAGGATCACGTCAGTCCTTGAAACTGAAAAGGGAATCATTAAAATGCCTCTGTGTTAACAGGCAAAGAATAACTCATAAAGTTAACTATTTGTCAGCCTAACTTGAGACATGATTGGAAGATATGTAAACATAATCTACAGTCTGTAGAGACCAGGGCTGGAAATACTTGGCCTTGGAAAGAATAAAGCTACAGTGCAGCCAAGCTAACTTTTCCTTTTCCATTCACCCAGTGGTAAGCTTAGTCCATCGGGGGAAATGATATGTAATTTATCTCAACTTTTAATAAGGCTCTTGGGCTTGGGGGAAGCTAGTATGCTCCTACTGGATTAGGTGGAAGTGTGATGTGTTCCCTCTTGGTTCTCACAGCACTTACAAAGAGTACAGTGGCCCCCAGTGAAGGCAAGCAGGTGATTTTTGGCACCAGGGCACAAGCAGAGCAGCAGGGGAGCCTTGCCCGGGCAGAGAGGGAGCTGGTGCTCTCGAGCTCACGTTTTCCCTCTCATGTATTCTCGAGAGGAGGCTCCTCAAGGAAGACACGCAAGTTATTCCTGTTTATGTAGGGTTTAGCACAGTGGGACATTGACCCCTGAAGAGATCAGAACCCACTGTTCATCTGTCACAAATTTCGTTTTTCTTTTCAACTCCATTTTACTAGAAACATAGTAAGCATCTGGTGGGTGAACATGTCTACATTGGTTCTTAGTGAGTCCTCAGCATCAATGCACACCTGGAACATTCCGATTATTTAATATAAACCTGCTAGCTTCTCTGATTTGGCATGACCCCTTCATACTCTATCCACCATTAGCTTGCCCACCATGCCCATTCTGTTAGCTGTTCCTTCCTGACCTTTTCTGCTCTCGGCATTTTTAAATGCAAATATTAACTTTTAGATTGAGCAGCGAAACTTGAATAGGGTTCCAGCCAAGTGAACTTTCCAAGAGGAGAGAGGAAAGGTCTCTGTCATGGCGGCCATGACCTAGAATCCCGATGTGCTTGCAGCCCACTTGGCAGATTTCCATTGTGGTTACCAAATCGAAATGGAAAATGATTTAAATTTACTGGAGAACTTCTTTTAAATGCTGCTGGAAATCAATATGCTTTTGGTTTCAAGTGGGAAAAGTCATAGAGTAAAAGTTCTGCATAACAAAATGCCCAGTATAATTACAAGCATTTTTCTCACTGCCAACATCTACCTTAGCACCTTTCTAATCACTTCGTCCGTGAGAGAAGTGCTGTAGTCATCTGAAGCAATCAGCACTGCAGATTCCACACAGATTCAGTGTCTGGTCCCCATATTCAGTTCTTGTTAAAAATTGTTCAACTAACCGTGAAAGACTCATGAAGAAATAATGTGTGTGTATCAAGTTCTCAGGTGAGCCTGGATGTGGAGTCCTCTGCACTATTAGAATATGAAATGTCACAGGTGAGGCTTAAATCTCCCAGCAAGCCAGTGCAAATACCCAGAATTTCTTAAGTGCACTCATTAATATGCAGATGTTTTTTTTTTATAAAGGGTGCAAGACAAATTATATTATAAATCATCATTTTGAGCACATCATGATTTTATTTTTCCTGGTTTTATTTCTTTATCATTTTTCTTCTTGTAACAGGTATTTTTTTTTTTGCACTGTAATGATTAATTCTAGCTTCAGAACATTACCTTCTAATGAAAGAGAAATATTTCACATTTAAAAAGAATTGGAAAAAACATTTGGTTATCCACATTTGTAAAACATTAGTAAAAGCTCCTAAATGTTCACTTGGGCTTTGAAAGGTTTTCTAAAGTAAGGATTATAAATGAACTCTGTTTGCAAACTCCATTCTTATCTCCTCTTGGGAAATTCTCAATGTGGCATAAATGACATTGTACAAAAGATTTGTTTCTCAATCCTTAAGACTTCCTAGGTCTCAGACTGCACCTACAGAATCGAATATTGTTCCAGATTCTCTCGGAGTCACCTAAACCACTAAGCACTGAATTAAATAATATAGATATTCCATTAGGTATGGGCTTAATTGGGTCTTTTAGAACTTTTGGGAAAGGAAAGGACATGAAGTAGCATTTTAGCGGAAGCCCCTATCTAGCAGTCTGCAATGTCATGTGTTAGGCATTTGCACTCGTTACCTTTCTTCCTTCCTCCCCTAGCAGTAGGGTGATATAGGCATCAGTGTCCCCACTTTACAAAGGAAAACAGATGCTAGGAGAAGAAATGAATTTCCTAAGGTCACATAGCTAGAAAATGCTAGATTTATGCTTTTCTTTTTCATTCTGCATATATCAAAAATGGACAAAAATTACTGCCAGATTTGCAACATAGTTTGCATGTGAAATAGAAATGAAGTGAAGTCACTTCTTACCTATGTTCACATGGCAGGTGAGTTTGCAGTAGTTTGTGGACATTTTTTTTACAGCAATTCACAATAAGAAAGCTATTTTATTCTGAAGCCCAGTGCATGTGTGCACATACCCATGAAGCAAAAGCTTCCTGGAATAGCTGTTATTCTTGCAGGGTGTGATGTGGTATTTTCTATTCCACAGTTTCATTCTTTCAAAAACGCTAACTGGACTATGACTACTGCATTGATTTCTTGGTCTACTAATGCATTTGTGACTTAAAATAATTACAGAATCTGAGGAATATAGGGTATTTGGTTGGATTCATCTAGCACCCCTTTCACAAAAGGTTTTCACTACCTATAGAACCAATCAGGCTTACAGTTGAAGAAGGCTTCCTGGGAGAGCTACTTAACCCAACAGTAAGACTAAATGGAGGATATCACAAAGATAGCACATGGGGGTTGGAGAAAGTAACATAGTTGAAATCAAAATGAAAGGTAAAAGACATAAACCAAAATACTATCTTTAGGTTCACATAAGCAATCATGCCAAGAGTTACCATGAAAAGTCTTGGGGATGGACAGTTAGTTGAGTTCAGATCCAAGGAGAGCCGAGACCAAATCCTAATCTCTATCTGTAGTTGACAGATTTTCATATCAATCAGATCATAATGTCACAGTGTCCTGTTTTAGCCAGAAGCCACTTGAGGCACTGAGGCAACCCTATGGGCCTTATTATGAGAGATGATGAGAGAATCAAGGCTTCTCAGAGAGATCTGACCAGCATGGACAGTGCCTATAAATTCCTGCTGTATAAAAAATGAAAGATAGCAGAAATTGCAGAAGGAAAGTTTTTAGTTCAACATAAGGAAAACCCCTTTTACAATGTACAACAGATTTCCAAGTTGACTTAAAGGACAGGAAAACTGTTCAAGAAGCTGTGCCAGCAATAGCTGAGTGTCCACCCTGCGGGACTTTGTAGGCAAAAATTCGATAGTGAATGACATGACCTAGGAGGGTACCTGCAATTCCTTCTTCTCCAGCCTGCAAAGCTATCTGGACATCATCAAAGGACCGTTTGTATGACCTTTGCTTCTATAATGCTTCCTAAAAGAAGCTTTCTTCATAAAACTCTGCTTTGTTCAGGTTCTACAGAACAAAACCATGATATTAAGTTGAGCACCCATGCCCTGGCACACGCTCAGTTATAAAACCTTTCTGCTGCATTTCACCTGGAAATTCCTACTTAAACATTTGGTCCAATAATTCTCTACTCACAAGGTCTCCCCTAAGGGAATCCATGCAGGCTTTCATTATAGCACTTATTATATAGAATGCATGTCTGCTTCCCCAAGTAGACTTTGAAGTCCATGAGATAAGACCTCTGCCTAGATTCATACCTAAACACAAAGAAGGGACCTAGTTGGCTAACAAGTGGCTCCTATATATTGTAAATATGTACATACAATTAAACATGCATATGTGTTTAAACACACATCTATGGACAGACATGTATGTGAGTGCATGTTTCTGTGTGCATAGATACATACATACACATAGTGTTATATATACACACATACACACTCACAATTATGTGTATAGATACAGGCATGCATACATGTGTGCCGATACATTCAATATATTTGTATACAGAATGTTGACACATGTACCTTGCTACCAGAGATAAAATTTGCTTCTCCAAATGTAAATGAAACTCCAAAACCAAGCAGGAAGTCTTATGGTAAATTATAATAATACATATAAGTTGTATTAGAACATTTTAGCATATGCTCATTCTGTGGTCTTATATCACAGCATTTCTAAGGAAGAAAGGAGATAAAAAGTTTACAATCTAATTGCAATATTACTCACAGTAGGAAACCATTAGCTTGTATTTTTAAAAGATAAGACTTAGGGCTTTTATAAGCATATTAATATGTGTGTGTATATATATGCATATGAGTGCATATAACCATTAGAGCTAAAGTACAAAGCTTCCTGATTATCAGAACATCTGTTAAAAAAGAAAATCAAACATACACAGAGATATATCAGTAACATATATAATTTTAACATATATATGGATATATGCATAATGTGACAGAATTGAAGCCAAACTTACTAATTATATCAATAAATGTAATGGATTTAAATTAGCTCATTATAAAAGATCCTCAGCTTGACTACAAAGCAATATCTAGCACTATGATGTAAAGGGGAGATTTACAAAAAAATCGAGATTTAGAAAGGTATGAAGTAAAAGGATGGACAGAAATACACAGATAAATATGAATAAAAAGACACAGCATCATACTCTTGATATCTGACAACAGAAGCAATCTGAAAATAAATCATTTAAAAAGGGAAAGGAGAACATTTTATAAGGCTGAAAGCTACAATTCATAATGAAGAAGTAACAGTCATCATTTATGTACGTAGCACCATAGTAACAACTCTCATAAAGCAGAAACTATAGGAGAAACAAATGAAAGGAGACATTAATATGCCTCTCTCAATCTAAGACAAATATAAGCAAAAAGTAAAATCAAGAAAAGTGTAGAATACCTAAATAAAACAATGAATAATACAGAATTTATATACCAAGTCTAAACCCTGGTAATAGAGATTATTCCTTCACAGTGCACAGGAAACATTTATAAGAATTTATCACACCTTAGGACACAAAATATCCCAAACAATTCCAAAGAATGCAAAGATGCATCAGAGCAGAAGGTCACAAACTAGTTTCACTTAATGCATATTGATGCAAAAATAATAATAATAATCAAACAGAATTCACCAGCACATGAAAAAAATAATTGCTCATTTCCAAGTGGGCCTTTCTTCCAAAATGCACTTTTTGACATTTGCCAATACTCAAAAGTCCTCCATAGTAAGAATGTATAATAAGTAGAAATAGATGCTTACACACGATGGTAAAGTTATGTGTGTACCCCAAACCCCAAGTCCATTTTCTCCATTTACTTGATGGAGGAGCTCTGTAAGTATCCCTGCTATATTCTAAAGTTCTGCTGCCCTGTCTCCTCCTATAAATGTGCACTCCAAAAAAGTAGACAAATGAAAGTAATGAGAGACATAAGGCCTGAAAAGGGAGTGATAAAACTATCTATACTTGCAGATAATAAGTTTTATTATCTGGAAACTCCAAAAAGAGTCAATGAAAGAGCTACTATAAACAAGAGAACGTGCCAAGCTAGTAAGTTATAAAATCAGCATGTAAAAACAACTGACTTCACAGCAAGAAGTTATGATCAGAGAGAGAAAGTTGTTTACAGTAGCACAGTAACATTAGGATAGAATAGAAAAGGGAGAGGAAAGAAGAAAAGAAACCTGAAGATCAACTTAAAAAATCACCAAAACCTGTGCAAAAAACTACAGATGTTCCCAGACATCATAAAAGTAGGCATAAACGAACAGATGTGCATACCATGTGCATGCATAAGAAGACATACTGTCAACTGTCACGGTGATCTTAGTAATTCCTATGTTAATTTACAAATGCCTCATGATTGAAATAAAAGTAGTATCAGATTTTTTCTAGACCTAGAAAAGTTAATTTTAAAAGAAGAACAAATAAGCAAGGGAATTCTGAGAGAGAAAAGGCAAAGAGGGTGATATAACCCTTTAGGTATCAAAACATATTATAAAGCTGTGTAATGAAAACTGATGAACAGCAAAGAATAGGAAACCCAGGAATGGACCCAGTTACATACGAAATTTAATGTATTAGAAGAGTACACCATCATACAAATAGAGTATTATATCGCTATAAGAAAGGAAGGGGAATATTTCTACTACTACAGAACTATATCAACAAGGAAAATGGTATGGAAATAGAAAGGCCTTTCATTGACTTTGAAATCATGAAAATCCTATTTATCTAGTCATAAAACCTAATTAATCTGAAACCTCAAAAACACTGAAACACATGAACCGAACTACATTGAGTAGGGTCCTAGCCAAATGGAAAGTATTTATTTCAAGTAAATTTAATACATAAAATTTTGACTATATATACTTAGGAGTATATACTGTAAGCACAAAAACTTTTTTTAAAAAAAAGCACTTCAGGCCTATTTCAACAGTCATTTTAGTGGTAATAATGTTAGGTTTGTTTTTTAAGATGATTACATTGTGAGATAAAACAAATAAGTTGATGTCAGTAGGGTGAGATTTTTGGCAGAGTTGAATTGGTAATATGATGATATTTTTCTTAAAAAAAAAGGATTTTTGCAAAAAGGTGTAGAAATAAGAACCAACCTACTAGCTTTGAGCTTCTCAATTAACCACAAGAATAAATAGGCTTTCTTGTATAAGTGGATGTGTAGAAGCAGGCAGTGTTATGAATTAGGCCATGATTCATAATAATACACTTTTAGAAAGCCTCATCGAGACATATGAACTTAAATCTAAAGCTTCCCAATCAAAAATCTCAAGATCTTCAGTAAGAATTTGACTTTGACTGAAGAACATAACTTTTTCAATATCTGGTTCTACAGAGATGATTCCATTCAAACTTCATCAAGACTTTTAATGATAACCCTCTTCAAATATTTGGAAGTTACTACTGTCAAGAAAGTATTTGCACAAATGCCTGAATATTATTTATTGCTTTTTCCACCAGTTGAGAGAAACTTCCCTCTTGCTATTAACCAGAATGTAGATAATTCAATCTCTTTAAATTATCCTTTAAGGGTGCAATGTTTCTTTAGGTTAACAGCTCTTCCTTTTATTTCTTTGACAAATGTAATGTTGAATGGGTTTTGTGATAATATGAGTGGATTTGGATCCTGATCAAATGTTTTTCACATAAAGTATTTCAAAATAATGGGCATTTCTATAGATCTTCACAGATACTGCTGCCAGTCTTAATTTTTCTTTAGCATTCAAACACAGACTCCTTTAGAATTATAAAATTGATTATATAGCATTAATGGAAAATGTCCAGCTCCCTAACAAAGTTGAGTTTTTGCTTAGCGTCCCTACACTTTACACACACACATCAGTATAGCTCTCTATTACTTTTGAAATGTCAGTTAAGTAAAGCAATTGTACTGCCAGTAACTTACCCATGAATAGATCGTCAAAATGAGATCCATTTACCCAAAATCATGAGAACATTGCTTTAAGCTCACATTCTTGCAAACCCCTTCTTTTGGACAGCTGATAGACTTCAATTTGAAATTGAAAAAGGAGAGTTCCCATTTTTTATTTATACTGTTAAAAGATAAATCCGTGACCATGTCAGATGACCCAGAGACAAACTTAGCCCAGGTCATTAAATCAAAAATGTCCATTTCAGATTGATGAGAACCATTGTAACTAACTAAACTGAATCACTCAAAAGAAATTCTTTTGTTTACAGTGGTTTTCTGATTCCATTTCTTTTACAATGCAAAAAAAAAATTATCTTGTCTAGGACTTTATTAGCTGTATCAATACCATCATTTAATGAGGAGTCCAGGTCTCTAGACCACTTCTTACAGAGGAGACCTCAGTGAATAATGGATTTCTTGAATCACAGCCTTTCAGATTGGCTTTGTTATAGAAAGTCTGTTACCTTTCTGTGGCAATGGTCTAGGAATTGTGCATTTGTTCTCTTGTGTTTGTTTACTCCCACGCATTCATTTAGTTTTGACCATTTCATCCCCCATGCTTGTCTGGCTTGTCTTTTTCGTTGGAGCCTGGTCCAGGCCGTTTCTCCTGGGTGATGTGCCCTTCCCCAGGGTTGGCCCCTGGCCTGCTGAACACTCACAGACCACTGCCACAGGGCCTGCCTCACCCAAAGCAGCTTCCCTCCCACAGGTCAACCTGTGGCCAATGACTAAACGCCATGGACATGGAAATGCCAGTCTCTGTCCCTTAGTTTGAATCAACTCAAGGACACAGCCTGTGTGGGCACTGAGGCCTCACTGACTGGTATCTGGCGGAGCAGCCCTTCTGCCCACTGCTGGCCTCTCGTTTCCATACAGGTATCCCCTGAGCCCCAGTAAGCTATATATTAGTGGCATTACAGCCAAAGTCCATTTCCGGGGCACCCAACTTAAGACAGAAATGCTTTTTGCAGCATTAATAATGTTATAAGGACTAATTTGAGATGCCCAACCAAGTACAGTTAACATCAGGACCCCAGTTGACAAGGGAAGTGTTTTGATTTAATCATCTTCTGGACTAAGTTTTGTGGGTCATCTGACATGTCAGCCATGCAGCTCTAACAGCATATTCAAAGTGGTACCTTTCCTATTTCCTGTGCTTCATTGCTCCCAGACATGTTCTGACAGTTTATCTGCTGCCTGGCAGTTTGAGTGATTCTGCAATTGCAGGAAGAATTTTGGCTTTAGCTATTAAGTGCAGGACATTGTAACTAGCTCCTTGTACTCAATCTGATACAGTTGTAACAAACTCATAAATACCCAGCCTTATTTTTATACCTGCAGAAAATTTCCCTACTTTTAGTCTTTTTTTCCTGTAAGATCAATGCTTTCAGATAGGTGCCTATGTAATTGCCTGGCATCATTGCTCCATCTGATTCCTTTTCCACATACTAAATATAGTCTGAAGAAAGAGATTATCAGAATATGCATTTCTGCATTTTGAGTCATCCCCATTCTAGGCCCTGGGTAGGAGATAACCTGATGACTATTCGTAATCAAAAGTATTTCCCTAAGGATGAGACATAGCTCTCGAAATATAAAATTATATTAATACTAGTGACATAAGTAATTTTAATAATTATTTAAATATTTAAATACAAAATACATTAAGTAGACAGATTTTAATGACTTCAGATATCAATATCATAAAGTTTTGATTGTACTCATTCTTAAGAATGTTGTAAAATAACTCAAGTTGAAAATAAAAAAATGAAGCATGGAACAAGGCGGTATTGACACATTCATTTTTATTTGATTAAAGGATTAAAATTCTGAAAAATTCATGAAATAAATTATTAATCATATAATCTCTGATCTAAAATATTTCAAAAAATTTAAATCAATTATTTGAAACTGTAAATCCCTGTAGTCCTGTCTAATGAATTGGATTAATTATGCACCTTATTATTTTAAAACTTTAATTTCAAGAAGCAGTGATTCAATTCTAAATTCCATCAAAGATAAAATCTTGCTGAATTAACATTATCAGCCAGGAAGAAAGGAAGGGAAAGGGGAATTTTTTTTAATCATTCATAATTTATTGGGAAACACCTAACACCAGAAAATAATCATAAGCCCTCTCTCTCTGACCAGATGAAGTGTTAGCAAATTAATTGAGGAAAATATAAACCCCCACACTGAGCAACAACAAAAACTCACTAATGAAGTGTCACTGGCCACTGGACTAGAACGCGGGTTGATGGAACATGGGCGAGTGTGTGGTCGTGGTCCAGCCACCTTGAGGCCGCGGCCAAAGGCGGGACACGGTTCAGAGAGCTTACAGAGCCATCGTGGGCACTGTCTCACTTTTAAAATAAAATGTTTAAAGCAGTTGTGAGTTCACAGTCACCGTGAACAGATACAGAGATTTCCTGTATGTTCCCCGACATCACCATCATTTACCGTAATCAATAGACAGGATGGATGCTGGCTGCAGATTTCTCCATGACAGATAAAACTTGTATCTGAAATTTTTCTTGTGGTTTTCCTCTCAAACTTGGTAGTTGTTTGGGTATTGAGTGCTGGGTACATCAAACAGGGCTCCCGTCCTTGGGTGACAGAATTGAGACACTGTCGAATGGGTTTAAGCTGTGGCAAATTTAAGACTGAGAATGCCCTAGATCTGTGCTAAGGGAATTATCTAGTGAAAATGGATTTTTTTGAGCAATGAAAACCACAGAAAAGCATAAACCTGTCACTTTACCTTCAAGGTCTGCAGTTAAGGGCCTAGAAAGATGGCACTTTAAATGCTAATTATCTGGGGAGAAATTGTCCCTGGTGGTTTTATTCAGAGCAGTAAGAGGCCACTGCTTCCCTCTGAGGCCCGTGTGAGTAGGGAAACCTATCTCAGAGTCAGGCCTCCGTCTTCAGCTGGGCAGACCACATCACTTCTACACGCGAGCCTTATCCAAGGATGGACTGTAGGCTGTAGGTCTTCCTCTCACTTGAGGGAATTTCAATTTCGCTATACACTTTTAATGATAAAAGTTGGGGTGGGGGAGTAGATCCAAAGGATCTGAGAATAAAAGAAAATTGAGAAGAATTGTAGGCTGTTTTTTAAGGAAATCCAGGGTGGGCAAGAAAAAAGAATCTGAAACTTCAGAAACTCCATCCTGTGACATTGGTGGTGGAGATGTCCAAAGGTCAAGACACCCAAAAGGTCAGACTTCATGAGCATTCGTGTGAGGATGGCAGCTACCGGACCCTCTGTCCCACAATTTGGTGCCTTCCTGAGAAGAGACAGGAGGTAGCAATTGCTCTCTTTTTTTGTTTGTTTGTTTAAGATTTATTTATTTATTCATATGGAACTGGGGTACAGGCCAGAGATGCGGAGGGTGAGAGGATTCACCAGAGACAGAGTGGGGAGCACAACAGGCAGATTGATGAAGTACACTGCTGAGGGGAGCAGCGGGTGGGGCAGGAGAGGTCTGCCTCGCCATGTGGTCACCTCAGGGGCAGGCGGGGATCGAACTCATGCGGAAGTGGCTTTAGCTTCTCAGTGCTGTGCTTTAACCCGCTGCGCAGGGAGGGCCCAGCAATTGCTCTCTTAACTGGACCAACCAGGGAGTCAGCTGTTTTGTTTGTTTCTGAGACATGAGTGTCCCAAGAGGCACGAACGTTAGGATGAAAGGTCAGAACCAGACAAGGACACACTTCCCGAAATGGCTACTACACAGCACTAAAGCACAAAAAAAGATGCCTGTGTCCTCTTGGAATGATAGGGAATTATTGCTGATTTCACTGATGCACCTTGTTGTGGCAAGCCAAAATATTTTTCGGTCTTTTCCACTAGTTCCTTGTCATTTTTCCCCTTTCTCTTTTCCACCCATATCTTCTTCTCCACCATGTTTCTTTCAGTAAAGACTGTCCCTGGTCATCAAATTGATACATAATTAAGTGAAGGGTTTAAACAACAACCCTTGTATTCTATCTCACAGTGTGTGTCAGGGGTTATTTTGAGAAGGGCTAGAAAGGGTGGTATCTGGTGGCATGTGGGGTCGCTCATTCAATTGGCAAATGAGATGAACATGTACCTAAAGTTTGTCTGAATTTTTTTTTAACATTTTCCAGTTGTAGATTTGCTAGCAATAAATTCACTCAGTTTTTGTCTTTCTGGACATGTTTTCTCTTGCCTTCATACTCAAGAGATATTTTTACAGGCTATGGAATTCTGGGGTGATAGGGTTTCCTATTACTTTAAAGACAAATGCTTCATTAGCTTCTGTCTCTCATACTTTCTGATCAGAAGGCTACTGTATTTCTCGTCTTTGTATCTCTGCATGTATTGCATGATATTTGTGTATCTGCAGCATCCAAACACCCATACTACAGTGCTAGCCCACAATCACCTGTTGCAATTCATTAAGCATCAGTTGAATTTCCCTTACCTGCTTCTGTGGTGTCCCTTCCCTTGTGCTCCGTACAAATGAGTCAATACCACCGTCAGCCTCCTTGGGGACATCCATCTTTCTTTATATTTCAGATTACTTGGTTGCCCTGTGATCTCAGCTTCTTGTGGGCTCCAGAAAAATTATGATTTTATAGTTTATTCAGTCTTTCCCTGTCCTTTGGTATACTTTATGTTCTCTCCAGCTTCCTACATTTTAGACACAGCAATCCCTGTAGTCATTTTAATCCACAAATATTGCATAGTTGGTGAGTGGGAAGTAGGACAGTTTTCTTGGTGACTTATGGAGGGAAGTGTCAAGGGATAGCATAGCCGTAGTCAAGAGCAGATTGGAAAAGAGAGCGTGGAAGAGTAGACTTAAGGGACTTGGATAAATGTTACATTATTTTCATCTCTGCTTAATGAGATGAGCTTTTGAAGAAAAGAACAATGAAAGGTATTGTAATTTTTAACAGAACTGTTTTCTGTCTTTATGTGCTCTGTGCCAGGAGGCCCTTGTCATTGTTTTCTTGCCTTGAACCAAATGATCTTTCGGGCTTCTGTATCTTACTCTTGAAATAAGAGCCTAAAGAAGCTAGACCTTTCTTTTCACCCTGCAGAAAATGTGATAGTAGAGCCAGTGGGCTAACCCCCACTTTGACTACTAGGATTGTCATCCTTTAAAAGCTTGCTCTGTCACACCACTGTTCTTTGGGTTTTTTGCTTTTTTTCAAGACACTTTTGATCCCCCATTGCCTAACATGTACATTATTAATCACTGTGTTTGCCCCAGCCTCCTAAGTAGCCCCCTTTAATTAAGCCCTTCTCCCCATACACCTCATGTCTAGCCATGCTCACCTTTGCCAGGTTTTTTATGTCTTTGCTCAATGTGTATCCCCAGATGGGGATGTCTTTCCCAGGTCTTCCTCTCTTCAAAGGTCAGCCCTTTCTTCCAGACCTTGCCAGGTGTTTCCTGATCTGAAGCTTTCCAAAGCTGGTTACTGACTGCTCCAGAAAGTGGTTTGCGTGTTTTACAACAACCTCAGTATCTCCCCGAGAATGTGAATTCCTTGAACACAGGCCATATACAAATATATAGTTTGGCTTAGTAGCTGTTCAGTAAAAGAAAGAAATAAACATAGAAAAAAATTTTAATGTTTTCCTTTATGACAGACAAAGAAAAATTTAGTCTCCAAATGGATAAACAACAATACCTATGGGAAGGGGATTTTTTTTTTTTTCATGTAAAGGATAATTTGACTTGAAGCCCAGTGGTATATAGTGGGAGATGGATTTCTAGATGAAACATTGCCTTGATCGCAAGTACTGGGTAATTGAAAAAGAAATCAGAGAAAGCTTTTGTTTGCTATCCATCTTGGGATCCCTAGGAAAGGCTCGCCTGTGGAATGAGAAGATCCATCCACTTTTCTGCCTATGCCTTGAAGAATTCTCCAACAGAAAATGAGAAATAGCCCAATTCTTTTTCTTTGTAATGCCACTATTAGCTTCCAAAAGCATTCATCACACTCCCCTGTTCTCAATGCTGTAATTGCCAGTGAATCCTAAGTGGTAGCTCAGGATTTCTTTTTCATCTCTTCTCACGACTGTGCCTCCTACTGGTGGTTTTGCTGTCCTTGACGACTGTGTGATGGCCTTGGAACAGTGCCCACAGCACCCCCACAGAATGTGCAGGCGGAAGCTGTGAATTCCACAACCATTCAGTTCCTGTGGAAGCCTCCCCCTCAGCAGTTCATTAATGGCATCAACCAGGGATACAAGGTATGTGAGTTTCGTGGAGAGCCTCTGGGGCCCTGTCTCGGTGTGTCATGTCTTATGATTCAGCTAGGAAGCTACCCACCCCTCATTTCACCAAAAGCCCATCGCTTCTAGTTATAGAGCATTTGTCCTTGGTGAGGTCACAATTTATGCAAGGTCTTATAGCTACTGTTCAGAAACTCAATACGGCTTATCAAGAGAGTGGCTCATATAAACGGAACAATTTCTAATGAGAAAGGCTGTTCATTTAAAAATTACCATTGAGAGAACTATCTCCATGGATTGGAAATAGCATTTATACAAATCACTTCTTCCTGGAAGGGAGTCCTCTCAGAACACAGACTTAGAACAAGGAGTACTGGATGCCACTATAATATTTCTGTCAAGTAAGGATATTTACTTCCCCTCTCTGCTTCAGGGAGTAGAACTGCGACCAGCTGAATCAGGATAACTACATAGACTAAAAGACAGAGACACATTCCCACGACCCAAAACCCTCTGTCCTTGCAGTTACTGGAACATGTTACTATCATAGATGTTTTTGGGTGCAATTTCCAAAAGTAGAGCTTATCTTAATTTTTGCATCAACTTCTGGTTGGACTCGGGAGCACATCTTAATTTTCCTTACAACATATTCATTAATTGTCTGCAATGACAACTAAACTCAGAAAAGATCTCTATAAAGAATTTCATATTTAGCGAATGTTATTTCTTCAGACACATGTTTTATTTTTTTTCCTATTTAGATTCAACTTGCAAGACACTTGTTTTTTACTAGATTTTTGCCCTTTTCTTCCAGCAGTATCTTTATTCAAAAGCTTTTTTGAAAGAAAATCATATTGATTAAGGTGATTCTGCCTTCAAGTCTCATTGGCAAAACCAGAGCATTCATTATATGGCTTAGTTGTTGGCTTGATCTATATAGATACACTTTATGTCCTGTGGCAAGTCAGCTTTCAGACCTAATAAACCCTGGAAATGTTGGGTGTCAAAGTAATTAAAAGTCACACTTACACATAATGTTATCAAAAACAGTTGAACAGCTTTCCTTAGAACATGTATATATGCTGTATTTCTTTAAAATTCAAATCAATTCCTACAGTTATTATTAGAAAACTAGTGTGCTATAAATTATAAATAATTACAGTTGTTTCCATTGTATCAGGGACTTCTTCTGGAGTCAGAGCAGGTGCCTGTCAGGGGAAATATCTGTACTTAATGTTTCTTTGTACTGATCCAGTTGAATAGCAGATGTTGAGTATATATTCGACTATATGTTTAAATGAAAAGAAAGTAAAAATTTGAAGGAGCATGTATTATCACGGTGAGTTAAAGTAGATCTTATTTATGTATGCATATATAAAATGTATATAACAATACATTTTGTATTCCCTAATCTGAGATAATTTCAAATTCAGTGTTTACGTGATATCATTAAATGTAAGACGTATGGGCTTTCTTAATTATGACTTTGTTTTCTCTGAGCATGTATTGATTGCAAAAGAAAATTGAGAGTGGAAAAATGCAACTAAAAAAGATACCTTTACAACCTGTCTGTCCAGCTTCTAGCATGGCCAGAAGATGCCCCTGAGGTTACCACTGTAGCCACCATCGCTCCTGACTTCCATGGAGTCCACCACGGATACATAACTAACTTGAAGAAGTTTACTGCTTACTTCACATCAGTTCTGTGTTTCACCACTCCAGGGGATGGGCCTCCAAGTACTCCTCAGCTCATCCGGACTCATGAAGACAGTGAGTATTTATCTGCCATGTGCCTTATCAACAGTCACACGTCTTCTGTCAGGGAAGAACGGTGCTAGTATGTCTAGCACTGAATGAGGGCAGAGACGGTCATTAGGGAACGCCACATTCTCAGCATTCTACTTGCGCTGCAGAGATGAGTCACGGGAAGATATAAATAGCATCTGGTCCATGGAATGTGGAAGGAAGCCTGGCTAGAGGGAAGCAGGAGGGCAAGAGAGAGCACCTGGCCCTTGCTGTGTGGTCAGTCTGGTTTTGCAGGGCTTCTCTGCCAATGCTTTCCCCACTCATGCCTCCAGCCCATGCCCCTGTCACCCTCCCCAAGCATTTTACCTGGGTCATTCTGAGCTCCTCAACTTTCCTATATCTGCATCTGGTCAATTCAAACCAGTTCCTTCCCTGTTCTCAGACTACCTGACACTTCTGGAAAACATTAGCTAACGAAATGATGTTCAAAAAATTATCACAGATGTTCACATAGGTTTATGTACAAGGCGGTTCATTACAAGTATTTGTAATTGAAAAAGAATGCAAAGTGTTCAAATGTTCCAAAGGGGGATAATTGAAAATACATATATATGGTATGACAAAATGTTAAATATTCTGGAATTAGTGAAAAAGTTCTGAGTGGAAATGATGATGCTCTAATATTAAGTGAAAAAAAAAAATAGTGTACCAAACTATATGAGATTTAAATTCTACATCAAACTATGAGCTGAGAAAAGTCATTGAAGGGAATATACCACAATTTTGAATTATCAACTCACTGTGGCGAGGTTGTAGATATTTTCTGTCTATTATCACTTCTTCAGTAAATATGTACTCCCTTTATAAGGAGAATTAAAACTGTTATAAGTTATTTTTTTAAGGTGCAGAGCCACCACTGTCTCTCTTCTGTCTTCTTCCTGTCTCACCAGAATGGTGTAGTCGGCCTCTTACTTACCTGCTTGGTGCTGTGTCCCTTACTCTCCTTTCCTGCTCTCTCAGCTTCTCTGTCCTCTGAAGGCCATCTAAGATGAGCTGCCTCACTTTCCCCTTCCACTCAGCTTCCCAGTGTTCTCACCCCTTACCTCTTCCTTTGTTCTCAGAGGATGGGTACACTGATCTTCCCTCAGCCACAAATATGTCCATGTCTCCCTCACCCAGAGGTAGCAATTCCTCAACTGTGCTGCTCCATCCAGTGACCTGCTTAGCTCATTTCCTTTCAGTATTAATGACTATTGTGACCTCCTACATAACGGCTTCACTCCCCATAACCCTGATGGTCTGTTCTTCGTTCCAGCACCCACTGTCACCACCTCGCCATTGACTTAAGGTCCATGTCAAATTGGTGGCACAGGGAGAATAAGACATGCATTTCTTGGTTTTCCCAACTAACCTTTAATTAGTAATGTGTTTTTTGTTTAACTGAATTGTTTATTGAGAGTGTTACAGAATCACATGTAGCCGCAAGAAGTTATTTGGAGAACCCACATCTAATTTGCCCAGATTCCCCCATTGGTGACATTTCCAAAAGTGTAGTCAAATATCACGGCCAGGATATTTACCTTGATGTATCCTTTGTTCTGATTTAAAGAATCCCAGTCTTATTTGTTCTTGTGTGTGTGTGCTTAGGCCTATACAATTTATCACATGAGTAGGTTTGTGTCTCAGCTATCACAATTAAGATACTGAGTGGTTCCAGCACCATAGAGATCCTTCTTTTATAGCTATGCCCACTACCATCCCTTTCTTCCTAAAATATATTCTGATATTTCTTCCTGTCTTATTGCAGTGGCTAGAATTTCTAATATTATGTTGAATAAAAGTAAAGAAAGTGGACATTCTTTACATGTTCTCAGTCTTAGAGAAAAAAGTAAATGCTGAGAAACATTCAGTCTTTCATGGTTAAGTGTGATTTTTTTAATAGATATTCTTATCATTGGAGTAAATCTCATTAGTAACTTGCTGAGCATTGATGCTATGATTAAATGTTGGATCTTTTCGAATGTTTTTACTGCATCAGTTAATATAATCATATAATTTTCAGATCAGTTTGTTTATTCACATGGTGGATTGACTTTCCAAATTTTGACACAGCCTTGCTTACTTGGAATAAATTCTAACTTGGTCACAGTGTATAATTATTTTTATGTTGTTGGACTCTGTTAGCTAGTATTTTATGAGGGATATTCTGCATTTACTTATTCATGAGCTGTTTGTTTGTTACTTTATCTTCCTGTGCTTACTGCCTTGGTCTGGTTTTGGTATCAGAGTAAAATAAGTTCAGAAGTATTCTCTCCTATTTTTTTTCTGAAAGAAATTGTGTAAAATGATGTTACTTCTGTAAATCTTTAGAAGTTATAGTGATACCTCTAGGCCTAAAAATTTCATTTGGAGGAGCTTTTAAAATTCTGAATCATTTTCTTTAATATCATTCAGTTTTCTATTTCATCTTGGCCAAGTTATGATAGTTTGTGATCTGTCCTGTAGGTTGTCGAATTTGTGAGTATAAAATTATTGATAGTATTCCCTTATTATCTTTTTAATGGCTATAGAATATATAATGTTTCATTCCTGATATTGGTGATGGATTTATTTTTTTGTTCTTCCTAAAGATTTACTAGTTTTATTTTTCTTTGTTGTTTTCAATTTTGATTCTGCTCTTTTTCTTTTTATTTCCTTCCTTTGGCTTGTGTTAGTTTTTTTTTTTCCTTTTTTACATTTCTTGATATCAGCACTCAGTAAGAAATGTCTTCATTTCTAATATAAACATTTAGTGCTATAAAAATTTCCTCTCCTCACTAGTTAAGTTGAACCACACATATTTTGATATTTTGTGTTTCACTTCACTCAGTTATATATATATTTATTTCCTCTGAGACTTCCTCTCTAACCTCTGGTCTATTTAGAAATGTGTATTTAATTTTCATGTGTTTGGAGATGTTCCTCGTGTCTTTTTGTTATTGATTTCTAGTTTGTTTCAATTAGGTCAAGAGCACATTCTGTGTAATTTCAGTTCTTTTAAATTAATTGATTTGCTTTATGGCTCAGGATATGATCAATCCTGGTGAATGTTTCATGAGAACTTGAAAAACAATAATGTGTATCTGATGTGGAATCTTTTTTTCAGTCATGAACTTTAAGTGAAAGAAGCTGGAAAAAGGCACAAAATTATGAGAACCTACCCACAGACAGTGGGGACAGTGATTTAGAGAGCTGCCACAGAAAATGTAGAAAATGACTAGGTTTGGGAGGTGGTTAAAGGTATTCTCGAGGGTGGCTCAAAATACTTGGGTTTCTGTGACTGCGTAAGACAGTATTTATTACCAGTCACCAAGATGTGGAATACACATTCCGAGTGGCGATCAGATATCTAGTTGAGAAATACCCAGTTTTACATATCATGGTGACATAAGTGAGCAGGCAGAAGTCTGAATCCCAGCAATTAGTGATTATAATCTTATTTAAAAAAAAAAAAGGCTAGAGAAATATCACTGAATGCAAGGTCTAACTACAGATGGGAAGATTTAAAGTTAATTCTTTATCAGAGCTTCTAATGTATAAGACCCTTAGTGTTAAAACCACCTAAGCAGGTGAAGTTGCTTTGGGTGTCAAATTGGAAGGGAGACATAAAAGAAGGGGGCGACTGGAGGTGTGCTTGGATGCAAGGAGGCTGGTTTCCAAAGAGGTTCAGCCTTTGGGGACTTAGAGTATAGAGTGAGATATCCTTGCAGGATCTGTGGAAGAGGAAAAGGAGTCTTGCTTAGGCAAAGGGTAGAATTCCACTCCTGTATAGGAAAGCATGGCCTAAGTCCTATATATTTATAGATGACATGGGAAGGGAGATTTCTAGTAAGGCAGATAGCTGCAAGGTGGCAATAAATTTCAAGAGCTTTTCTCAGGCACCCCCTTCATAACTGTTCCAAGTATTTGTTGGACATTTTCCTCTATTTCACTTGGTGAAAGAAGTGGCAAGAGCAACATCTCATTCGAATCACAGGTTTTTCTTTTCAGAGGATATATTTTAAAATAAAAAGTAAACTTCAAATTAAAACAGAGTAGGCTTTTTGCTGAACTCTTCTCTTTATAAAAAAGCACATTTTTCCCTTTAGCTATAGACTAGAACTATGAAGAGACACCCCCCCCACACACACACACACACGCACACCCCAAGCTCTGTAGCTAAGAAATAGAACATGTAATACAGCAAAATAAGTCATTGGAATTTGGTAAGTAAAACAAGAAAATTGGGGATTTCTTTCTTAGGAACTGAAAAAGCTGGAAGTGAGCTCATCATTTTTGCAGTTTTCTAACAGAATCACTGTTTTTGTTAGGCAGGAAGTCTGTTTACCCTGTTTAGAAGGAAAGAACACCTTGTAAATGTGAACCCCCTCATGGAAAGGCAGAAGCCAGGCTTGAAACAGGCTAAAGGGCAGAGGACTCCGGATGGCCAGAGGAGGGGTCCCAGAGCACACCTGCTAAAGGTGTGTGGCTGGTTCCACATCCCGCGGGACGTCTTCCAAAGCACCGATGAAATAAGAACATGGTGGGCTTGGGGGTGTGGCGCAGCACAGTAAAGGGGAAATGGTGTCAATGTTAAGCCCAGCATTGCAGCTGTTGCAGCCGAGAGCGAGGACAGCATGTGTGGGCAGGGATCCAGGGAGCAGAAACACTGAGAATATAAAAAGAGCAAAAAGCTTTCTTGCTACTCTATCGATCGAAAAAAAGAACAAGTCAGTTCAAAATCTGTCAGAATATCTTTCTGGAAACTCAAAATTGGGAGAGGATGAGATGGTCTTGACAGCCACTCTATTTTACCATCTTCCACACTCAAAGAGGGAAATTTGTCAGAGTGTTTGAGCTCACCATCAAAAGTCCTCTGAAAGTTTCACCCAGATGAACATTTGCTGATACCATTTTTTAAAAAATCACCGGTTATGTTTGGAGGCTTCAACCAAATACCAGCTGAGAACTAAATATTGGATTCACCTAAAAATCCCCCAACTGGGTGAGCAAGCTGACAGTAGGTATGCAGAAAGGAGGTTGAATATTATTATCTTCAGGATCCCCAGAATTCTGCTCTCTGGCAGGAAACCAGCATCCTGGATTTCATGCTCTCCTATTTTAAGCTTAAAAATTGCATTTAGCGGTTATGAAAAAGCTCTCATTGTGGCATGACTCAGGTCACCAGGAGCCACGTGGCACGTGCTCTCCACGGGAGCTGCCTGCCGCCACACCGCGGGGTGTGTGCCACCAGATGGAGCTGGCACCGGCTTCTACCCGCCCTTTCTCCTGTCTCTGAGTCTGCCTCTGAACCTTCCATTCTTCCTCCTCCACTTTGTCCCTCGCATTTCTCCTGAACTGGGTTCTGAGAGTGTAGACAGGGAGACAAGTAGCGAGGAGAGCAGAACTGGCCTGAGCAAAGCCCATATTTCCCAGTTAAGTGACGTTTAGTTTTGCCAGGCACCCACACAATGCCTGGCTCAGTCAACAGTGGAACCAGCTCCTTTCAGTCCCCACTCCCTACCCCCCATTCCATCTGCTTCCCATACCCTGCAGAGCTGGGACCAACCAGCCTTCAGTGAGAGGGTCACTCCGTCACCCCTTCAGTCACCTCCGAACTATGGGGAAGCCTCTCCCCATGACCACTGCATGGGAGTGTATTGGGGGAGATGGCTAATTGGGTGTGTTGGGGGAGCAATGAAGGTCTCTAAAGCCAGAAAGGCTGAAGCATGAGCAGGGTCAGAAGCCCCTGGACACCTCCGAAGTTGCATCCAGGGGTGATTTGTTCTGTCCTACTGTCCCTCTAGGGAAATCTGTGTGCTGTGTGTCCCAGACTGATCTGGACCCAGCCTCGATTCCACAGCTGTGAAGTGGGAGACATTTGTAATGTCCGGGGTCTGAGAATCCATGCTTCTGCATCTATTTATATTGTGTTTTAGCTTCGCAAGTCTCCTTCTCTCACATGCTTTTCCAAGCGGCAATAAGCTCATCGGAAAAATTACTTTATATTCCGAGTGTATGGCTGGCAGCCGATCCTAAAGATAGCGGCCAACATTGGTAAGCATTTCTGGGGCTCCAGAGACCTGCTACCTGCTTTCATGTCTTGTTAAACTTCATTCTCACCATTACATGGCGGAATGAGTTATTTTTATTCTCACATTTCACAGATGAGCAAACTAAGGCTTAGCAGGTTTAAATAATTGCACAGTAGCAAGCAGCAAAGCCAGGTTCCAGATCAGTGCTGGCCCAGCTTTAAACCACCTTCTGTTCTTCTACCTCCTTGTGTTAGGAGCGGGGATCCATAGTGCCAAAAGATCCCTGCAAAAAGCACACACTTTTGCTGGAACTTTCTCAGACCCCTACCCTGCCACGGTCAAGTTCCTGGGGAGAGTGCCCAACGGGGGACACACTTGGACTTCTGTATCAGGAGCACCGGTGTCACCTGCAACCAGGTGTAGACCAGACACTGGGCTTCACCTGGCTCATGGCTCCACACAAACCAAACACACAAATGCAGATTCACCTCCAGGGACGAAGCATATAGGTGACTGCTTCTCAGGATGCAGCCAACCCAGTCGGTCTAGTAGATGCATCAAGGAGAAAGGCGAGGACGACTGATCCAGCCTGCTGCCCCATTTCTCTTGCCTGGCAACATGACCATGATGAAGCTGTGTCAACTCACTGATGTGACCACGGCCTCAGGTCTTTAGCACCTCGGATTCCCTCCTCCCTTCCAGGCGGGTCTTGATATTTCCTGCAGCCTCTGGCTTGGCTCCCTTCCGCAATTAGAGCTTGCCATACACATCTGACCCAAAGAGATGGAGGTGGTTGTGTAACAGAGGCCTTTATTTTTAATCATAGAACCAGGAGCTGTGGGACATCTGAGTTTCACAGAGATTCTGGACACATCTCTCAAGGTCAGCTGGCAGGAGCCCCTGGAGAAAAACGGCATCATTACAGGTGAGAGTCCCCATCTTCGGAAAAAAGGAAAAGCAAGTTTGTGCCCACACAGGGAGGCCCATATGGCTTCCTGCAGAACGGCCGACAGAGTGTGCCTGTGGTTTTAGCTCCTGCCATGTCTGCCTGGGGCTTGGTGACCCCCAGGGCCAGCCCCAGAAGCCTAGCCACGCGTGGGGCCTTCCCCGGCACGGGCTCCAACCTCAGCATTCAGAGCTGTTCTCCTTGCGTTCTCTTGCCGAGCCTCTCAAGTCTCCTTGATCACAAGAATCCATCATTTTATGGTGTATTATCCCACACACGTTTATCTCCCTTAATCATCAGAGAAACACAATGAAGTAAATATGGAGATCAGAACTGTGTTGCAGATGAGGAAACTGAGGCTCAGAGCAGCGAGGTGGTCTTTCCTCTTCAGCACATGTGCTCTGCACGCCTGCTGTGCGCAGGCCCTGTGCTGAAAGTCTGTGGCTCTGGAATGGCCTGGCGTGGGGCAGAGCGGGCGAGGACTCGGCTGCAGCGGTCTGAGGGCTCTTACCGATGCGCACTTCCACGCCGCCCTGGCCTTTCAGACCACTGCACACTTGGCTTCTGTTTTAAATCTGAAAGGAAAACCCTTGGGTGTAATCACTTGAGTTGAGCCAACATTTCACAGCTAAGCGGTGGTTGCCAATAGTTCCAATTTATGATCATCTGTGCTCTCCAACTATTAGGGCTTAATGAACTCATTTTCGTATTTTATTTAAACAAACACCTATAGTTACAAGCAGCAGTCTATTGTTTATTGTGAAACTTGACCTTCAAAGCTCTGGCGTTTGGAGTCAAATCCAGCAGGCAGCTTGCACGCCTGATCCTGGGCTGGGGGCTCGCTCCATCAGGGCTGCTTTTGTCCTTCTTGGGGTCGCATTGCCCCCCTCTCACTTTGTCTGGCCTGCCCTACCCCCACCCCCTGACACCATATATGTGCCTGTTGTCCCAGGGCTGCCGTGCTCTGGAAGCGCCGTGGAGGAAAAGGCCCGCCTGCAGGTGAGGCCTGACATCTGTGTCCTGTGCCTCACTGGCTGTCCCGGCAGCACCTGCCCCAAGCAAGGCTGGCCCTGGCCCCCCAAACAGGTTAGCACCCTCTGAATCGAATTGGGCCTCCTGTGCAGTTTGCCAATAGCTCCACGGCCGATTTTACCCAGTGCAGCAAAAGAAAACCCATGTTTGTAGACAAACCCGGCTGCGAAAGCCATTTTCAGGCAGTGTCCATGTGGCATTGCCATCCTTCCCCGTCTTCCCTTTGACACCGTAGGTGGTCGTCAGAGGCAGATGCCAGCGGAGTAGCTTGGGCCTTTGTACAGGCCCTTATGCTGGATGCCTGCTAGGAAATGAGACTATCAGCCTTGGTGCTGGGAAGCCAGAGACTTTCCCCTGTGCCTTGTTTTAGTTCGGGGCCAAGGAGAGGGAAACGCTGAGTAGGGGGTGGCCCCCCTACTTCCCCAGAAAATTGCCCACTGCACTCTCATTGTAAATTTCAACCTCTCCCACTCTCCCTCCGTAAACTCTGATTTATGAGGACTGGGATGCAGACAGACAGTTTGTGATTGGATGTACTGCTCTCTTGTAGGGAATTTACTTCAGATCAACAGAAAATTATTTCAGAAGCTCCTCCGGTCGTTAGTCTCAGTTAGGCAGCTGCTCAGAGCAGGTAGGGCGCGGCTGGAGGCCCTGCTCCCGCAGCGGCTGGCTCCTGGCGCCTCTCTCTGCAAACAGGAGCCAGAGGGAACACTCCCGGCAGCTCCGTGCACCCCCCAGGAAGAGCGGAGGGCCCCTGTGCCCCACGGGCCACTGCTGTCAGCCTCGCACGGCCCCTTCTCAGGCACCGAAGTTGGCACTTTTCTTCTGGTGTTTTTTTTCATTTCTCATCTGGGTAGATGAGGGTCTCGGTTTCATTTACATCCTCAACAACTATAACATACCAAATTATTGATTTTGATGTTAATAAACCCCAGCAATTACCAAAGGTGCTGGAACTGCTGTGTTTGGGCTCCAGGCTGCCATGATGTGTTTTGTTGAATTTTGCTGCAGTACAGCTTTTAAATAAATACAATTGTGTGACAGGGAAGGGTGTGCTATTGAACAAGCCCCGTTCCTGTCCACTCACAGTAGTCCCTGAGTGCCAGACAATCAGAGATGTTTCAGACCTAAGCACTGTCAGGGACGGTTTCGGTCCCCGCCTCTGTGGGAGAGAAGGTGGCACAGCAGGAGACGCCATGAGAAGCCTGGAAAACCCTAGAAATCCCCCAGCCTCTGGCAAGTTCACAGCTTACCGCACCTTGGTTTTCTCCTTTGTGAACTGGGGATGAACATGGGTCTGACCTCAGGGTTTACTGTGGGATTAGATGAATTAACACACATGACGCTTGACTAACACAACAGAGAGGCCGCAGCACTCTGCACTGGAGCCATGCGTGGCCTCTGCCCACAGCTTTGCAGTTGTCTTCACAGTACATTTTGTTCCCAGTCCTGGCCGGTGAGAATAAGCAGCGTTAGCCATCAGGGTGGTTCAGGAGGAGTCTCTGAAGCCTCAGGCGCTAGCATGGGGGCTCTAAGGTTGGGGTTGGGGTGGGAAGGGCAGCTGTGTGGGGGGCCTGGACGAGCCCGTGAGGGAGAGGAATGACCAGGCCCAGGGGCAAGCGGAGAGCCACACGCAGAGACCAGTTTAGGCATGAGCGGCCCTCAGGGTCAGCCGTCGGGCAGCTGGCATATTTGAGAGCTGTGGTGTGTGTAGAGGCACCAGGCATGTGCCTGCGCCTGCCTGTCCCTGCTCCTCACATGTCCCTCAGCTCCGGAGCCCTGGTGCAATGCACAGCGGTGCTGGGCCGCCGGGGTCTGTGGGGTGGCAGGCGGGTGGGCAGGCAGCGGCTTCTGAGATTAGGTTTTTCCAAAATATTAAAGTCCCGAGGTAGTCGCCTCTAAATACCTATGTGCCTGTGAGCACAAGTTTCTAACTGTATTTACTGCTTTCATGAGAAAGAGAAAGTGCTGAGACGCCTCCCAGCACCCCAGCACCTGGCGCTCATTGGCTGGGAAGAAGAGCAAACACTTTCTGCAGCCTCCCTTTGTCTCTGGGCTCGGGAGCTCTTTCCATCACTGTCTCCCCTTTACCAGACGCTCCTCACCCTGTTCTGATCACAAAAACTCCCCTCCGTGGGGCCCATTCGGGAGCTCACTGGGCCTTTTTTCTCTGAGACCCATATCATGATGGAATCTGAGGCTGAATAAATTGTGATTATGAGGCCCCATTGGACTGAACAGAGTACAGGGGAAATCAGATTTCACTAGAAAACCAGGAGATTCAAAAAGAGAACTAGAAGAAAGACTCGTGTGCTCAATAAGAACACTTGAAGCAAAGTACTCTGTTCAGCGTAAGAGTGCCAACAGCTCATCTCATGGAGAAGGAGCAGTGTGTCTGCCAGTTAGCTGTAACCCCAGTGTCGGCTACTGACTGGGCGCTACGTAATGAAAGCGGCACCTTATAAAACGCAACTCTTGATGAAAGGCACCCAGAACTTCACAAGAGAAGGTTGATTGAGCCAGCAGACTGGCAGACTTTCTTCTTTTTTCCCTGTCCTGGGCGCAAATATTCCCCAAATGTTGCACGCCCCCTACCCTCTGTGGCTCACTGTCAGAGGACAGGACCCCTATGGGCTAAGAAGTGGTGCCATGTGGTGATGGGAAACCCAAGGGGGTTGCAACTGAGATGGAAAATGCACAAAAATATGTAAAAAAAAATTATAAAATTTAAAAAAAAAAAGTGGTGCCATAGAGACTCGGGGAGCAAGAGGAAGGAGCCCCTTCCTGTAGGGCATGGGCGCTCATCGGAGTTGCCTCAGGTCTGCTTAGGTGACAGGTGTCAGATCCAGCCTCAGGTCTTGGCCTTCAGGGGACCTCAATTAACCCTCCTGTTATCCATTTCCAGGCTACCAGATTTCCTGGGAGGTGTATGGTAAGAACGACTCTCATCTCTCACACACTCTAAATAGCACAACTCATGAATACAAGATCAAAGGGCTGTCCTCTCTCACCACCTACACCATCGAAGTGGCTGCCGTCACTGCCGTGGGGCCTGGCCTGGCGACATCGTCCACCATTTCTTCTGGAGTGCCCCCAGGTCAGTAAGATCTCGACAAGCTTTCCCTGCCTCTGCATTTCCCTTGGAGATTTGTGGCTCTCAGGTGACGGACTTCTTTGTACAGAAGCTGCCTGCCAGGATCCTTAGGGTGAGCAGACAATGCCAGTGTCAGCTTTGTTTTCTAGTGCCTGACGGTGGCTTGACATCCTCTTTGTGGGGTGTGGATTATAAGAACATGCTTTTGGGAAGGAAAGAGCTGGATTCTGTAAAGTGTGAGCCTAAGTGGAGGACCACACCAAAGAAAAATGCCACTTTATTTGCGTTATGTGAATAATAAATTAAGAACAGGAAGTGAAAACTTCACTGAACAAAACAATGAAGATTTGAATTTGAGATTAAAAAACAAAGCAGGGAATGATGGGAAGGAAAGGCAAAAAGAGAGCAGGAGAAAAATGTGAGCGATGGTGCAGTGTCCTTGCTAAGTAGGCAGAGTGCTCGGGCTGAATTTGACTTTGGTGTGGCCTTGGCTTGCACCTGCCTTCATATCCTTTGTGATGTCCACATCTCTTCCTAAATGTCCAGCTTTCTCACTTCAGCTGGAGAAAATTAACTCGCTTTCTCTCTAGCTTTAAAGTTTGTATTTAAAATAAAATGTTTTTTCAAGGAATTCACAAGCACCTGTCATGAGAAAGCACTGTAGAGCTATTAGTTCCATTCTGAGATTAAAGCCATAAATCTCTTGCCATTTAAAAGTCACCAGTTTGCTTTAGTTTGGTCTTTGAGGAAAGTGCAGAGCCTGAATGGAAAGATCCCTTTCCGGCCATCGTGAACCCCCACTCCCAGTCCAGTCTTCTTAACCTAATTGCTGTCCTGGGACGGTGACATGTAAGGCCTGAAGGGAATAGAAACAAGTGACTGTATGCGGAAAAACAGCCCACACGGTGATAAACCTGCTCCCTGCTCCTGCCTCTTCCACATTCCACTGTAATGAGCCAGCAGCCCATGTCATGTGTGGTGGCAGAGAAGAGCAAGGGGGCCTGTTTCCTTTCTTCCTGCAAATGGCGCTTTCTGGAGACCACCAGCAACCTCCACTGCCAGCAGGGCCCTGAGCCCAGCATTGTCCCGAAGTCAGTCTCTGCCCACCTTTAGACAGCCCCACGTCCCCGTCTAAGGCAGCGGTCCTGACACTACCCAGGACTTCAGAATCACAGGGCTTGTAAAAAACAGATTGCTTGGCCTTTCCCTTTCACCTACTTTGTGACTACGAGATGGGGCTGAAGAATTTGCCTGTGGAACAACTTCTCAGGTGGGGTCGGTGCAAGTGGTAATTTTTAAAAAGGCATTTACAAAATAATTCTCTTCTTGAACGAAGGAATTCTTTGTCTTGCAGGAAGATTAATGTCTCCCATGTAGACAGTCAGCTCCCGCAGCACACACTGAAAGTGTTTAAAGGCAGTTCCAAAGCACATGCTTAAAATATTGTCACTGTTCCGTGGGAGTGATGATGGCGGTGGTGCGTTCTTTACTTTGCTTGCACGCGGCAGCTGAGAACCCCGTTGGGAGTGAGGCCGTGTGTGTGACCAGGGTTTTCTCTGGGATGGCCAAGCACCGTCCAGCCAGGGTGGTACAACGGTCCCGCTGACCTGCGCCAGCCCCCACATGATTACTGTGACCTGAGCTGCGCTGCAGCATGAGGACAGGAGGGGAGAGGTGCCCGGCTGCTGGGACACCTCTGGTACCCCAGGTGAAGGGGGCCACGGAGCCGCTGCGGCTTCATTTGCGGGTCAGATCACCTGCAGCTGGAGACTGATCGTGAGACATCCCTGGGCATGCGAAGTATTGACTGGAAGCAAAATCACATTATGATGGTCACTTAGGGGGACTGTCTTATGTTTGCCGTGCTTGAAGTTTACATCCATTAGTGACTAAAGAACCATTTACAAAGCCAGAGAGCTGAGGAATATAAAGGAGAGTCACTTGTCCTTCGATTTAAACATTTTCTGCTTCAAACTCATTAAACTGGATATGAAAGGACCCTCGAGATCCTGGAGAGCTTGCCTGTGCCAATACTGAATTGATCACCAAAGTGGTTTTGTTGACTCTGTGCAAGACCTGACTTCAGATACCCCAAGCGCGGACATAGCAGGGCGTCGCTGCCTGGAAACAGCCCTTTCAGCCTCTCGGTTGCCTCGTTCTGCTTCCCTCTGTCCGTCATGCTGTGCAATGCGTAGTCTGAATTGCTCAGCAGTGTAAGAGCGCTCGTTCTGAGTCGCGTACGTCGCTCTGATGGGGACAGGCTCTCTGGCGCACAGCCCACTGAAGGAGTAGGCACGCCATGGGCGCCTCCTTCAGAGCTACCTTCCTGTCACTTAGTTACCAGAGCAACTGATCACAGAGTGTGCAGAGCTCTGCACGTTCACCTGACTTGGGTTGTCCTGGAAACCAGTCCCAGGAAGCCTCAGCCAGGACCCGCACGCCTTCCCGCTGGAAGTGACACCAGGTCATGGTCGCGCTCCTGTCTCCTGTCCCCACTCTCTTTCCAAGACCATGGGGCAGTCATAAAAAGGAGGGCAGACATCAATGCCCCTATGTTTGTGTAGGATCCTGGAAGAATTACACTTATTCATCCTTTCTTCATCCAAGTATCTATCGATTACCTCTGTGTTCGTTGGTGGATGAGACGATCCCCACCTTCAGAGTTTATCGTCTAAGAGGTTATCTGAATATGGCTTCAAAGCCACTTCCAGTGATGTGGAACCTGATGGGTGACCCTAGTAAAGTAAGAATTATGTTGTGATCACATCCTTGGGAAGGTTTTGTGTCTCCTTTTCATGGTTTTGCAAACTAATCCTGTTTCTGGTGTCACGGTGTTTTGAGGCTGTTTACTTGCTGACATGTTTGATACATTTCCTAAACTGTGACAGAATTTAAATCTCTGCCTTTCCTCTCTCATTTATCTCTAGAGCTTCCTGGTGCTCCATCCAATCTGGTCATTTCCAACATCAGCCCTCGCTCAGCTACTCTTCAGTTCCGACCAGGCTACGACGGCAAGACATCCATCTCCAGGTGGATCGTGGAGGGACAGGTATGTGTCTCCGGGAAGCTGAGGGCCCAGTTCCGTAGGAGTGATCTGGAGTCCCTCCTTGAGAGCAGCTGAGTGACACCCCTGTAGTGTAGTGACTGGCAGCCTGGAGCTGCCCCAGCCGCCCGGGAGCTGACAGTGTTTGGGGCCAGAGAGCCCGAGACTGGAGACCTTGCCGCTCCCCACCAGCCCTGTATCTGATGATCTCATGCCTCAGTGACCTTAGTCTGAATTGTTTTGTTACAATACTCAAAATGATATTTTTTAATCCATCTCTCCTGCTTTAGTAGCTATTGTCTGAAAAGAAGCACTTCCCTTCATTCCTTGAGCTATTTAGTTACTCTAAAAACAGGAAGACAGGATAAATGCTGAATCCTTTTCCTTTAATTGCCCATTTCAAAGTAAACTGATCATCTTGTTACTTCTTTTTTTTTTTAATTTAGTCTTTTTTAGCCTTTAGTATAGTTTTGATTTTTTTTTTTTAAGATTTATTTATTTGTGCATACAGAACTGGGGTACAGGCAGAGGCCCAGGGGCTGTGAGAGGCTTCACCAGAGACAGAGTGGGGAACAGAACAGGCAGATTGACAAAGTACACTGCTGAGGGGAGCAGCGGGCGGGTCAGGAGAGGTCTGCCACGCCATGTGGGTCACCTCGGGGCATGTGGAAACTCATGTGGAAGCGGCTTTAGCTTCTCAGTGCTGTGCTTTAACCTGCCACACCACCAGGGAGGGCCTCATCTTGTTACTTTTGATGTTGCATAAATTTTTCTTTCTTTTTTCCCCACATTGCTATCTCCTTTCCTAAGTTACCAGTATGTGTTTTTTTTCTAAGATTTATTTATTTATGCATACAGAACTGGGGTACAGGACAGAGGTGCAGGGGCAGTGAGAGGATTCACCAGAGACAGAGTGGGGAGCAGAGCAGGCAGACTGACACAGTGCACTGCTGAGGGGAGCAGCGGGCGGGTCAGGAGAGGTCTGCCTCGCCATGTGGATCTCCTCTGGGGCAGTGATCAAACTCATGCTGAAGTGGCTTTAGCTTCTTAGTGCTGTGCTTTAACCCACTGTGCCACCAGGGAGGGCCTCCCAGTATTTTTAATATTCCATTTTTAATATAGTCAGTGCCTTTTAATCACCTGCAGTTATTATTCTTTTGAACTCATTGACCCATCTTTGGCCAGGGTCAGGCCTTCATGTTCTATGCTTTTGACAAGAGGACTCCAATCTTCGATGATTTCTTTGCTTTCTGATACAGTAGGTGCCTCAGGATTGCCTATGACTGCCTGCCCCAAGTGCAAATTGAGCTTCAGGCTCCTTACCTGGCATGTTTAGTGTCAAATGGTATTTAAAGACCCTGGGTATTAGGCAAAGAATGGTGTGCAGTATGAAGGGTGCTTATTGCTTCTAAACCTTTCCAGTGGACACAGAGAGAAAATACATACTTTTTTGAAACATTACAAGATCATAATGATATTTCCAATTCAAATTTAAGATTACTTAACTTTAAATTTACCTTTTTCATATGCTAAAATTGTTTTTAATATTAACATAATTACTCATTTTCTTTATCCTACTATTATACAAAGACTTTTCAAATTGTAATTTCAATGCCACCACTAACAATAAGGCTACTAAATGCAATGTAAGTGTTTTTTTTGTTCCTTAGACTGTATTCCACTGTGGATGTACAGTCAAAATACTGAATTCTGAATTCTTTTCTCTGTGCAGTTATATCACCAACTAAATACAAAATTAGGTTTATTCATTTCAGAGTTTTTGTTTTGTTTTGCTCTTTTGCTTCAAATTTTAGTGATTGCTTTCTTTAAAAATCATTTTACTTTTTAAAAACATTTTAAATAGAATATGTTTTTCAGCATGTCGCTGATTTACATGATCTCAAATACTAAATTATAAAAACAAAGGCATATTCATATAAGTTCACGTTCATCCTTTAACATCCTTTAACGTTCATCTCCTTTAACATTGTTGCTTCTCTCCCCCAAATACCCCAAATTAGATTTTCGGTTTATTCTTTTTGGGTTTTTTTTGCAGCACAAGCAAATATACATATCTATGCCCACCTTCTTGCTCACATTATCATCACATGCTGTGCCTTCCTTTCTTCAACTGCCAACAGCCCCAAAGATCACTCTGTACCTTGTGTGTCCACACCCCTTTACAACAGCACAGTCTTCCCGCATGGGAGTGAGCCAAGGCTTATTATCAAACTGGCCCTCCGCTTTGGTGTCTGGGACGCGCACTAGTTGTCTACTGCTGTAGTAGCAAACTACCCACACCATAGTGGCTTGAACTGTATTATCTTGCAAGTTGGATTTCATGGACTCAAGACAAGGCTTCAGCAGCATGGCATTCCTACCTGGAGGGCCCAGCGCCTTGCTCAACCGATGGTTGGTGGAATTCCCTTCTTTGTAGTTCTAGAACCACGCAGGCTGTGCGTGGAGAGCTGCTCTCACCCCCCCAGTGCCGTCACATTCCTCGGCCTGTGGCCCCGTCCTCTGTCCTCAGAGTCGGAAATGACCAGTCAAGTTTTTCTCAGGCTTCAACTCTCCTCCCTCCGTCGAATCCATTTTCTGCTTTTAAGGACTTGTGTGCTCAGATTGAGCCATGAAGCAAATCCAGGGTGGTCTCCCTATTTCAAGGTTCTTAACTTTAATCATATTTGCAAAGTTGCTCCCTTTTCCCATGTAAAGTAACATCATCACAGGTGCCAGGGATCATGACGTGAAGATCTCTGGAAACTCAGCAGTTTGAATTTTTACACCTATGTCTTTGAGACAGTCCTAAGAATGGTATTGTTGAATCAAACAGCTAATATATGTTTGATTGTAAATATTCTAGAAATTACCAAATCCCTCTTGTACAAGTTGTAGCGTTTTGTGTTCCATCAGCAATATGTAATTTTTTGTCATGCAAAAAAACACAAAACAAACAAACAAAAAAAACACTTGAAGTCTAATATATCAATCTGCACTTATAGGTTTTTAGATTGTTAAATCATAGTACACCCCATGCCCAAGTTATAAGGAATTCACCCAATATTCTACTGCCACTTTTATGGTTTCATTTTTGCAATTTGATCTCTGTCATTTGGAGTTTGCCTTTATATATGGAGTGAGGTACGAATCTATTTTTACCATTATGCAAATAGCTAAGCAGTTGTTTTAAAGCCATTTAGTTAAAAGTCCATTTTTTTTGTCTTCCTAATTTGTAAAATTAAATTCCCATGGGCACTTGAGTCTATTTCTGAACTTTTTATTCTATTCTATTAGTCTGGTTATTCATGCACTAACTCCACATTGTTTAATTATAGAGGCTTTAAATTCCATTTTAACATCTGGTAAGGTCTCCCCAGTGCCCCAGCAACACACACACACACACACACACACACAGCTTCACTCAGGATTTTCCTGGCCTTGTGATCTTGCATGAGGCTGACTCTTTCCATTCAGCAGTATGATGAGTCCATTTGTTTAATTCTACATTTGTCAGCTACTCAGCTATTTTCTTCTTATGAAACCACTACATGCTCTCAGAAAGGCAGGAAAAATGATCCTGACTCTGATCTGGATGTATTACTTAACTTATTTGTGAACCTTAATTTCCTCACCTATAAAATATGGTCAGTAGTACTATTTGCAAGATTTTATGTGTATTTGTAATTTCATTTTCTGACTTTGCTGCTGGCATCTAAAATCACTATTGATTTTTGACTATTTTTCTTTATTGAGTGAAGTCGTATGTGTTCCAAGTGCTTTTACAAATATTAACTCATGTAATCCTGATAACGATTCTGGAGCAGCCGCCATTGCATTTCTCACAGCTGAGGCATGCAGGAATTGCGGTGTGAGGGTCACACAGGAAAGCAAGCATCAGTTTGCCCTAGAGCAACCTGGCTCCCTCCGGGATTCTGAGCTGGGGCCTGAGCACAGACCCTGCTCAGCCTGGCGTGTGGCTGGGGTCAGAAAATGTGAGAATCTTCTTGTTAGCTTGTTACTTCTACTGAGGTGTTCTATAAATAAATCACATCATCCATTAATAGTGACAATTTGCTTCTTCCTTTGACATTTTTACATCCTTTTTTCCTCTTTTTTTCTTTTTTTATTGATTCATTCTGTAATCTTATCATGAGACTAAATACTGTATCATATTGAATTGAAACAGTGTTAGAGCAATCTTTTTTTATTACTAACTTTAAAATATTATATATATATGTATATAAGTTTTATGTCATTCTTCATTTTGTAAAATTCTTTTTTTAAAGATATATTTATTTATGCATACAGAACTGGGGTACAGGCCAGAGGTGCAAGGGTGATGAGAGGATTCACCAGAGAGAGTGGAGAGCAGACAAAACAGGCAGATCAGGAAAGTACACTGCTGAGGGGAGCAGCAGGCGGGACAGGAGAGGTCTGCTGCACCGTGTGGGTCAGGTCCTGGGCTGGGGATCGAACTCTACGGAAGCAGCTGTGGCCAGCTTGCAGTGCTGCATCCTAACCCATTGCACCACCAGGGAAGGCCATTTTGTAAAATTCTTTTACTGTTTTATAGCTCTTTTGAGGTTTTTTGGCTCTTTTTAATAAGCTACGTACATTCAGTTAAGACAGCTTTCTTCCAACCCTGTTTGCTAGTTGTTTTGGAGGGATTTTAAGAAATCATACAGTCTAATTAGATCAAATTATTGTTTCCATCTATTGAGTTGTTCACATGCTTTTTCTTCTTTCATTTGGTGGAAAGGCAATGCGTTTGGATATCCCAACGTCCAACTATTGTGTCCCTGAGGAACACAACCTGATCATGATATTTATTTGGTTTGGGTTAGTTTGGGGCCAAGATTTTTATATTTGTGTTCATAAGTGAACTTGGCTTTTTCTGGTTTTTGGTTTAGTTTTTAAGATCAATAGTTTCTTTTCTCACCAGTTTTCATAAACAGGGATTTAAGTGTGTTGTGGGAAGAGGGGAGGCAGCTCTGCCTGACCTGACCTCAGCAGCCCAGCGGGACCTTGTGACATCTTTGTAAATGCTCGGCATCCTCAGCCCTGGCTGAGTGGAGAGGGTTCGTCACACCAATACCCAGGGCCCAGCTGCAATCAGTTTACTGGCGCCTCGGGTCCCCAGCCTTGTTAGATTTGCATCTAACTTCCAGGGTACAGAGTGAATGAAAAGCTGCTGTTTCTGATCCCACTCCAGGGGCCCCGAGGGTCTCAGAGATGGGACTGCTTGGTGGCCAGCCCCTCCCAGCTTCCTGGTTTCCAGGGGAGAAGGATCTCGCTAGCCACCAGACCTTTCCCCAGTGGCCTTGCTCCTTCCCCGGCTGCACCTGAGCTCTCGAGGCCCAGTGCTGGCAAGTCCATGCACAGAGCCCACAGGCGAGCGCACAAGCTCCCTGGCGTGTGCAGCCCCTCAGCGCTGTGCTGACAGTTTCATCAGCCTCTAGACATTTGTTAAAGATTCTAGCTGGAATCTGAGATTTCTTTGAAGTGAAGTTCACTGTTACCTTCTATCTTGAACATGTTTCAAAACCACAGTAAAGTTGTAAGAATACTACCAAAAACTCCCCTTCCCCCAAGAGACTCCAGTAAACTTTTTTCAATTGTCCCAAAACATTCTCCATAGCAAAACGATCCCATCCAGACCACACATTGTACCTGTAGCCTTCACAACTTGGAAGATTATAGGGCATTCATTTCCTAGAATATTCTTCAATTTGGATTTGTAGGTTTCTTCATGATTAGACCCAGGTTATATATTTTTGTTGGGACAATCACAGATGTTATGCTGGGCTCATCCCATGCATCTTTTGGGTTTCATATGTTGATTTGTCTTGTTATTGGTGGAGCTGATTTTGTTCAAATGGATTAAAAATGGTGTCTGCAAGTTTCTCCAGTGCAAAGTTAATTTTCTCCCCTTTATGATTAATAAGTAATTTTTAGAGAGTGTTTTTTTTTTTTCAGATATGTGAAACTCTAATTCCCACTTCCACTCACACCCACTGGTTTTGTCATGAACTGATATCTCTTGCCTAAATTAACTGTGCAATGATAGCACCAAATAGTGGTTTTTTTTTTTAGTTTTATTACTTCTTCTATATTTATTGATACACCTTTTACTGTAAAAAGAAAGCTTTCTCTTCTCACATGGTCATTCATTTATTTATTGGTATCAGTGTGGATTCCTGAATTCCTGTGGTATTGAACAAATTTAATCCATAGCCATCATGATTTGCTTTGATACTCAAACTGCCTCCACCTGACTGGCAAGAGGCCCATCCAGCTGGCTCTGTGCATTGCCTCAACCCCATCATTCCTTGAGCACTTTCTTACTTACTTGTGTAACAAGGCATTCTTCATCTTATTCTTTCCTCTTTTTCTGGACCATTTCTCCAGGGAAACTTGGTCCTGTCAGTGGAGAGTGATATTTAGAAACCAAGATATAGGCACTGGGGTGTTGATTCCTGGTGGGGTATTATTATGCCCAGGCCCTCCCAGCATGCAGACAGGATATGCACTGTCCCTACACACGTCTATATCCAGCCTATTTTTAGATCCACCTGGTAGGCTGAACAACATTAGTGCATGCCTGCACCTCAAAGTCCCTTTTCCATCCCTTTTGTTAGTTTCCAGTCTCCTCAATCTACCTACTGATTTGCTGAACTCCCCTGTATGTGGTCAGGCCTTTGACCCGAGTGGGCTGCAGTCCTTGGACACCTTCTTTGCACAGGTCCTGACCCCACACCCACTCCTTTGTACCGTACTCTGGAAAGGAAAGAGAGGAAAGTGATTCTTAAAATTGTAACATGTAGGCTTAACTGATCAAAGTCTATAGCTTATCATTATCTCTACTGCCCACCCTTAATTCTAATCAACTCCTACTACTTGTTATTATGTCCAGTATTTTCCAGTTCCACTGTATTTGTCCACAAAGAGCTTGAAATATTCTACTACCCTAAGCACACATGTGCTCTTGTTTAGCAACCCAGAAGTTTTCTCAATCCAGTCCCTTTGGAATTTTATGGAGGCTTCATTAAATTCACATGATTGACTAAATCATTGGCCATTCATGACTGACTCAACCACGAGTCTTCTTCTCTGCTCACTGGGAGTCTGGCTTGGGCCGAAAGCTTCAATCCAGTAAGCACATGGTTACATCTCCTGGCACCCAGCACCCATCCTGAGAGGCTTTCCAAAGGTCACCTCAGGATGTGATTGAAAGATGCTTATTATATATTAGAAAAGATTCTGTTTTGCTCTGACCACTTAGGAAAACACAAAGGTTTAAGGAGCTTCATGCCAGGTAGGGAATGAAGACCAAATATTTATTTCTTGTTATAAATCACAATGTCATACTTAATATTACATGCTTTTCAGAGACTTTTTTTTTTCCTGAACCCCCCATGTCTATCTAGGGCTCAGGCCTAGGGAGGCAGCTGACACCCTCTGCACGCGAGTGAGTTTTCACTGGGACTCGAGCCTTTCTGGAGCTCCGTTTTATTGTGAGAGTGTGAGGGAGCTCCCATCCTTCCTGTCTCCAATGAACAAAAGGGCACCAGGTCCCACCCCTGCCTGCTATTCAGTACCACGGTCTTGGCTGCTCAGAGAGAGGGTGCACTTCCTCAAGAGTGCAGCTGCACTCCTAGAAGACCTCTGCTTTACTCTACCACATAAAGCTTGAGCTTTGGGCATACAAGTCCTTTTTAGGTTATCTAGTTTGCCATATTACCAGAACTGGAAGAACGAGGAAATATTTTCTACCTTTTAAAATAACTCAGCAAGTTCAAAATTCTGGTAGTAGTTAGTGCAAGTAGCTAAAAATTCAAAACGAAAACAGCATTTCTCCCCCTAAAATCCATCATCTGAACCATTTGTGTTTTAATATTCCTAGAGGGCAAATGCTTATTTCTGGAGGGAAAAAAGCTTTGTCGTTGACCCAAAACAGTAAGGGTTATAGAACTTTTGTGGGCTCTCTAGGAAAAAGCAGTGGTTGGGAGGAGCTGAACATTTCATCGGGCTGCACTGAGAGCCCTGTGCAGACTCCACCCCAGAGCAGATCATGGCTGTGACCTGTCCCTTCTCTAACGACACCTGGTGTCACAGGAAAGAGATGTTGCTGCTTTACTGGTGTCACAGGAAAGAGATGTTGCTGCTTTACACCCTGTGCTAATTCATCCTCTTTTGGTTGAGCAAGTTGGGCTGATTTTCAGTAAATTTATATCAAGAAAAATCTCGAGGATCTTACCAAGATGAGCATAAATGTCCATTTGTTTTGACAAACTAATCCTGTTTTCACTTGTGACCTGTTGCTACTGACCAAAAGGACATATTACAGCAGGGTGCACCTTTAAAATGAATGAATGCACAACTCTTACAATGCCTTCAAAGGCACTAAGGCCAGTGTTCAGTTTTCCACAAACTCAGAATCCATTCTGACCCCTGTCCACCCTCCCAGCACTCACAGGGCCCATCCACGGAAAGAACGCACCTGCAGTGCCTCCTCTCACCCTTAGTGCTAGGGCTCCAGACGCAAGCAATGCCAGCCTTATCCTCTCTGTGCCTCCTTGGCCTTCACCATGCTCCACGGTTGACTGAGACTGATTCAGTCCTCCAGAAAGGCCATGAACAAGTTCCCGGAGAAAGGCAGCCATGTGAAGACAGATAGCACAGACTTTGGGAGTGGGAGCTGACCTGACTCCCAGCTCTTCTTGGCTTCCAAGCAAAACTTGACTTCCAAGTTTTGTGACTCTCAGCAAGCCATCTAGCTTGGGCTCCTTAGGGGCAAAGCGGGGTGGCCACACAGGACATGTTACAAGTTGAATTTCCTATGAGAACACTGCCAGCCTACAGGGCAGTCTGTGGCCCTGTCCCACACACCCTTGTTGTGCACTCTGGAAGTCACACACCCTCATTGTGAGCTCTCCACTGTTTTCCTGCTCCAGATAGGCATCAGCTTTTCTGAACTCAAAGCAGTGGGTCTCTCTCGAGACTGAATTGTGTAGGTGAAGCTTTTTGGAACATTCCACACCCAGTCCTCAAACTGAGCAAACCAGCTCAGGCTTTCTGGAACATTCCACACCCAGTTCTCAAGCTGAGCAAACCAGTTCAGGCTTTCCAGGCTGCAGTGGAAGCTTTCCCATGCTGACCTCCCATGCAAGCAGCCTCTGGCCAGGCAGTGTCACCTCCTACTCTGTGCCTGACCAGAGGCTCGAGTTGGAAGAGGAGTTGACTCGAGAACAGCCAGCCCAGTGAATCAGGCAGTGAATGATGCGTCTCTTTAAAACCAGTGATGCAGTGAGGTGACTGAGTAGAGGTTTACTCGGGGTGCTAACAGAAGTGGGGCAGAGCCTGGTCAGCGGTTGTGGAGCTCCAGGAACGGGTCAGCACCTGAGCTCATCTCAAGGTCCAGCAGGACTGGCAGCCTCCTACGGAGCCCTTCATGAAAGTGCAGAGCTTATACTTCTTCCCTTTGCTCTACAGCTCAGCCACGTCTTCTTTGCAGAAAAGTTGCCTTTAAATTCTGACCATTTTTAAAGTGCACCAGGAAGGTTTTATTACTTGGAGTTATCTTTAGTGAATTATGGAATGAAAGATCCTAATCATCAGAGGAGCCCATTGAAAGACCCTGTAATAAGCTGATGTTCAGATGTAGGTTTTTTAAAAAAGCAGCTTTCATAGGTATTTCTGGTTCAGTAATGCTTTGCTTAATTAGTAACCTTTGACTGTAGAGTGAGCAAAACATCTCTTCCCATATTTTTATGACGCACCATAAAAGGGAGAATGCAAATGTGGTATGTTTCATTTGCCCCTCCTGTTTGCCTGCGGGTGCTCAGTGCACCCCTGCGGTCCGCAGCCATTGGCTGAGCCCTAATAGCCAGAATCACATCTGGCCTCCTCACAAGGCTGATCTGAGCAGGGGGTCCTGTAATGAAGATGCTAGTGGTAACACTTTGGGTACAGATAAAACTGTTTTCATTCTGAAAATGGAAAGGGGGAAAATCCACTTAGCATTTATTTGTGCATAATAGTAGCCATTTTCTTAAAAGGGACTGTTTTCAAGAGTGTTATGGACTAATAAAACAAAGCGGAGACTGTCGGCTTGGTGCTGTTCTGTCGGTAACTAAGGCATAGGGAGACGGAGCCAGGGGGCGGAGAACGGCAGGTAAATGCCCACGTAACTGGGACTGTGTCGTCACCACGGTCATCCCCGTGGGATGACGCACTACTGGGAAGTCAGGGGGTGAAGGGACACTCTCTCTCCTCAAGTGCACTTCCCACTCTGGCCAATATGACTGTGCCAGGGCGCTGGTACTTGCCCGAGAGCACAGCTTATGTGTACCTGGTCGCTGCTCCTGTTTCTCAGGGACTCTCACCATAAAGCACTCCCCTCAGTGAGTTCTCAGGGAAATATCCTGGCAAATTCTTTTGTCACTGTTGAACCCTACAGCTTGGGGTTTGGGGGGTTTCCCGTTGCGCCCAAGCTGCTGGCTCCGGAAGGTGAGTGTGTGGCCAAGGCCTGCTCCCCCCCCTCAGTGGGGTGTGCTGTCCACACCTTCATCTGCTGCCACTGTGCCGAGCGAGCGCTTGCTGCAGCCTGTGCTATACACTGGGCCCTGAGAGACTCATAGCAGTCCCCACCTCTAGTGAGTAGAAAAGGGGGGTGGAGGGAAGAAACACATCTCCAAGACCTCGTTGGCACTGCTGAGGGGAGAAACAGAAGCCACAGTCTCAGTGGGGTCCACGTGCTCAGCCCTTCCTTTGGAAAATAAGAGGTGTGTGAAATAATTAGTCCAGAGGTATTGTTCTGAATTGTCCACTTTCCTGCGTATTTGTTTTCAGTGATTTGTTTTTTTCTCTTTAAGAATCCATAAAAGTGTTAAAGGGCAAATTGGGCGATGTTGAGGCTTAGTGATATCTCGGGATCCCCGCCATAGCACTCTGATCCTCAACTTTGTCCCGATGGCTGCTTTGTTCCCTCCAGAACCAGCCTGGCCATTGGCAGGACCAGGGAAGGAATAAGCACCGAGGAAGAGAATGAAGAGAAGGGGGGGAGCTCACTCACTGGGGCACAGACGTCAGGACGGGGATAGGGAGCAGCACCCGGGGAAGACAGTGTGACGCCCCCCCACCCCGCCTCACTGTCCTTGTCATACCACTGGGAAAATAGCACATTGACAACAGAAGTGTGGGACTCATATATACTAAACACTCAGCAAATGATTAAACACGCAGCTCATGATTAAAAGAATAAAGTTTGACCTCAAGATGGCTGCTTGTGAGAGTGTGGAGCCAGAGGTGAGGCAGCAGTCCTGTGCAGAGAATAGAGGACAGAGTCCCAGGGAACAGCTGGAGAGCCAAGCAGGCCCCCAACAGGGCCGGGCCAGGGCTGGTGTCTGAGCAGGGTACAATTGAAGCTCAGGATGGGAGGTGTTCTGTGGTCAGCAGTTGACTGAGTGCCCAGTGACCGCCCAGGGGGACGTTCCCGTTGCTGGGCCAGAGGCCAGCCTAGGGCCACGCACCCAGAGATTGGCAGAGAGTCAGGCTGCTGTTGCTTAGAATTCATTCAGATGGAACAAAAAAATCTCGCAGCTTGAAAAATGTCAAATCCAGCTTTTTCTGGGTAGAAATTATAGGGCTCCGACAGCCCCATCCTGGGCTTCACCTTGCCTAGAAGGTGGGGTCAGCCCATCTCTGCAGAGGGTTTTGGGGACCCTGCACCACCCCATCACCAGCACAGACGTGGCGGCATAGCAGGGCCCAGGTGTCTGAGGACGTACCTGGCTGGCAAGCAGACATGCGAGGAGGCGCGGGACTCACACTGCTCCGTTTTGTCTCAGAAGTGTTCTTGAATTGTTCTGTTGTTACAAAGAGACCCCCAGTCCTGCTCTTAGACTCAGAACAGAACTGGTACATAAAAGTTTCCAGGAAGGGGTTTACTGCCCAGCACCCACACCTAGGTATAAAGATGACCTGGCAGACCAGGGGTGGAGGGAAGCCGCCATCAGGTCAAGTCTCAGCCCTGTGCTGCGCATGGGCGGCTGCTACCTCTGACAGGAGAACGGTGCTCAGGAAGCTCAGGCCAGATGTCGAGAGCTCGCGCTGGGGCTTCTGATCACCAATTATAATTCCGCCCTCCCTTAAGACCCACGGGAGTTAAGGCCGGTTGTGGCCCTTCGGATAAGTGTCTGTCAGCAACTCACTTGTAATAAACCCTGACTAGAGTTGAATTCCTTTCATAATAGCACGGAAAAGAGCAACATTATTTCTGAATAGCCTGTCGCATGTGCCTAAGAGGGTTGTCACCATCTCTAACGGCCTCTTCAAAAATGATGCGGTCACCAGGGTAAATTTGCCAAGACAGGCTGCATCTCTGTTCTGGTGTCATGCCTCTGCCTGGCGCATGATCGCTGTGGTGACGGGCGACGCAGAAATACACTCTGGGGTACCACCGAGTGTTTATTGTTTGCTTGATTGTCCATAATAACACCCTTACAATGACTTTTCTCTTTTATTTTGTGGCCAGCAGAGGAAATCTGTACAAGATGAATGGTTTAAAGTGGCCTTTTTGTTCATTAGTTTATCAGATCCTTTTAGGTTCTATTATGGGATTTTTAAAAATATCAAAGGAGAAGAAAATACTGCAGGCAAGTGACAACTCTAGGACTAAAGGAAGCATTTTCTTACAGATGTCATTTTCAAGAAATAGAGGTCAACGTATATATAAATCACAACTGTCAGACCGAATTAAATTTTACAAGGGTAATAGTTTCCTGTTCTTGTTGAGGACTGCTCCGATTTTCCCTTCCTAAATCTCATGCTGGATTTTTAAATGTGCCTATATGTTTCATTTTCCCTGTCTTTAGGCTTTACATTTTTCATTCAGCCATCCTTTCATCTGGCAAGCATTTATTCAGCACCTACTGTCTTACTGGTTTCAGGTATCATGCTACACGGTAGATGATAAAGATGGAAAACTTAGAGGCCCTGTCTCTGGAAACTCACAATGTGGGGGAATGTGGGAGGGATGATGGAGATGTGATGAGAAACTGGCCAGGGTAATCAAGGAGGGCTCCATAGAGGAGGTGACATTTCAGTTGGGTCTTGAAGGGTGAACAAGAGTCTGATGGGACTGAGGACATTCCAGTCAGAGATTGGGGGAGGAGTGGAAGCTTCAGAGTTAGGAGGCTGCATGACACCTGTGGTTTTAAAATCAATTTGATTTTTATCAGGTGGTAGAAACTAAGCAGTCATTCCATGATCCTCCTGCTTTTCAAGAGAGAAAGAACATCAAAGATTCAAAAACAATACTAAGAAGACAGTAGACAGAGGGTGGACGGGGGTAACCAGAATTCTGGCTGTTTCAAAGCAGGGAACCTCCTGTCAAGCTAAGTGCGATGCCCTTAACAAGCCCTGGCGTTGCAGGCTGGCCCAACTGGCTGGCCGCGCCCTCACTCACGCCTGAGCCCCTTTCTGGCTGCACTGTGCTTCTCCTGGCAAAGCACCAGGTGCCAAATCTGTCCCCACCCGCCAGCCCTCCAGCCACCTCCTGTTCACTAGCGCAGGTGTTCACTAGCTCAGGCTCAGAGAGCTACTCGGAATAGAAGGGGCTGGGCCACTGTGGAAGTTGCTTACATGCAAGTTTTCCTGCTGACACCAGAGCTTCAGCCAAACAGGGTGCACTTGGCTTGGCAGCTTTCCATGAAATGAATTCTTGGAGTGTCTTTTTTCTTCTTAGCCCTGGATGAAAGGGGCTGTTTCCTCCAGCCTTCACTGGCCTCCTTCTCCTCTTCCTCCTCCTCCTTCCCCATTCTCATGGCCCCCTCCCCACGCACAGCTTCACTGTGAGAGCTTCCTCTCCTCATGCAGACTGACGCTGTGGGTGAGGATGGTGTTCCCTGAATGGCACTGACCTCCTGGCCCCTGGGGCACTGAGTTCATCAAGACCACCACTCGCCCCAGCTGGCCTTCAAGGTCTGAGATCCTGCAAAGTACAAACTACACAAGTTCACGTAGGAACAACGCTGGGCAAGGGTTACAGGAATCAAATGAGTGAAGTGAGCGGCCCGTGTCCAAAGGGGCCCAGCCCCTGCCCAACTGGCACAAGTACAGACTCCTCCCATTGGGACCAGGGCAGGCGGCAAGGCCCGGTGCTTCAGTGGATGGACCACACAGGTGCTCCCTAATGGGTCCTAACAACTACCCTGCCGAGTGCATCGGAAGTGTGTGGCATTTCTGCTTTTGTAGCAAGTATTGCAAAGCGCTGTTTGTTAGTTTTAGCACCAGAAGAAACCCCTTCAGAATCCCAGCTTCCCCACAGAGCTCTGATTTATTTTACCTTTAAAAGAGTTCTGCCTCCCTCTATGTCCAGTGCATCATTAGTGAACAACCAGTTACTTGTAGAATACTCTGTCATGATGGTCTTGGAATCTAACTAGAAAGCCAGAGGAGCCCAGCAAGTATGAAAGGATTTCTGTCTCCCACTAAAAAGAAGCCTGGTCTCTCAGATCAAAACGTAAACCTTTTATTGTAGAAACTTTAGTTTTCCCCCAGAGACCTATATGCAAAATTATACTTTCAGCAATAATTTGCTTCTGGAGCTCAGATTTTGAAATCTTGCACGTGTTCACTTGGTATCTGTGCAAAACCAACAGGATGGACCCCGGTTTGAACTGGACCTCGGGAGATCCCTGGGAGAGGCTTGGGGTACTGTGATGAGCCAGTCCTGGGCCTGCCTTGGGCCACTCATGCTGAGCATGGCCCTGCAACAGGGCACGCTCCTGCAGGGCCCGGCATACTTTTCCTATAAAGGGCTAGACAGTAAATACTTTAGGCCATCGGGCCAAATTGTTCCTGCTGCAACTCCGTCTCTACCATGGAGCATGGAAGTGGCTGTTGGCAAGACACAAACCAGTGAGCGTGGCCATGCTCCAATAAAACTTCATTTGCAAAAGCAGGAGGTGGGCCCATTTGGTCCATGGCACAGTTTGCTGACGCCTGTCCGAGGACCTGTTCGATGAGCCTGCTGGAGGGACATCTGCCTCAGGCTCATCATTCTCTCGCCTCACTATTACTAATTGGCCCTCACTGCGGAGCTGGACACTATGGTGTAGAAGATGAAAGTTGCAAACCGGACCTGTGTCATTTCTAGTTGGAGCCCTATGCTGTCTTCTGTCTTTCATGATTCTACATACTTTGACACTCCCTGAACCAGCTTTATTACCCTGCTTGTTCCCTCATTAGTGAGCAAAATGCATCTTCAATGCACATTATGTATTTGTATGAGAGTCATGCTTTTAAGTGAATGTTTTGACAGATACAATCAGCACTGGATCAGAGGAAGGTAGAAGATGCTGGGAGAGCACAGAATTACCACATTCCATCTGACAACCTGGCTGGGGAGTAGTGGAGTGCAAGGGCATGCTGTTCGCGGAGGTTTCCCGAAGGCCCAGATGCTCTCCCCATTCCGAGGGAGTTTGCCAGCTGCGTAGAGAAGGAGCAGACAGGGTGGGCACATTTTAGAGCGAGGGAAGAGCATTTGCAGGGAACAGGTGTTTCAGTCTATCTGATACCTCCAGGTAATGACAAACTGCAACTACAGGGAGAAGAGGCAGGAGGTGCCAAATGGAGCCGCGTGGCACCCACCTGGCTTGCCAGTTTGTGGCACCCATTCAAATCCAAGTTTTACAAAAGGTAACCAAGCCCTGGAGGGAAAGGCATGGAAGTTTGACCTGTGTCGGCCTCAGCGGCTCTCCATTGTCCCAGCCCGATGGTCCTGACCCTCCAGTTGTAGCTACACTCAGCAGTACAGAGCCCTACAGTTAACTAGAAGTGACCTCTTCGAAGAAAGTTAGGAGTCATCTGCTTGATGATGGCAGGGCCTTGGAACTCTACCAGGAAAGTCAGAGGCTCTCCAGGGCAGGCGCTCATTCCCGCTTGTAAAGATGATGTAGAGCGTCATTATCTTGCTGCCCCCCAGGTCTTTGCTAAGACAGTTGTGGGCCCACTTGCCGATCCTTGCCTCCTGCCCATCTTGTGCCCTGCCAATGCCTGCAGGCCTCTCCCATGGGGCCATCAGAGGTCTGGCCAGTCTCCAGTCCTCTTGGCCATGTGGGTAGAACAGGCTTTGAAAACCAGGGCCACTGACCCTGCTGAGACTGCACTCTGAACCCTATCAACCCACAGCAGCCCAGGCAGCCAAGAGCACTCTCCCAAGTGCTGGCTGCCCCAACAGGCCAGTGGATGCCCACAGGGTCGGACAGGCACCAGGCCCACTAGTCAGCTGTACAGACAATCAGTACATGCCAGGCCAAGAGTGGGAGAGCAAGGGGTGCTCACAGGGCCTGCCCCCAGGGGAGCTCCAGTACTGTCCCAGATGAAAGAGTAGGGCTAGGGTTGCAAAGAGGAAGGAGAAGGGCATGGCTTTGCAAAGGACGCCGCACAGTGAGGCCTGGGCTTGGAGAGCCCCTGGAGCTTGCCGTTCCTCTGTTGCCCTCCTGTGAGCACAAAGTAAGAGCATCAGAAGCTCCACAGTCACAAGGGCCCGGCAGCGCCCAGGGGCCAAGCGCCCTGCGCCCACCTCCACCACTTAGCGCACTGAGCAGCATCCGCCCTGGCTGAGACGAGGGATTTGGTGGTAAGTCAGAGTTCTGGAGCTGACTGCCATACCCCTGAAATCAGCCCTTTTTCTGTTTGTCTTCCTTTCCTTTTTCCCCTAAACTGTGTTTTTCAAGATATTGCACAGGTGCTTTGGCTTAATATCCAGAGGATTCCTTTCACTGAGAGCATGCACCTGCATCGCCTCGCGCTCTGACACCACTGAAACTTTGCTGAGTTCCCTTGTCACTCACAATTCAACTGAATTTGCTCGCATTTTTGCTTTACAGGATTCATAAATGTAGCTAACAATTTACTGTAAAATGGAACCAGTTGGCAAATCAATTGTGGGGTTCATTATGGCTCCCCCAATTTCTGGCCCCAGCACGCTCCCCTTCCCCATCCTGGGGTCCTATCAGACACCCCGCAGAGGCGGGGCTTGCCGTGTACCCTCCCTCTGCTGCTCTGCATGATCTCCTCCACCCGGCGCCCTCCACATGCCCGAGCCCTCCCAAGCTGGGACAAGCCGGGGGACAAGTCTCTTTCTTGAGCCTTGGTCTTGTCCAGCGGAAAGGCAAGAATAATCTCTTCCAGCCCTGCAGTTCCCTATTAGCTTGTTGTCCATTCATCCCTCAGATAACTCTGCCAAACGTGTAAAAGCAGAGGCAGGCCTCTGAGTGGACGGGAGCACCCCTGTTGTCCGGGGGACCCCAGTCATGGGTTGAGGGGATGGGAGGCTCATCCCTGTTTGCCTGCGAGGGTCATGCGGCCCTAGGCATGCTCAGCACTGCTGGTCTCCACTTCCTCTGTGGACAAGGTGGAGGGAAGCAGGAGCTACCATGGTCCCCGGCCCCCGCCGTCCACCCCAGGGGATGCACTTGGTTTCTAGAACTCGTCCAGCCAGACTGGACTGGCCCCCAGCCCCCTGCGGCACAGGCGCTCTCCACACCCTCACCTGTCCACATGGTCTTGCCTTATCTCTCTTTCATTTCCGTGCCTCTAAGGAAGGCTTCGCCACGGACCACGGTGTGGGGGTGGGGGAGGGGAGAAACCCAGCCCACCTGGTCGAGGTGCTTGTGTTCCTCTGGGCACGCTGCGTGGTCTGGTCCTGATTCTCTGGCCTTTCAGCTGCCTTGCTGCCCACCCCCCACCCCCCCAGATACTCATTATCCACTCTGATCTCTGAATCGTTCCCACCATAAGCTTTTGGTCAATCATTTATTTTAAATTTTTTTCAATAGAGGTGAAATTTACATAACACAAAGCCACCCATTTTAAAGTGTATGCTTCACAAGTTGGTCCGCTTGCAACTCTAGTTCCCACACATTTCACCATCCTCAGCGGAAACCCCACCCCTTTATTCTCACTCCCTCCTTCCATAAGCCCCGGCAAACCCCAATCTGCATTCTGAGTCTATGGATTTACCTGTTCTGTATGTTTTGTGAGATGGAATCACACTTTATTGTCCTCTCGGGTCTGGCTTCTCTCATTTAACATAACGTTTTCGAGCTTCATCCACACTGAAGCTTGTATCAGCACTTCGTTCGTTTTTATGGTCCATTAATATTCTGTTTTATGGATGGATCACAGTTTTTGTCTGTTCATCCTGCTGATGGACATCTATGCTGCTTGCCCCGTTTGCCTGCTGTGCCTAGGGCAGCGTGAACCTGAGTGTGGCGCTCCCGCTGCAGCCCCAGGCTTCTTTTCTCTGGGGCGTGATGCTGGCCGTGGAATCGCTAGGTCATGTGGGAATCGTAGGCTTCATTTCTTTGAGGAACTTCCAAACTGTTTTAGTGGTCAGAGTCATTCGAGTTTCGTGTTCTGCAAGGAGCCTTCCTTGGGAAGCATGGCGTCCAGCACTTGTGCTCACTTATTCTCCTTGTCCTCCATGCCCATTCCTCCAGTTTACCAAGGTCATTTCAAATTCTCATGCCATCCTCCAGTGACCTGGACACCTGCCAGCTTAGCTTCTCTGCAAGCTTAATGAGCATATTTCCTCTGCTGTTAGTTAAGGCATTTATGAGGTGTTAACTGCATGAGCCCTGGGCTGACCCTGCCTTGACAGGGTTTCTGCAGCTGCCCCTTGCTCTGCTCAGAGCCTTCTTGCATGTGTCCCCTAGGTCCCCAGGGTCACACAGCCACACCAGTGCCCTGTACAGGCCTCAGAAGCCTGCATCGTGGGAGCCCAAGGCCATCCTGGCCAGCAAGAGATCTCAGGCACCCCTGTTGCTCCCTGTGGGGCAGCCCTTGTGGCTCTGGCAAGGCAGCATGAGTGGTGCGGTCAGCTTGGATGGGCAGAATTAGAAGATGTCCTGTGAGAGTGATAGGACGCCATGGGGCAGTGTGAGATGGACTGTGGGAGCCACATGGAAATACCACCTGAGCAGGCCAAGGGGAGGCAAAGTTCATGATGAAGGTAAACTCAGCAAGAAGCAGGTCCATGGGCAGGACCAGAGGCTCAGTGAGGTAGAAAGTGAAGAGCAACTCCCGCAGGAGCTCGTATAGACCTGAAAAGGGCACATCCTGTTGGACGAGAGTCGGTTCTACCCCAAGATGGTTATTTTGCCGTGAAAGGAACTATAACGGCCCCTCGAGCACTCCAGGAGTTCTTGTCCATGGAAAGGCCTTCCAATGGTCATCCTAGGAGTTGTACTGTGTGTTTGGGCAGAATGGGGCAGGGTGAGAGCATGGAGAGATGACTGTTGACCCAGCTTTTGACTAAAACCACTTAGCAGGCCCATATCTCCAAGGCACAAGTTGGGGTGTGTGTTTGCATAGGACTCAATGTAGCTTTACAAGTAGGAGATAGCGCGTGACTCTCCCCGGCCTGCAAGCACAGGCAGTCGCATGCCTGAGGCTTGTCCAGTTGGTGCCAGGATCTCCCTCTTCACAGGTAGGGGCCATCGGCGACGAGGAGGAGTGGGTCAGCCTCTACGAGGAGGAGAATGAGCCCGATGCCCAGACCCTGGAGATCCCAAACCTTACACCTTACACTCACTACAGGTGAGACAGCAGGTGATCAGCCTTTGCAGGCATGTTGGCTCCAGCAGGTGGCTTTATCTGCAATAGCAAAATCCACAGATGCACAGGTAAGTGAACAATGTCCAAGTGGCCACAGCAATGCATTGAACCTTTCAGAGAAGATACACAATTCAGTTTTGCTCCAAGGTAGGGTTATGTCCCTGAAGCCAGCTTAGCAGTGCTCTTTCCATCTAAAACAGCTGATGAGACACTCGATAGTAGTGGCTCACAATTATATTAGGCTTACTAGGAAAGAGCCACAGGCAGTCAGGGATAGGACACTTTTCTTTAGGAAACTCTACAACCTTTCAAGACTGTGTACATGCTTTCTATACACAAAGCAGGTGTCCTCAGAATAGCCTTCTGCTTTCCTTCCAGGGTCCAGGAGTTGCTAGACACACTAATCAAACATTAACATGCCATTTAACCTTTTGCTTCTTGATCCTGAAACTTATCCAGGCAGTAAATCCTTGGCCTTAGCAAAGGGGAGAGCCATCATGAGCTGTTAGAGATGTTATAACTTCCCGTAAGATCATTGAAGGAGATGAAATTTCCAGTTATCACCAGATGTTGGGTTTGATAATGTCATTGTTCTGCCAGGACGGATACATTTCCTAAGATCAGGGAATAAAAGACTAAGAATGACTAATTCAGGGAGTAAAGGTGAAATTGCATCTTTGTGAAGAGTGTTTTTTCAGAACAATACCAAAGTGACTTAAAAAAAAAAAACTGGTGATGCTGCTTAATGTCTATTCATTTTAACATCTAAGTTTAAAGCAGGTGAATCAAGATGCTGTATTCTCAGTTTCTGAGAAAAACATTTAGCATAAAATCCCTGTTGGGATTCAGGACTTACGTGTGCAATTAGCATAGATTGTATAATTATCTCAAAGATCAGAATCTGTGACTAGTGATCAATGTCCCTGTCTTATTCATGTTAGTTTAGGAAACCTCTGTCATAAATAGATGTGTGCTTAGGATATTTTTCTAACTTGTAACTTTAATTCAGTGTTTGTACCTATAAATAAAGCAGTAGAACTGAGAACATTTCATAAAGACATCCAAGAGCCTCTGGGTTACAGATGAAGAAGGAACAGGTTGAATTTCCCAAAGTTACCAATTTGAATTTCACAGTTACCAATTGGGTTCAAGTCCCAGGGTGTGGGCTCTGGGGCCATGAGCCCACAGAAGGGTGTGGGGGTGCCTGTGGTCATTAAAAAGACACTGGACTTTCAGAACTGTCACTTGGTGGCCACATTCTGTAATTCTGTTAAACAGCTGCTTGAACACCTCCTGACAACTACCCCAAATCTGACTCAGCCCAACTGACCTTTCCAATAACACTTCACCAGGGAACTTGAAACTGTTGAGGTGCAATCTATTTACCATTTTTTAAAGGCTTCAGGGAAAAGGACATATATGTGATTTGCATTTTTAATGAGACCAAGTGGAACCAGGGAGCCCTTGAGCAAAGGCCTTTACAATATAGGAAGACACAATCTCAGCTTGTTTTGTTTGGTTTTGTTCTACATACCCCCTTCCCCCCCAATGTACCTTCTGCCTCGGAATAACTGCCAGCCATTCTGCCTCCAGGTTTCGAATGAGACAGGTGAACATCGCCGGTGCCAGCCCCTTCAGCCAGTCGTCCCGGGTCATCCGGACACTGCAGGCCCCTCCTGACGTGGCTCCCACCAGCATCACAGTCAGAACTGCTAGTGAGACCAGCCTGCGGCTCCGCTGGGTGGTGAGTCTGGGCCTCGCGACTGGGCAGTGGTCTTGAGCAGCTGGGGACACACCTGGACCCAGCACGCAGGAATCTCCTCACCACGCCCTTTACTAGCCAAAACTGAGCTCATCATTAACCAGAAATATTACATTTTCCAGTCAGTGCTGAATCTCGGACCAGCCTGGGCTATCTCATTAGTTCATGGCGTTACTCACTGGCTTCTAGGAAATGAGGACTGTCCTTTGGGGGAGAAAGTCAGTTACAGTGCTGTCCCCTCGCTCTGTGACAACTTAAGCCAGGTCAACCTGGAGCCATGCTCAGTATTTGTAAGAAAGCCGGTCTGATATTTAATGAGAAAGTTTCCCCACAAAATTAAGCCAAAATGTATTCAAAGAAATTATGTTCAAAGTTACTGACAGGATTTCATTTACTTAATAGAGGAAAAGTTCCTGGGGTGAGTGGAAGGTTCTGGAAATGTCCCTTCCAGAAAATATTTTGCACAGAATTGACCTCAGAAGAGAGTCCATCCTTGAAGGCCTCTGATGGTGATGGTCTGAGATGTCAGCTCACCATCGACTGTTGCCATTTCCAGCCCCTGCCCGATTCCCAGTACAACGGGAACCCCGAGTCTGTGGGCTACAGGATTAAGTACTGGCGTCTGGACCTGCAGTCCTCGGGGCTGGCCCAAGTCATCAACGATCGGCTGGAGAGGGAGTCCACCATCGAGGAGCTGGAGGAGTGGACGGAGTACGAGCTGCAGATGCAAGCGTTCAACGCCATCGGGGCTGGGCCCTGGAGCGAGGTGGTGCGGGGCCGGACGCGGGAGTCAGGTGAGGTGAAGGCCCTTCGGGCCTGTAGATGTGGCCCTGGCCTGAGTGTCTCCGAGAGATGGAGCTTACTACCCCGGCCGTCTCATCGGCTTGTCCCTCCTTTGCGGTGGTGCTTTGTAACACAGAAATTAGGTCAACCTCAACAGCAGATTACTTAAAACCTCATTAGGGCCTGTGCCACTAATGATGAATTCTACCAGCAGCTGGACACATAATGTTATTTTTTTAATCAGGGATAATTTTCATTATCAATGAGGCTCAACAAGCATGGGTAGGGACTCTAAGGAGGGAGTTATGATTCCAGGTCCTCAGGACTTGCTGTTGATTAATGGTGTGTGTGAACTTAACTGTTTCCTAAGCCAAGGCAAGCCTTCTTACTCCCAACTTATGGGACAAAACCAGAGAGGTTTTCCTAAAACCCACATAGGAGAGGAAGGTGCCAAGTGGCCCCCACCCCCTTCCAGCGACAGTGTCTACCCTGGGGACCACAGAATGCTCCAGGAACTCCCTCACTTCCCAGCCAGAACTCTGCTTCTGTCCACGTGCTGAAACATTGTGTGAGCAGGCTTCCTTTGTTGTCATCATTTTAAATCACAAAGCTAATTGACTTTTGAAACACTGGAAACTGCTTTAGGAGATAAAATCAGAAATCAGAATGCACTTGATAGGAAGCACATAGGAGGGTGAATGGGGAACGCCAAAATGACAACGTCCAGCAGCTGAGAGGAAGGGAGCACTGGCTGTGTGGTGCCGTGAAAGGCACCACACAGGGGTCAGGATAGGGTCACTGCAAGCCTGGTCACTGCCAGGCCTGACCAGCCTGCTGCTCAACCAGAGTCTGGTAGGAGTTCTAAAGAAGGACCCAGAAAACACATCAGGGGCTTCAAGGGGACGTGGAGAATGCTGAGGGGTCAGTAAGACACAAGGAAGACTGGAACAAAGATGTAGGCGGCTCTGAAAAGTAAGGACAAGATCCACTGGCCACGGAGCACTGCCCCCAGCCCTCAACTTCTCCTCCTGTACCCTGTGTCCACCCTGGCTGGGGGCACTGTTGGTGTTGTACGGCCGCATGGGTGTGCCCGAGGTTGGCAGGACCCTCAGCCCTCCAGGGGCCCTGGCCAGGTGGAGTGGGCTCATTCACCCCTGGGGGCCAGAGCAGCAGGCCACAGCTCACTGGTGTGAACCCAGCGTCACTTCTCTGCCTGTCATGACGTGGGTGGTTTGGGAAGTGCTGGTGGAGGTTTCTCTTCATCCTTGGGGACTCATCTCCTGTTCCCAGCAACGGCACCAAATGTGTCCGCTCCTGGCCTTGCCGTCATGGCGAGCACGAGAAGGTTGCTAGGGTTCATTTCCTTGACTTCGGTTCACTTTCAGTCACAGATGTAAGCTGTGGTCTCAGCCAAGAGCAAAAGTTCTCTGACAGATTTGACTTGATTTCTGCCTGACCTCTAAGGCGCAGGGTCGGGCAGCGGGCAGATCTCTGCACCAGCAGCACAGAGAAACAGAGCCTGAGAACTGAGGAACCCAGACAGCGCACCCAGCCTAGGGCCTACGGGGCGCGGCGGGCGGCTGTCTGGCCTCCCGCTGGGACTTACAGGGGCTGCAAAGCAGCCAGGCCGAATGGGCTGTCTCCTCAGCTGTCTTTCAGGCTTTAGCAATTGTACGTTAGAAATAAAAGACTGAAAAACACTGGCCACCTGGACTATGACTACATGGAGTTTTGACAAGCTTTATTACTTTGTGAATCTTTGTGAAAGAGAACATGAAAATCCTGATGACAGTTCTAACTCTAGTAATGGGCAGGCCTGCAAAGATTTTTTTTTTCTTTTTTTAATAAGAAGAGGAAAAGAAAGTTTCTACTATAGCCAACTGGGAAAATTATGGCTAAAATATGTGTTTTGTTTTGAAATTTGAAATGTACTGATATGCCCGTAAGGGAAACAGGGACGTCCTGGGCATCAGAGAGTAACAGGCAGGAGACTGGCTGTTGGCGCTGAGGCTGCCTGGCTGAGTGAGGATAGAGCAACCTGGAGGCTTCAGTTCTTGGGGTTTGGTGACCTCTGCCACACAGAGCATTCAGTCTCGACCTGTGTAAAGTGGGAGTGACAGCTGAGAGCCCCCACCTCCACCCCCAAATGCAAGGTTCTTGAAAGCTAGACCATCTTTGAAAGGGAAGACTGAAAATACCTGTCAGGGGAATTTGGTGTCTGCCTCGACTCTGGATGAGGAAAAAATCCCCCCACCTTGCTACATAAAATGAGCTAATAAATGCATAGAGCAATTAAAAATAATAGTAACTGTGATCTTATACCTGACTCAGTTTGGGTTCTGATTTTACACTATCTGAATGGCCCAAAAACTCCCAGAAGAGAAATTGGTTCTAGATACCAATAGTACAAGCAGCAAAAGGAAAAAAAAAAAGTAGATAAATTAGATTTCATCAAAATGGAAATCTCTATGTGTCAAAGAATGCCATAAAGAAAAACAATCTTCAGAATGGTAGAAAATATTTGAAAATTATATATCTGATAAGGGACTGGTATCCAGGCTATAGAAAGAAAAGAACTTTTACAACTCCACCATGAACAATAACCCAATTAAAAGCTATGTAAAGCTCTGAGCAGGCATTTCTCCAAAGCAGACATACAATGGCCAAACGAGTACATGAAAGGACACTGTGGGTCATTAGTCGTCAGAGAAATGCAAATCAAAGCCACAGTGAGGCTTTACTTCCTAAGTAAAGCCCTAAGATGGCAAAGATAATTTTTTTTTAATGGACAATAGCAAATGTCAGTGAAGATGCAGAGAGAGAATCGGAACTCTCATGTATTACTGGCCAGAATGTAAAATATACAGCCACTTTCAAGCAACTGGGAGTTCCTCAGAATGTAAAACACACATCTGACCCAATAATTGCACCCACAAGTGTAAAGAGTGGAAAATGTATGGTCTACACAAAAAATTGGGTGTTGGTCACAGCCTTTTTCCTAACAGTCACAGAGTGGAAACAACTTTTGAATGTCTGTATGGACAAAATGTGGGCACTCCGTGGTGGACTGTAACTCAGCCCCAAAGGAGTGGAAGCCTGCTGCATCATGCAGCACGGCTGGGCCTTGAAAACATCTTGCTAAGTGAGAGAAGCCACACCAGAAAGCCCTGTGCTACATGATTCTGTTCATATGAAAAGTCTGGAACACGCAACCTATAGAGACAGGAAGTAGATTTGTGGATACTTAGGCCTGAGGAGGGGAGTCGAGAAGAATAGGGAGTGATTGGTAATGGGTATTGGATTTCTTCAGATGAGGAAATGTCCTAAAGTTTATTGCTATAATGGTTTGTTCACCTCTGTGAATGCAGCAAAATAATTGGATTGTCTGCTTCCAAAAGGTGACTTGTATGTTATGCTAATTATATCTCAATAAAGCTGGCTGTTGTTTGTCCTTAAGAAGAGCCCAAGATCCCCTAGTTTCATTTGGTACAGATAAACTGTTATTAAAGTAAGTAAAGTTCAAGTTTGCACACATTGCGATGATTGGAAGGGTCCAGAGAGTCAGGGGCAACAGTAGTGAATTCTTTCTGAAATATTAAACACGTTGTAGTGCAGCAAGGAATTTTATTATCCTCCAAAAAGAAAGCAAAAGGTAAATGAAGTGTGTGGCACAGATGCACACGCGCGCTCACACACCCCAAAGCAAAGCAGTACATGCGGCTCCTCACTGGCGAGACATTGCCAGTGCCCCATGATTGCAAATTAAAACCGAGAATTTTAGATGATGAACTCACAGTTGCCAAACGTCCAAAGTAAGGATAAGCATTGTGAAAGAAGGGAGGGAAGAAGGAAAGAAGGATGACCGGATGGCTTTAAGTACATACTGGTCAGAAAGGGAATATGCCGTAAGTACATTTAAAATGATTAAGGACTTCCAGTTATAAGACGAATAATTTCCTGGGATCTAACTTACAAGGTGATGACTGTTGTTAATAGTACTGTCTTTCATATCTGAAAATTGCCAATAGAATGGATGTTTAATGTTATCACTGTAAAAAACCAAGTGGTAATTATGTGGTGAGATGGAGGTGTTTGTTATGTAACTAGCACCATGAGGTAATCATTTTACAAAATGTGAGTGTATCAAATCAACATGGTGTACAGCCTAAACCTATACAATGTGCAATGACGCTTATGTCTCAATAAAACTCGAAACATTTTAAAGTCTAAAATTATTAAAAGAAAGCATTAAAACCTTCAGTAAAGGTAGAGATATCACTCAAAGCAAATTTTACATTAAAAAAGATAGGTCCATCATTAGAAATAGAATTCTATCATTTGTTTGGTAGTTAAGACGCTACCAAACAAAGAATTATTAAACTGGAAGGTGAATATGAGCAAATAACTAAAAAATTCAGCACAATAACATAGAGATTGAAATACGATAGAGAGGTCAAAAGACACAGAATAGAATAAATGGCCCAAAATACAGCTAACAGGACTGAGAAAGGAGAGGTGAAATGAGAGTGAGGAACTATGTGCAGATAATGGTTGAGAAATTCCAGAATTGAGAGAAGACATGAATCCCAAGGAGAATAAATAAACACAAATTCATGCCAAATTACATTGTGCTACCGCTACAAATATCAAAGTCAAAGAGAAATCTTTAAAACATTGGAGTAAAAAGCATCTTACCTACAAAGGTAATTGTTCTCAAGAACAGAGGCCAGAAGACAGAATAATTATCTGGAAGGAGCTGAAAGAAAAGATCTGTGAGCCTCAAATGTTACACCCAGCTAAATTACTTCTCAAGCATTCCCTTTAGAAAACAACAGAGTTAAAGTTACATACAGATGAAGAAAATATAATAAAAAATGGAAAATAATATTGTTTTGATATGTTTTCAAAGAACACAAAAAAATAAGCAACAGCAAAATTGCTGAGCTGAGACTGTATTTCTGTATAAATCTTTCCAGTTGCTGGGAAGCTATTTTAACAGTAGTCAAAAGGATGTCACTCTGTGTAAACTCATTCCAGATGGTTCCTTCTAACTCTCTTTACTTTAGTCTTGTGTCACCTCTCACGCAATAACTCTGAAGAGACTTTTAGAAGCAACGTTGTTTATTTTTGTAGGGATTGGAATGTTTTAATTAAGATGGAGGGAAAGATGTTGTATCCAGGGTTTGTTTTTTTTCCTCAACTGACGAAAAAGACAAATATATGTATGACAGGGGCGAAGTTCGCCCAGCCCTGCAGGCTAACTGAGCTGACACCTTCGGAAGGGCCATGCCCCCCTCCCCCCGCCCCAAGGAGAGTGCCACTAGCAACTTCGTCTTTGCTCTGTCCACAGTCATGCTCGTCCTGCTTTTAAAGATTATGATTCAGAGATAATTTGTAGTTTGAAGTGAACACTTGTTCAGTAGTGAATTTGGCCCCATAGTTATCTCTCTGGGAAGAAGAGTTTGTGATAGCAGATGTTTCGTCACAGTGGGATAGGAGGGTTATTGGTCTTCAAATTATGGAGGATGGTTCAGATTTCAGACATTTTTAGTGACGGAGCATTGGGCTCCTCTGTGCCTCTCTGGGGTGACTCTCTCCTCTGGGGCGCTGGTCCCCTCCACTCAGGGCATCTTGAGTACCCCTTCATGGTGGCTGTGTCTGGTCGGGCTGCAGGAAGTCTCCCTGAATGGAGCTTTTAGACTCTCCTGCCAAAGGCGGCTTCTCTGATGGGGGCTCCTCCCTCCGGCAGGCTCACCTTTCCTCAGTGCAGCAATTTTGCCTTCTTGTCTCTCTTGGTCCCGCTGACTGCTGGTGGTCAACATTTACCATCCCAGCAGGGAAATTGCCCCTTCAGGGAACTGGTTCTCTAGGCACTGCTCAGCATTTCAAGAGAAAGGTGGGGACAGAAGAAGGTGAAGGGGTTCAAGGCCAGAACAGAGTGGCGCTATGAAGCGAGGAGGAGGATGAGCTGCAGGCCCCTGTGCAGTGAAGGGGTCGCTCAGCAACGGGCCCAGGGGCTTGGAGAGCAGTGGGGGGGGGGGGGGCAGGGCAGGAGGCGCACAGGAGACTGCTTTAAACCACACTGAAACGCAGTTTTCTTTGAAGTGCCGTTTAACTGGCTTCATGACATCTTGTGATGTATTATGATATATTATAAGGGTAAATGAGGCTTTAAAAATCAAGAGATGCCAGGAGAAGTAGAATTGAACTGAGCTGCACGAAATCCTGTACAGAAGAGGAAGCAAATGAAGGAAAGAATCAGCGGTCTAAATGGCATTGTTTTGTTGTTGTTTTGGAAAGGGGATTTCTGGGACTGTTTCAGAACTTAAGATGTTAGGCAGGGAAATTGTTAAATCTACTTCAGAATAGAAAACGAGTAAGGCTTTAAAAAATATCTTAAAAACATTGTCTGTAACTAAATGGTAGGTTTTATCCAGGTGGAATTTAAATCTCTGAAATTCTAATCCCGAACACTGCCGTTTTCTCTGCCTCAGTCCTTGTTAGAATCCAGTGTTCTGAGTGCTTGTCTGAGTTGCTTCAATCACCAGGTCGCCCTCCTACTTGGGGGTCTGGGTGGCCTCCATAAATGGAGGCGCACATTACCACGTCTCAGAAAATCAGCTATTATTTGTAGATCTATAGTAAGAACTGCGCACTTATAGTTTCAAAGATTGACCTGCAGAAAACAGTTAAGCATTTGAGAGGTGGACTGGTTGTGTTGCTATGACAATGGCCTCTCTTTTTGCAGACAGGGACAGAATTTGTTAGAATCTAGCACTAATATCTTGCGCATCCAGTATATTGGATACTCTCGTTCTGAACAGAGTCAGAAAATAGTCAGGCGCATTGTCAGTTGTCCTGTTCTTTTAATGAAACTGACCCATTTATTCACAGTGTTTCAAGGTGCCAGTTTATCACTCATTTTTTATTAAAATAAGTGTATGTGTAAGCCACATTCTGGCCAGAGCCCTGGAGCTGAGGGTGCTGGTGGGATCCCCTGACAGGCACAGAGCCCGAGTGAGAGCCCTGGGGTGGGGGTGCAGGGGGCATGTGTGGGGAGCTTTCTCCCCATCAGACAGCTGGGTAAATGTGAAATTGTAAATATTTACTGTGACACCTATCTACTCAACTAAATTAAGATTATTTTATTGAACAACTGAATAACCAAATGAAAGACTGTCAGCTGACATATTTGGGGAGAAAGAGTTTACCCACCAGGTTGACGATCTCTCTCTGCAAAAGTACGAGGCAGTGGCCTGTGCTTTCATGTTGACAGTCACGAGCAGACGACTCTTCTTGCCTCAGTGGTCTGAAATAACCAGCATAGTAAAGCAGGCCAGGGCCATGCTGTGGCCTCCTGGGGTTCGTGGTGGGGAAGTGCCCTTTCATGGGGTCTGCAGCGCAGGACTGTGCCTCCCAGGATGTCCTCCATGGCCTCCCTCCCTGGACAGGAGGGGACAGGGGGAGGCAGACTCCTCCCCCCTCACCAACCGCCCCCACCCCAAGTCAGCATCTTCCCAGCAACTTATCCACTTCCCCCTGACCTGCCTTGGGGCTCTGGTCCTTGCACCTCCACCAGCCCTTGTCTACAGTGACACCTGCCTGTCACCTGGACCAACCGCCAGACCCCGCCCTGTACTTCTGATAACTTGCGTTAATCCTGGCACATTTCCTTAAACACTCTCTGCATTCCCTAAGGCCACTGTAACAAATCCCTCAACAGTGTCCTCAACTTAGTCCTCACATGTACAGCAACCCTCCTTCCAAGCACGGCCACACCTAAGGTTCCAGGGGTTTGGTTCCAAACACACAAGTTTTGGGGGAACACAATTCAACCTAAACAAAGATACTCCTTTACTTCACAGTTGTTTCAAAGCGCCAGTTTGTCACTCATTTTCTATACGTAGGTTTAGAAACTAAGGATCACAAGTTGGCCGGCAACATCGTCGTGCTCCACGTCTCTCCGTGCATTCCGTCCTACTGACTCCAGAGTCCCCGGCACAACCCTTCGCTGGAAGGAAGAAATAATGCATCAGTGAGGGAGGGAGGGAGGGAGGGAATGGCGCTGTGGATAGGGAGCAGCAGGTGCCCGTGGCATTCCTGCTGGAAGTTCATGTTCAGAGTGAACCACCCACAGGCTCATCCCTGGGGCTGAGCAAGAAGGCGTCGAAGCCTCCCACGTGACATAGCGGGAAACGGCCATGCGCATGCGAGCAGCGGCAGGAGGGTCCTGCTCAGCCCCCTCAAGCAGGGAGGCTGCAGGGTGCCCATCTTCAGGCTTGCTGTCAGCCTCCTGAGGCTCAGTGCCTGTTTGTCAACAGCGGATCCCCGACTTTGCTGGGCCCCCCTCCATCCTTTACCATTGAATGATGTTTCAAGGTTAAATGGCTCTGTACCAAAAGCAGCAAAGCAAGTTGAGTTTCTCGCACTTTCAAAGTTTCGTATGTGAATCACTGCAAATGTGTCAAGATCAATGAGGCTAGCGACACATGCAAACAGAAGAGAGCAACACGATGATCGTATGGATCGTCCTGGGGAGACAGGTGCAGCTTCCCTCCCTAGGCCTGTCTCGTGGTTAAAAAAAAAAAAAAAAGCCGTCCTATCCATGAAGGCTTTGTTCTGCCTCGGTTTCTCCATCTGTGGAGCAGGGGTGCGGTACCCACCTTTCTGGGTGGTGGCTGTGATTAGATGTGATTGTGTGTGTGCACAGGGATGTCGTCAGACTTAGGGACTGTCCCTCCCATTCCTGTGGGTCAGATCATTACTCCTCTAGCAGCCGCCCCCCATCACCTCACAAAACACCTCATTCAGAGATGTCGGCGAACCGGCATCGGAAAGTGAGGCTTTCCATTGGAGATGAAAGTCTGCAGCTCCCACAAGTTAATACAGAAAACAGACCGAGCATATTTTCTTGCTGGGTGGACTCAGGTAGAATTGAGCTCCTAAAGACCCAGGATTTATGGAATTTGTTGCTAATATTAAAGAGATTTACATTTCTGTTATACCCCTGCAGGTTTAATCTGATCACTGCAAAATGCTCAGAATACATTGCTATTTCAAGGACAACTTGATTATTTGGGTAAAAATTAGACCTCTCTTTGTAGAAGCCTTAGACTTGTGGTGCCAATCTGTTTAACTCCTTCTTTGCAGTCCCTTCAGCTGCCCCTGAAAACGTGTCAGCTGAGGCTGTCAGCTCGACCCAGATTTTACTGACATGGGCTTCAGTGCCTGAACAGGACCAGAACGGGCTCATATTGGGCTACAAGGTATGTTCCAAAGATCCTCCTTTGTTTACACCATGAAGGGCTGCCGCACGTCACCCCTCCAAACTTGAGCTTGTCCCTTACATAGCGCTTCAGCTCCCGCGGCCCCGAGATGTCCATCTAAGCCTCACTCCAGCCCGGGGTGCAGAGGTGAAATGGGGGAACTGGCATCTAGGCGCCATGGCAGCGGCTGCTTGAAGTCTGAGCCTGTTGTCTCACTTGTGTGCTGGGAGTAATGAGGGTCGCTGCCTCGGAGGAGGATGTGGGACTAAAGCAGGCTATTATGTCATGCCTGTGCCGAGCGGGTGAGCTAGGTGAAAACACACAGGTCTGTCTTTCGTTGCTGCCTTCCTGTCCCCCTGCATCACTGCAGGACCGAGCACCCCAGCCTCTCGGCGAGCCATCTCTGGGTTAGTCTCACCTGTGCTCTCACTGTCACCACAGTGACCAGCACTGTCTCCACCTGCTGCTCCTCAGCCCCTCCCCCAACTACAAATTAAACGTTCCTGGAGTTGGCCAGCAGGGCGGCGCTGTTCTCACACCCACATCTTCTCTGCACTTTTTAGAACTTAGCCCCCCCAGTCTCTGCCTGTACCCACCTGTACCCCTGATCCCCCTGCCTTGTACATTCTAATTGCTCCCTCTGGCCCCATCAGACATGTGACCCATTAGACAATCCCACTGAGGGGCCCATTCCATACCTGGGTCCTAGAGAAAATCTTTGCTGTGCTATTTTTAAGCTTCTCCCTGATGCCCCCCATCTTTTATGACCTCTGGGGTTTCTAGTCATAGGGAATAGTTAAGAGTGGCTGAGCTTTGAGCAAGGACTTAGGAGTAAGGAGCAGGTGAGGAGAGCATGAGGATGGCTGTGTGCTGTGGGCAGCAGGCAGGCCAGAGAGCAGCTACTCTGCTAAGCTGGGAAGTCAATCAAGGGGCTGCTGGCTCCTTTCGTGGGAAGCAGACTGTCTGTGTCCTAATTGAGGCCCGCCGTTGGGCGCCTCAGATCCTGCAAATTCTGGCAAGGCAGCCAGCTCGCCCAGCCGTGAACCGGGTCGTAACTGCAGCTGTCCTGCTGTGCTGGACACAGCATCACACCTTCCCCCAAACAGCTTATATAAAGTGATGCCTCAGCCTTGGGCATAGCTGCCGGGGCCTCCCTTGTGGTTGTGAGCCCCCAACACCTGCCCAGGCCCCTCCCTGACACGCCACATGCTCACCAGCCTGCACGTGTGTGTCAATGCCTCAGATCCTGTTCCGGGCCAAAGATCTGGACTCCGAGCTCAGAAGTCACGTCGTGCGAGGCAACCATACGCAGTCCGCGTTGCTGGCAGGCCTGCGCAAGTTTGTGCTGTATGAGCTCCAGGTGCTGGCCTTCACCCGCATCGGGAATGGGGTCCCCAGCTCTCCCCTCCTCCTCGAGCGGACCAAAGATGACGGTATGTTTACTCTCCGAGCTTTTGCTGGCCTCCCAGGTCGCTTTGAACCATCCAAACCATTTGGGTGGTTGTCATTTTTAACTTAATTTTCAAACCACTTCCTTTTTTTTTTTTTTTCAGTTGAGAAAAACAAAACAAAATTGTCTTTCAGCCGCCGAGCATTTATATGGCCAATCTCAGCCTGGAGTGAATTTTTACAGCCTAATTATGAACCTGTGCAGAATTTCATCGTAACTCTGCAACAGCCACTGCAATAAAGGCCGGTGGGCAGGGGCCATAAAACGCGAGGCCGCTCCTCTCGGTGACGCCTGCACAAATCTCGTTAACACTCCACTCCCGGCCTGCATGCCCGACTCTCTTGGTGCTGCCCAGCTCTGGCCATTTGCATAATACGAGATAATTAGACGTTTCCATCCAGAGTGCAGTGTTTGCAGGCTCCCAGGGTGCCCAGGCCCCTGTTTCCAGGCCTGAATAACAAGTACACTTGATGGCTTTGTGTTTACAAAAGTCTAAATCATCAGGAAAGATGTTTCTCCACTTTGCAGCTATCAAACCCTCAAAGGTTAACTCCTTCACATTTTCATTAGTAGGAAGACTGTAATATGTCAGGGGCAGGGGGCGGTCAGGGCTGTTCTCCTCAGGGGCCAGCGCCATCTGACAGGCAAAACAACTGTGGATTTTCTTAAGCATTTTTACTGAGCAATTAGCCCCCAGATGTCCTCTAGCCAACTTGAAACCGTCCTCTCCATTTTATGCGGCTGGAGTGCCCAGTGAGCACGAAAGTCTGCAAGCCTTTGTCCTCCAGAAACAACACAGTCGCGGGGTGTCAGGGTTGCACAACTGAAAAGCAAAAGGGCCATTTTATAAACTGCCTCTCAAATCGTAACAATTTTTCCTCCAAACCACAGAATAATTTTTTCTTCTCTTCCAGTCCTAATAGAAATGTGTCTTTCCTTCCCTCCTTTCAAATTCATCCCAGTGACTGGCCCTGGCTGGCGTTGGGAGGGGTGGGGGAAGGGGTGTGCCACTCAGGGTGTTGGGTCCTGGCTGGTGGCTTCCTCCTGACATTTATTTTACCCCACTAGAATAGTCATAATACGTGTTTAAAAGTTTAAATATTGTTCTCCATGCAGTAGCTGGAGGCAGACTTCAACAGGCCTGGAATGACAAGAACACACATCACTTTATTTTTGTATTGATTGTTCATGCCCATGGCCTCCTATCTGGGAATTAATCAGTTAATAAGTTCCAACAAGAAGTCCTGACTGTGGCCGCCCATGTGCTCACCTCTCCACTTAAGTGAATGTTTTTGGAGGACTCTGACCCCACATTCAGTAGTGCCACAGTACATAACTGCTTTCTGAAGTATTGGTGTGCTGCACCCCGCAAAAGAATTATATGTATTTGTGCATGCCCAAACTTAATTTTCTAGAACTAGGAGAGGGAGAGTGTGCAGAAGAGGGGGGAAATCGCTGATGATAAGCAAATTGTTTCATCGCATTATAACCTCCATGTAGAACTGGGAGGGATTTTAGACTACTTTATGCCTCTAAAGCCCCAGGAAAAGCACCTGAGCTCAAGTTAGTGACGTCTTTCCTTTTCATCTGATGTACTTGATTCGCTCTAGGCCATCACTGAGTGACAGCTCTCCTGCAACTAACACACTACTGCCATCCTTGCTGATGAGTGCTAATGAGGAAATTTGGAAAGCAGGAGGGCAGGATTCAAAATGAGGGGTATTTCTTCAAAATTATTAGGGAGTCACACAAAGCCAAACAGATTCCAGAAGTCATTCTGCCAGGCTTAGAGTGTCCATCCTTGGTCAGCATCAGCCATGGCCATCGCCACGCCCCGCTAGCCCAAAGTCCCACTTCACCTGGTTGTGGTCCTAGATACCGCTGAATCAGTGTCTGGATCATGGTGTGCTTTCCCCTTCAGCCCCAGGCCCACCCGTGAGGCTGGTGTTCCCCGAAGTTCGGCTCACGTCAGTGAGGATTGTCTGGCAGCCCCCAGAGGAGCCCAACGGCATCATTCTGGGTAAGTTCTGGGTAAGAGAGCGGCAGCAGTAAAGGGATCGCAGAGAAATAACTGGTAGGTTGATTTCTCCTGTTTTTATTAGATATCCGAGAGGTAGAACAAAATCAAGATTCTGTCTATAGCAGCCTGGCCCTTTCTGAGAGGTTATAAACCCTCTGCTGTTTCATGAACCATGCACCAAAGTTTCCGTGCAGGCTGAAATTTACATTTCGTTAACCTAGAATTTCTTCCATTTGTGCGGGGTTCACAGCAATACCATATGTAATTGACCTTCCCTTCAGCTCTGAAATAACCAGGCTATGTTGATGTGTATTTGGAAAACAACAAGCCAGTTTTTCATGGAAGATATAGAACTGGGCTTTGCTTCCAAGTTCCTGGAAATATCTTTCTTCTGCTACAGGACTTGCACCTAATCTTTTTAAGAAGTTGCTGGAGTGAATTGCATATCTTTGGTTCCAGGGAAATTGTTTACTTTTAACTTTTCATTCAGAGGAATAATCCTGAAACATTGATGAAAAGCCTTAATTTTTTCTATTCCCCAAAGGCAGTACATTCTATTTTTTAAAATGTTCCATTCTTTTATTTAGCCACCCTCTCACCCTGACAGGTTAAGGGCTTTCTATGTGCAGGCATCACATGCAGAGTGGGAAGTGAGGCGTGAGCAGGGTAAATGCCAGAGGTGCAGGGGCAGTGAGAGGAGTCACCGGAGACAGAGTGGTGAGCAGAACAGGCAGACCAACCAAGTACACTGCTGAGGGGAGCAGCAGGTGAAACAGGAGAGGTCTGCCACACCAGGTGGGTCACCTGTGGGGCTGGGGATCGAACTGAGATGTGCCGGGCCTGCAGAGGAAGAGGCACAATACCCAGGGAGACTGCCAGACAATGAGCAGAGGAGTCACTAAGGGCACTGCAGGCAGCTCCTGCGGGAGAGAGGATCCAGGGGGGTGGACAGCTGCTTTCCCACTGGATCTCAGGGAGAGGGGCTTCCCAAGCTTGGAAAGAGGAAGGGGGTGTCCACTCAGCCTGAACAGAAAGCCTTTTGCCTGTGGAGGCATAGGCTAGGGTAGCAGTCTGGGCCTGGCCATGACTGGCTGCATATGGCCTCATGTCCATGGAGGAAGTGACCCCAAGGCCCACAATGCTTAAATTGGGCATTAAAAAAAGGGCAGCAAGCATGGAGTATTTTCCAGACCCAAGCAGCTCTCAAATATGGCATTTTCCTAATCTCAACCCCAGAGCCCCCCCAAATATATTACCTTGTGTCCTAGGGGGTCACACGCGGCAGTGGCGGGTAGCGTGAATGAGTACCCTGACATGCGGAGAGTCTTCTTCACTTCCAGGCTCACGCCCTAGGGAGAGCTCACACACGTGCAGAGGTGCACAGGGGTAGTCGCAGCAGGACTACTGTGAAGAGGCAGGAGGAAAGAACTGGAAACAGTCCAAATGTCCATCAATATTGCAACAGGAGGGGGAGTTACGGGCTGTTCATACAGCAGAAAATGCTGTAGAAACTAAAATACGAAGGAAATCTAAACGTCGACACGAATAACTCACAAACATCTGTTGAGTGCAAGGAGCCGGTTGCAGAGGAAAAGGCAGGATGAAAATGTTTTGTACACTTGACAAACTTTCTGTATGCCTCTTGGGGCTGGTGCACCTGAGTAACAGTATTAAAATGTGGACAGGACGGGCCCTCACTGGGAATGAGGCTACCTCTGAGGGAGGATCCAGTGAGCCCACAGAGTGGCTTCCGATTTTTCTCTCATACTTTATCTAAAAATAAAAATCAGAAATTTGGGAAAATCTCAAGATTGTTGAGTCAGGCTGACAAACTTATTAGTGTTTGATCAAGATTATTCTAAGTGTTTTTCTGCATGTTTGAAACCTTTTATAACAAAAAGAACAATTATAAAATAAAACTAACATGTTCACTGCAATTTTTTTAAAAACATTCAAAGAAGTATAAGGAGAAAATGAAAGTTACCCACAGTTCTACCACCAAAACACTTTTAGGTTAGGTGGTTAAGGACATTTTTTCTTATAATCATTTTCCTAACATTGTAATTATAAAATGGTTCATACTTTGAAAGGAATCTCATCCTAGTGCATTTGTATATGTGAGTAACAAAACATACCCATATGCCTGAGCCCAGCTGCTGACGTAGGCCACCCAGAACCACTGAAACCCCAATCACAGATCCCCTCATTCACTTTTTTTTTAAAGATTTATTTATGCATACAGAACTGGGGTACAGGCCAGAGGTGCAGGGGCGGCGAGAGGCTTCACCAGAGACAGAGTGGGGGGCAGAACAGGCTGACTGATGAAGCACACTGCTGAGGGGAGCAGCGGGCGGGTCAGGAGAGGTCTGCCTCGCCATGTGGGTCACCTCCGGGGCAGGCGGGAATCAAACTCATGCAGAAGTGGCTTTAGCTTGTTAGTGCTATGCTTTAACCTGCTGCGCCACCAGGGAGGGCCTTTTTTTTTTAAAGATTTATTTTTTTATGCATACAGAACTGGGGTACAGGTCAGAGGTGCAGGGGCATTTATAGGCTTCACCAGAGACAGAGAGGGTAGCAGAGCAGGCCAACTGATGAAGTACACTGCTGAGGGGAGCAGCGGGCGGGTCAGGAGAGTTCTGATGGCCACGTGGGTCAGCTCCAGGGTGGGGCGTCGAACTCGCAGTGCCGTGGCTGCGGCCAGCTTGCAGTGCCACCAGGGAGGGCCGTGTCTTTATTCACTTCTTTTCTGATCTCACTATACCTGCATTGAAGCCAAAACAATCTAAAGTAGTATTACGTGCCTTTGACTTCAGATACATCCGGGCTTTGCGTTTTTCTGAGAACTGCTTTCTTCTTTCAGCTTTGTGAATTCAGTGGACGCCACTAGTGTCACTTATCCCCCGTCCCCCCCGCCCCCCGCCGTCGCTTGTGCACATACAGTGGCTCCCATCTCCTGGCATCGGCCACAGGGAGTTTTTCCCCTTTGTTAGGTTCTGCCTCCGGGGTCTCCAGCACATGCCCAGCGTGTCATCGAGACCTCAGGTCCCAGCGTCACCCAGTGATCCCAGACTGCCCTTCGAAGTGCAAATACCGCCTCCTGTAGCTGTGCTGCTTTATTCGTCTGTTTCAACCCTGGATGGGTTTAGATTTTTAAAGGCTTTGCCAACTGTCAGGCTCAGAGTGGTTCCTCGTGGTGTTATGTTGGAATTCTCCAGCAGCCACCAACCTGGCCAGCCTTGTTTGCCGAAACCTCTTGTCCTCGGGCGGCTCTACGCTTCACCTTGACGTCTCTGAATTTCTATTCCCATTTCCTTGCAACCTCTATAACTTCTCCTCACCTCTTGCCAGTTCAGCTATGCACTTACAAGCTTTCCTTAATGGTCATATTTATCACTGCTAAATGTCTTAACAGGAGGGTTTTCCAGGACATCTAGGTTACCACGTTGTCAAAAGCACAATTCCTCCATATACTTCAGTATTGTTTGAACTTCACAGTAAGAACATATTCAAATACTGTAATGTTTAAACTCAAATAAACTGTAATTGAAAATAAAGAAGTTCAGATTATCTACCAAATTCTGCACTCATAAATAATAATGTGACTAACATCCTCAGAGGTAAATCTTCATTGCACTTCTCACAATTTCCTCAGGATCTAATCCCAGAAATAAAATAACTGTGACAAGGTGTTGGAACACTTTTAAGGATATTCACACACAGCTCAAATTTTCTCTCTAGAAATGCTGTGTTAATTTGCACTCAGAGCAACAGTGCATACACCACCCCTCCCTCACCAACACTGGGCTTTTTCTTTACTAAGCCAACGTTGACTTCCACTGTTGCTTGCAGTGTGGGAGTCTAGGGTGCCCCCTTCTGGTGCTGTTGCCACAGTGCCCCACTGCAGGCCACTGTGTGTGCTCACCCTGGCGCTCCTCAGTTCTGTAGTCACCTTTCCAGAGTTACTGTTTCAGTTGACATCATCCGATCCATTGCATGGTGTCACCTATATTCCACATATAAATGACACCATCCAGTATATCTTTTCACTTTGTGTCTCTTACTTCTTTTAATGATGTCTTGTAGTTTTCTTTTTAAAAAAATCTTTCACCTCCTTGGTGAGGGTAATGCTCAGCATGTAATTATCTTTTGGTGTGCTTGTAAATAGGATTGTTACCTTAATTTCTTCCTCTTCTAGTGCATTGATTGCATATAGGCAGACAACTGATTTTGGGGAATTAATTTTATAACTGGATGTTTTGCTGAACCGATTTGTTGTTTCAATTAGTTTTACAGTGGAGTCTTTAGGGTTCTCTATTTTTATTATGTCATCTGCAGAGTTCTTTTTTTTTTCCCCCTTGTTTGGATTCTTTTCATAGCCTTCTCTTGCCCAATTGCTCTAGCAATTCTTCCCTTTCTACCCTGGGCTTGGAGTGAGGTAGTGTGAGATCCCATGGGATCTGCTCACTGAGCATGGTCTTGATGGAATACAGGGCAGGATTGTGGAGTTCTGAGGGTATATATGAGGTTGCACCTCTCCAAGCTGCAGAAAGTAAGACACACAGAAAGGGCTGAACAGCCATAGAACTCCTGTCTCTAGGGACCTGACTCAAGCTATTATTTTCAAGAAGCTTTTTCTGACATCCCCAGAAACATGATTAATGCTCCCCTGAGTTCCTCAGGCAGGTATGGACTGCACAGTTCCATGCCATCAGTCACGGGCAAGTTGCCTTTTCTCTCCTCTTGCAGACAGGCAGAGTAGAATGTGAGTGAGACTTTGGATATGGCAGCCATGCTGTCTGGGTCAGCCCTCAGCCATAAGCACTGGCTGAGTGAGTTCACAGCAGTAGGCTAGGCTTTCTATACCGTAGCTTACCATCCCTCAAAGGGGAATAGTATTCACACCATCCCCCTAGGGTTTAAGGGATTGTGCATTTAGAGCTTAGAATGGTGCCTGACACATAGTAAGTATTCAATCAGTGTTAAGCTTTAGTATCTTGGCTACTTAATATTTTATCATTTCCACTGGACCATAGGAGTCTGGAGGCCTATTCAATTCCAGGGCTGGTTCACCATCTCTCTGTCCCACCACAGCTTAGCCCAATGCTAGAAACTACTTTATATTCACCAGTGGTATGTTGTGTTGACTGGTTCTTTATCACTCTGCTTCATGCTGACAAGAGAGGGAGAAACATCTAGAAAGGTGGTTTGGTGCCAAGCTATATAGGATGCTCCTAAGTATGTGGAGATGCTTGAGTTTTGATCGATGGTCCCTAGAGGTCACTGAAAGTCATCATAACCCAGGTAAAAAGAAGGTAGTGTTTAAACTGAGTACCCCATCCATGGCTGGCACTCCAGCCACGGCAAGGCAGATGCTGCCTAAGCTGACTTGGCGTCTACCTGTAATGCAAAGGATCGCTGCCGTGGAGCCTGGTGTTGTAATGGCATTTAGTTGTAATTGTAACAAATGTTGTCTGGGTAACCTGTCACCTGAATATTATTACAGCTAGCACACCAAATTGTAGATGCTGGAGGAAAGATGGGAAAACAGTTTCTAAAGATTCAGATTGGTGTTCACGGGGGAGAAGGGAAAACATCTTTTTGCAAGACTCACTTTACATCCAGAGACCTTGAATCAATGTTCCCACTCTGGCAGTGCGGCCTTCTGAGTATATAAACACCTCTGCAGCTCGTGCTTTTGTAATCTATATCAAAACATGCTCTTGCATTTCCAAAAGAGATTAACAGCATGAAACACTGGCAGGTGCCTAGAGGGGGAAAAGCTTGCTTATTTGCGTAAATATTTTACTATAGAGAGATTTTAGCATTTAGAGCCATCCTTTGGGGGGTGTGGAGTGAGCCACCTGAGTATGGTCACCCCTCCCTCGCACACCGGCTACTCCACACTCCCTTAAATGCTGCTAAACTAAAGTGATGCATGTGTTCTTCAAATCCACATGGGCCTGCCCCCGTCAGACATGCCAGAATCTTCCCCACCTCCGCCTGGTTAGATGTCTTCCAGCTACCGGGGTCTAACATTTACCTTTAGCTTATTACAAAAGGGTAGACAAGAACTCTGCTGAGAATTAGGAGCTCGATTGAATATAATCCGTGTTTGCAAATGCATGGGTTTGATCCACTGTTGCATTTGTCTGGCCACAGCCCTCAGACGGATAAGCTATAAAACCAACAAGCCACACAGCACCTGGGCTGGGCTGACCAGGGCCTCCCAGGGCTGTCCGGCTGCTTGTCAGCTCTCTGACCAATTACTGGACGCCAGCAGGGGTGTCACCACCCACACCCATGACAGTGGTCACTGAGGAAGTCAGGAACACCCCACCCCAGTGGTGGCCCACCACTGGGACCCTGAGCCCCAGGACCCTCTGGCAAGCAGCTCTCATCCTGACACCTTTTATCTGCCAGGGGAGCCATAAAGATGTGCAGCCTCCTAACACACCTGTACAAACTCTCCAAAAGGTCCAGGCACCCGTCTGACTGAGGCGGTGTGACTGCACCCCCTAAGAGGCTTTCAGTTGTTGGCCCCATGACCTGAAAATCTCCCTTTTGCATCTCTGACATGGACAGATCTGGAATCTGCAGCATATGCCCATTGTCAGGGTGCTGTTCTGAGGCGCAAGGTTTCCTCCATTTTCTGGGCCATTCAGAAACCCACATAGGCCTCCCTTACTCCATGTCTTTAATCTTCGCTCTGGATCAATGTTGCTCGAACTTGGCCTTACTCCCCCAGTGTGCGTATTAGCATAATTCACCCATAACCTTAAACACAGGCCGCTCTCAGGCTGCAGTTTACTCCTGCTATTGATTCAGCTTATCCATCCTTCCCTAACAGCCATGTCGGCTGCTGACCTTGCATCACTGAAATTCAGCACAATAATGTTTCTGATCTTGCTGTAACTATAATTTAACTAGTTTCATAACTAGCCTTTTCCTCCCAAATGTTCTTATCTTTGAATACTACCTATTGTTAGTTTCCCTCCCTTCCACCCCCACCCCCCCGTTTTTGATCCCATTCCCCACTCCACCCCTGCAAAATGTCTCTGGTATATGGTTGTTGATTATTTTTGTTATTTTCTCACCCTTCCCCCCCCACCCCCCCCCCAAAAAAAAATAGAACTGGCAGTACTCAGCAGCCTCTTTTTTCTGTTTGTTTACAGAAAAAGTCTCTTCTGGTGTTCACAGGGCCCATCAAGGTAAAATGCAGGTGTTGATCTTTATGTTGAACTCCCACAGAATGGGGACTAGAGGATATTAGCCTTAGTTTTTTAGGGCAAATAACAGAAGGTACAAATTTAACTCAGAAGCTGAGGAATTTTCTCTCTGTGGTGCAGAGTGGGAACTGGATCAGAGAGAGAAATAATAACCTAAATTTCCTGCAATTAGGCACAAGTGACGTTGTACTTTGCAATTTACATACATTATCTCATGGCGTCATTGCGGCAGCTATAAAAGTGGGTATATCAATATTATCTCTGTGTTACCCAGTTGAAGCTGAAGGACAGTGGCCTCAAAGGCATTCCAGCTACAAACACCCCCGCTTCTTCCTTGGCCCTGGCAGCACACTAGGGGCAGGGGCCCAAGATGGAATACTATGCAGTGGTTAAAAATGATGTTCCTGATAGGAGGGGACAACGTCCCTTATGGTGGGACTGTGGCCTCTGCACTGTCTCCAGTGGAGTCTCGGTGTCCAGGGGGCCATAACTTTCAAAGCAGTCTGTCCCATTCCCTTTTCCTCTCCATTTCTTGGGGTTGGCTCCCTTAAGCTGTTTCATCAGGGCTGTCTGGGAGCCCACTGGAAGCTTCAAGACTCAAGCAGACATACCCATAGAATGGCAAGTACCTCGTGTGGGCTGGGCCGCCAGCCCCTCTTCATGCGTGGAAGCCCCGCAGTCAGCTGCCCTGTGTTGCTGTCACTCCCAGTCCCGTGCTCAGTCCTTTCCTCCTGCTCTGGCTGGGCTCTGCTGCTGGGAAGCCAGGCTGCTCCCCCACATCGTCTATCCCTCCAGATGGGGCCGTCCAGCAGGCCTGCTCCACTGCTGTGCTTCCGTCCACTACCACCAGATGTGCCTCTTGCTTTCTAAATGCTTCAAGATTCCGCCTCTACCTTCACGATCATCTTGAAAAATTCATATCAAGTGGCCAAACTGTTTTCCATTCCACCCCCCTTTTCTTCAGATCATCAGAATCCTACCCTTTTGAAGCACAAATGAACTGTGGGACATAGCAGGGTTTCCTGGGAAGAATTGGGGCTCTGATGCCAAAGAACCTCTCCCTGTCCTCAGCGTAAGGGGGGCCCCCTGATCCTGGCCCTGGAATGTCATGGGTGCTAACATGGCAGGTGTAAGGTGCCTTAGATGCAGAGGCCCTACAGAAGCGGGGCTGTTCCCATTAGTAGTCGAGGTGAGAAACTGGGGGTCTTGTGAGGCTGGGACTTGCCCAAGGGGAGCCAAGACAGGCTGGAGGAATCCATTCTCTTGACCTCTTCCTCCACGGTCAGAGGGACTTGAGGGAGGAAAAAGATCAAGTGCAGGGTCAGGGGTGTGAGGACGCAGCCAAGGTCACGCTGAGCTGTGCGCTGGTGGAGGGCAGGTGCGTGGGGGCGAGGGAGGGCTATTGGTGAGCAGACACCACACTGGGTGGGCAAGGAGAGATGACTGCTTCCCATTTAATTCCCAAACTCTGCAATTCACAGAGACGTGCCTTTGAACAAAAATCTTAGTTCATCACGGGATTTTTAACTTTAAAAGCAACAGAATAATCTGAGTAGAAGCAAAATGTGACAAAGACTAACAATCTGGAAGCACATCTGTGACCACTGTGCTATTCGTTAAAGCAGCTGATGTCTAGCTAATGCAGACTCGCCGGGGGAGGGGCGGTTTGACAGTGTAGGGTCTGAATCACACATGATTCCCCACGGGGTGAAGGAAGCTCTGCTGTGAGGTCTCTGGGAAGGAAGTGCAAGGAGAGTCTGGGAGTCCGGTCAGCCTGTGTTTGCCGCTCGCCGTGGTCAGGCCTCTGGGGTGAACGTGTGCGAGGAGCTGTCGTCAGGGGCCTCTGCTGCTTCTGCTGTCGTAGGTAGAGGCGAGTGTGAAGAAGAAACCTGTTCTGCCACTGCAAAATTATAAGATTAGCCCACCCGGGAACCCAGTGTGCGCATCGTCAGGGCCCAAGCCCCAGACACATGCCTTGATGCACGCTTGCTTTCTGCTCTGTTAGGGATCTGCTTTGCACAAGGATCTCAGGAAGCTTGGGGGTGGGTTCATGTTACACCAGACATCAGCTCCCCTTAGTCAACTAGGCTAAGGGGAGGAGGTGGAAGGGAAAGTCGAGGAGGAGAGCTGGCGGGGTCTCGGGACCTTGGTCAACCAGTCAATGAGTGGGGAGCAGGACACTCTTAACAGAGGCGCAGGGCCCGCTGGGTCTCATCCAGGAAACCCAGGGACAGCTGGTCACCATGGAAGTGAGAAGCCTTGTGAGGAGGCAGAATCGCAGCTGCAGTGGCCACTCAGGTCTCCCAAGTTCAGGGTTTTGCATACACCAGATCTGCAACCGGCAGTCACCAGGGACAGGGCATGAGTGTGGTGATGAGCGTGGCCAGCAGCGACCAGAAGCCAAGGCCAGGACACTCTCCTCTGGCTCGGGTTGGGTAGATGGCGGTGCAGGAGCCGGGACAGTGCCAGCGGAGCCTGACCGCCTGCGGCGGGCCAAGGAGAGGGGCAGAGAAGAGGTCAGGAGGGTGCGTCCTCTGTCTGCAACCCTCCCGACCCAGGTACCCCAAGAAGGCAGAGCTGTAGAGTTCGTTGTTTTTCTAATTTCCCCCCATGAGTCTCCCTTGTTTGACGTGAGCAGTTTGGCTGTCACTGCCATTTTCAGAGGCTGTAGCCCCCCATCAGTTCTGCTTTTAATCAGAGCAGGAGCTCAGCAGCTGGCCTGGCGTGTCTGAGAAGCAGGAGGAGGCTGAGCACTGTGCCCTGGCAGGGCTGCCCGTGGGCCCTGCCTCTTCAGACGGGTGGAGAGGGCTTGCGTGGCCTGGTTGGAGAGGCTTGGTCATTAATGGCTTCTTATCAACCCTAGAACTGGAGATACTTGAGCAACGTGAGAGACATTCAGAGCCCTTGGGCCCCTCCCTGGACTGATTAGCAAGCACCTCCTGCTTGCCTGACAGGAGGAGGATTATTTACAGTGGCGCCCCAGGCTCAGCCACATGCCGGAGTTGCTGGGGGGGTGGAGGGCAGAAGAGAGGCAGGAACGAGGAGTCCAGCACACTCCAGGGGACTGGGGATTGTGAGCAGCTGGGCAGCAGGAAGATGAAAGACAGGAAGAACCAGGAACAGACGTGTGAGCCCACGGCTCTCGACCTGCCACCAGCCCTGCAGACCCCACTCCTGGAGAACCGCGATAAAAGCCAGACGGAAGACGCAGCTCCCGGCCCAGGAGAAGGCCTGCCTTCGGAGGAGGGCAGGGGCAGCGGGCGTGAACAGCGAGCAGTCTCGAGCTCCCATCAGAAACGCTCGACTTGCCGGCTTCCTGCACAGCCCCCTGCCGGCTACCAATGGCCATGGGAAGACGAAACTGTTTTCACATCTTGTTCCTGTGAAGGATGAAGAGGGAAACAGGTGTCATGAGGGTTGGCTGGTGCCCAGAGCCCCTCGCTCACCACCGGGCTCTGATTTCCCTGGTCACACGCCGAGCTCTTGCCTCTCAGATGCCAACTGAGAAGGAAGGAATCACAGAGAAACAAATGTCTGTCTGGGCTTCCAGTCCAGAAGTGATGACGAGCGGGAGAGGAGCCTTTCTAGCGTGAGTGGCAGAGCTAACCCTCCCCTCCTCTCCCCCTTAGGGTACCAGATTGCCTACCGCCTGGCCAGCAGCAGCCCCAACACGTTCACCACCGTGGAGGTCGGTGCCACGGTGAGGCAGTTCACGGCCACCGAGCTGGCCCCAGAATCAGCCTACATCTTCAGGCTGTCGGCCAAGACCAGGCAGGGCTGGGGGGAGCCGCTGGAGGCCACGGTCATCACCACTGAGAAGAGAGGTAAGACCCTTGCCCAGAACCTCACTGCCACGGTGGGGTGGGAGGCCATGAGGGCTCCGTGGGAGCCATGAGTGTGACAGGCAGGCCGCTCCCTGCAGACTGCGTGGCGGGCGCGGCATGAGCCACAGCCCCACTCTCCAAGGTAGGCGTGACTGTCCCAGCTTTAAAGGGGAAGGTGTATTTCAGAGAGGTGTGCAGCTGGCCCCAAGAGTGCACAGCCGTCCCGTTTTAGGCCCAGTGTTCAAACCCTGACCCGAGTGAGCAGGTGAGCAGGAAGGGTGTTTTCTCAGAGGCAGTCCTCGGGAAGCCTGTGACCCCCGCTGTCTTCAGAGCCCCAGGGGTGGTGCTTGACATGGGGTATCAGCCCCGGGAGCCCCTGGCTCCGTGCAAGAGGAAATTGAGGCCCAGTAGGTCACTTCCCAGGATGCACAGGGTGGGGCTGCGGTTTAGGGCACATGCACAGCTCTTCCCTCAAGAATCCGCCACAGGTCTCTCTCCAGGAGCCCCTGGGCAGGTCCCGGACCTCGCTCTGGAGTCTGCCGCAGCAGAGTAGCTTCCTCCAGGGCCAAAGCCACAGCACTTTTGCCAGAAAGGGCAGTTTTGACTGATTCCAGGTGCTGACATCATGGCTAGGCCCGAGATCTTCGGGGATGTGATACCAGGAGGGAGGTGGCGGGCACCATGCGGGAAGCGCTCGGAGCCTGTGGTCCACCTTGTGTCCTTTCTGAGAGCCACCTCGGGGCGGCTTCTGAGCTGAGCAGCCCTGGCAAAGCTCCTCCCCGCGTGCTGCTGCTCCCTGTGTGGAGCACAAGAGCAGGGCCCCTGGGCGCTCGCTGGCAGGTGACCGGCTCCCGAGGCCAGCGCTCACTAAGTGTGTGCTGCGTGGGGTCGCGTCATTGCTTCGCAGGAGCCACGGGAGACCAGTTAAGGGAGCAGTGAGTTGAACCCAGCACGTCCAGCAGACAGTTTGTAGGACTGATCTGAAATCTGGAAAGGGAGGAGAGAGAACGAAGACATCCTGAGCCCTCCCGCCCTCCCATCAGAGGCGCTGACCCCACACCTTCTCTGCCTCTCACCAGCAGAGCTGGGGTGTGTAGCCAAGGAAGCTCAGGACTCAGGGCGTGAAACAACTGCTCTCGCCGCATGACTCAGGCCAGGCCAGGAGAATGTTTGTCTATTCTGCTCTGATTTCCGGATGGAAACCATCTCCTTGCCTGCCCTGCTTTCCAGGGTCCGACTCAGCCTTCCCCCTCTTCCCCCTCCCCACCCCCATCTCAGAACCACACAGCCACTCATGGCCCTGCCCACTTCCTGTCCCAGCTTGTCCCTCCCCACTCCCCCCACTGCTCTTCTAAGGCCATGGCTCCCGCCAGAGTGTCGCTGCAGGAGCAGGGTGCTGATTAAGTTAGATCGAAGCACTCCTCACAGGCCCGTCACTGCAGGCCCGGCAATCAATTGCTGCTTTATTACATGCCACACATTTTAATCAGAATCAATAATCTGCATGATAAACAATTAAACAATTATCCCTCCCCCATGGAGTGCCTTTATTGAAATCGATGGATGAGGAGACACAGAGATGGCAGACAGTTCACTCTCAGTCTCTGGGTCCTGGCCCATGCCCCCCACTCCCAGTTCCACGACTGCCAGCCGTGGAGGCAGGGTCACGGAGCTCGGGGTCACTGAGCTCAGGGTCACTGAGCTCGGGGTCACTGAAGTTTCAGGTGCAGCTGCCGACCAGGAGAGGGAATCAGTGTTAAGGAGGCCCTGCGTCCAAATTCAGAAAGCACCCTGCTCACGCCGAGGCTTGGGAGACACAGGTGCCTTTCAGAAATGCCCAAAGTCCAGTTGGGAGCCTGTGTCAGTTGCCTCTGTCCATCTGTCTGTCTCTGCCCAGGAACAAGCGAGGTCTGCAGTCAGGTCTGCGCGGGCTCGTCCGCGTCAGCCCTAAGAGTGCCTCACCCCTGAGCACGCGCTCTCAGCTGCCCCTGGGTGTCCTTGTTTGGTTGCAGAGCGGCCTGCGCCCCCCAGAGAGCTCCTGGTGCCCCAGGCAGAAGTGACGGCCCGTGGCCTCCGGCTCCAGTGGGTCCCGGGCAGCGACGGAGCCTCTCCCATCCGCTACTTCACAGTGCAGCTGAGAGAGCTGCCCGGAGGAGACTGGCAGACCTACTCCTCGTCCGTCAGCCACGAGGCCACCGCCTGCGCCGTGGAAAGGTACTGAGGGCAGGGGGGCCCTTCCCGGGGACTGGGTCCCGCCCTCCTGGGGACTGTGGCTCCCAGCCACGGAGCACGGGTCCTGCTCCTTCTTCCATGGACACCAGGGAGCCCAGAATTCCGGGTCCTGCACCAGGGGCTCACCCGAGCCTTTTCCAGATGGGTGCCACACAGCCCGAGCCCCAGGCCTTGACGAGCCAGCATGTTCGATGTGGTTAGTCTGCATGTGTGGGCTCAGGTACCCTCCAGAAGCTGGTAAGGGAGGACACAGGGGCCAGGGTGCTGCTGGTGTCCTGGGAGACACGCTCCTTCTCCCGTGCTCTCTCCAAAGCAGGGCAAATAGGATCCCCCAGTCAGTGATGCCTGACAGGGATGTAGGGGGTCCCACCGAACAGGGTGTGAACTCCCCATTTATCCAGTTATTTAGTAGGCTCCCAGGCACAGTAGACACTGCTGTCTCCTCATGGTCTTTCTTCACCCCCTTATGCAATTGAGGGGACCAAGATTGAGAGAGGTCAAGTAAACTGCAAGCAGAGTGAAGCTGAGGTCCAGACAGGCAGGTGGACGAAGTGACCTCAGGTCGCCAACTTGCCGCCCAGTCAGGACAGCAGTGTCCCTGTTTTCCCTGGCAGAAGCCCCCACCCCCTCCCCCACCCCCGCCCCAGTCTGTTAGCTTGCTGGGGAAGGCCGCCCTGCTATTTTCACCATTCCGTCATCTGGCCCTGACTTTAGTTACTGCCTATCAAGCTAGCATCCTGGGTGGGAGACAGGCCTGTGTCTGTGGGTTCTGGAATCCTCATGGACACCTCACAGTGCTGGAGGAAGTGAAGACAGTGGCTTCCCAGTCCAGCCCAGGCTCCTCGCCTGTGAGTCGCAAATGCCTGTTATTCACACCTAACACCAGGCAGCTGTACACTGCCCTCTGTGGCAGGGTGAGGGGAGCTCATCACCCCATTCTGTGATGAAAAGCAAAGCTCAGAAAGGGCACCGACCTGCCAGCCGTCCTCGTCCAGCTGGACAGGAGGGCATGTGCACCCTCCTGGGCGTGTCCCGCCCTCCCCAAGGAGGCCCAGCCCAGCCCTGCAACACTGCCAAATCTGGGCTGAGGTGAAGGCAACCCGGGGCTGGGGGTGGCCCCTCCCCAGAGTGCCCAAGGCCTAGTTCAACTTTGGGTCAGGCCGAGGCTGAAGTGTGTGTCCCAGAAGTGACCACAGCTGGATTTGGAGAGAGGAGGTGCCGCCCGCCCTGGTCTGAGGACCAAGCCTGTGCGGCAGGATGCGGCGGTGGTCGGCTCTGGTACCACAGGATGATTTTGGTGTCGTCCAACATATTTTGAAGTCGAAACCACCTCACACTGAGGTCTGGATCCTGTCACTTGCCGTTTAGTGGCCCCGGGGGTCCCCTCGGCACTCCCCTTGCAGTTGGTGTGTGCTTTGGAGATGATATAAGGCACCCTGCCCCCACCCCAGGAGGTGAGGCCAGGTGGTGCGCGTGTGTTCTTAGACACCCGAGCCCCTCCAGCGCCCACCTTCAGGCTACGCAGGCCAGCCCGCGTCTCTGCCGCAGCTCCCAGACGTAGCACCCCTTTGGAGCGAGGCCAGGAAGGAAGGCAGCTCTCGACACACAGTTACAGCTGTCCTGCCAGGGCCCCCAATGAGGGACTGCGGCACAGTGACCCCTCCACCCCCTGAGCCAGGAAGCATTTAGCTCTGTCTGAAACAGGGTGGAAGGTCCCCAAGCACAAGCATTGCCCGCAGCTGGGCCGGAGGCATGCTGGCTCCCACTCGAGAGGAGACATGAGTTCAGATGTGGCTGCTGTACACAGTTGTTCAGGTGGGAGTGCAGGTGAGCTCGAGTAGAAAGCCAGTGACAGTGAGTGCCGCGGTGGAAACTCCTCAGTGTGGAAGCCCCCCGCTGGGATGCTCGCCTCTGAGGTGACCCCACCGTGACCTGGTCAAGTGGCCTCCAGGTCTTTAAAGCTCTCTGCCGGGCCTCCATCACTGTCAGTCATCACTGCCGTCAGCGCAACATGATGCAATGTGCTGTCATTTTCAAAACACTTCCCATGTGCTGTTCCCTGCGAGGTCCATAACAGCCCCATGGCACACAGCCACTTATGACTGGACTTTCCATCAATCCCATGTTGCCGATGAGGAAGCGGAAGTAATGAGCCCGCATAGGTAATGATTATTTCTCCAAATGGAAGAAAAACCGAATCCCTTCGTTTCTGTGCATTAACTTTCTCTGGGCCCGTAGCTCAAAGCTTCACAGAACAAACCATCACACAGCTCATTAATAAGGGTCTTTGAGATAATGGGGGAAAGGCGTGCCGTGTAGACAGCAGGCTGCTGGCAGTCTGTACCCATTAATCGCCACGTGGTCTGGAGGCAGCCCCCCGTGTGGGCTTGCTAAGCCTCCATGTTCTCAGCTGTGAGAGATGGGGCTGAAGGAGTGGTCTTGTGATTCCATTTAGCGCTGGGAGCTTGAGAGCCAAGCTGCCTCAGTTACTGACAGCAGGGACCTGGCAGCCGACTAATAATGCATCCAAAGTAGTCAAACGCTGGCCCAGGTTCCCGCCAGCATGCACTTACCCTTGATCGACAGCCACAGGACCCAAGAGGACGGCTCTCAGCCCCTGAGGGCAGCTCTCCTGTTTGTCCACGCCTCCCCAGAGCCCTGGATTCTCCTGGCATGACTCCGGGTCAGGGGAGCCGGACGACGATGCCCAGCTACCTTGATAGCCAGCCTCAATAGCACTGGGCACTTAACTTAATTAGAATGTCCTCCCAGATATGAACAATGTCACCCCTTTGTGTAACCTTCTGAAAGAAGGAGGAAAAATAAAATCTACTGCCTTTGCCATCATGGAGCCCCTGAAATTAGACAGATCAGCTGTGTGCTTGGGACTTCACGTTGGAAAGGAGAGGTCCATGTTTCAGGACAGACAGTTTAATTTGGTGTAGGAGAGACTGTTGTCAATTTCCTAATGGGCCAGAACTAGGACAAATGCTTCCTCTGCCTATCAATGGAAAATGTCATGGGCAGAATCTGGAAAGACGACATTCCGTGCACTGCAGCACGGTGTGGCCTACAGAATGCTTAATAATCCCAATGACTGCATTTTCCCGTTGTCTGATTGGTGGATTTTTTTTTTCTGTTGTATATTTTGTTCTTGCAAGTTCCTTGAAAGTAACTTGTTCAAAAGGTCCATGAAAAATGAGCCATCGAAATCTAGTGACCACGCCTACATCAAGTGAAGCTGGGTGGACAGTACCAGGGCGGGCGGGGTGGAGGGACAGATTCCCACATCACCAGTTCCTGGTGGCCGGCTGAAGCTGTCGGTCAGGTAGCACCCCTAAGAAATGCAACATGGTTGAAGCAGAGGGCTGCCACATGGAAAGTCTCGATGTCACTGCAGAGTAGAACAGTGGGGTGTGAGTTCAGGGGATGCTGCGTATCAGAAAGGGGGGCTCTACTGCTCTCTGGACTGCCCCCCAGAAAGGGGGACTGTACTGCTCTCTTGACTGCCCCCGGGACCGGTGCTCTGGTCTCACACCAAAATCATGCCCTCTAACGGGGGGTTCCCGAGCCGCACAACCACAGGGATTCAGCTCCAGTCAACGTACCGACCTACCTCCACGCCATCTCTTCTTTTAGTTCATCTGTGTAGTCTTAAAATAATGCCATCGAGATCATCAGTAACTCAGGCCATGCCGTTTATGATGCTAATCTCGAGTTCTTACTGACTATTGTCAGCCCCTGAAATACAAAAGCGGCAGCATGTGGTTTCTGAAATGTGCACGGTTCATGCATTTTGGTCGTCTAACCAAAGTGTAAGAGTGAGTATGTGAAGTATGCGACTGGGTAAAGTGGGTGGCCAGGAGAAAAGGGAGCCCACCGAGGCTGGGCAGGCCCTAACTTGTCTCTGAACACCTGTCTACTGACTCTTGATAGCTAGGATTTGGATGCAGCTTGGATAGTGAGAATTCTGCACATACAAACCCATTCTTTTCCTGAGTTTTTGGGTCGTTAGAGTTTCAATAATGGGTATTATCTCAAATATTTACCCAAATCTTGCCAGTTTCTGATTTCGGATGGCAGAAAGTTGGCAAGGACCAAGGGAAGCTGCGCAGAGCAAGGATGGGCTCCCAGGACAGAGCCAGATCACAGCCTTTGGGGAAGGAGAGGAAAGGAGTATTTATTAATTGCCTACTGTGTGCCAGGACCTGTCAGGCGCCCTAAGGCTGGGTTGTGCAAATTACCTTCTCAACATCCCTGGGAGGTACCTTTTATAGATGAATAAAGTGAAACTCAGAGAAGTGTTTTAACCAACTGAGCCCAGGTGAGAAGTGGTAGGGCCAGACCGTGAGTCTGGTGTGGCTAATTCCAGAGCAGAGGTTTGAGTGGGCCTGGAGAGCCCACAGAGTGCACGGGGGACCAGAGCCGTTGAAGGAGAACATCAGGATGGTTTGTTCCCATCGTGTCCCAGCAGTCACTGAAGCCCCAGGCTGCCAGGAGAGGAGCATCACGGGCAGGGAGTAGACTGGGGGCCAAGGTCAGGGCTAGGAAATACCAGTAGTAAAGGAGCAGCTCCCCCGAGTCATGAGGGGCCTGGGTGAGCGAGCGCAAGGTGCACTGGGCCAGGAGACCGGGAGAGCCGCACCAGGGAAGGCAGCACCACTGCACAGGCCTCTCACTGCGTGGCCCTGACCTACTGGCCAGCCTTCCTGCCTGGAGGGCAGACTCCTCCTGCTCACTGGCCTTAGTTGTACCTGTGATCCCAACCGTTCACCAGCCTTGCAAGTGAGCAAGTGAGTGAGGTGAGCCTGGCCCAACGCAGATATGATTCGAGGAACTCTGCACACGACACCCCATCTGGGCCCCTCATTCATTCTGACAGCCTGACCGCACACCTACTCTGTGGCAGTTCCTCAGACCCCACAGGACTAGAGAGAAAGAGTGGTCATCAATGAACTTCAACTGAACTTGGCATCTGGGCTCAAATCCCAAAATACTAGAGAGCAGTGAGTTACTAAATAGGTGATAAATAACATATGCCCGAACTGTTCCAAACAATAATGTCCTGAATAAATACAAATGTTAACTGTAATAACGAGGGTCCTTTCTGGAGAACCTACTGTGTGTCAGACACTGTGCTGATATTTACCCATCCTCTTACTCAGCCTTCTCAAAAAATTGAGATAGACACCGGCCTGATTCGTTCGTTCACTCAGCAGGTCCCCCCTGAGCACGCTCGGGGCCCTCGGTGTCACGGTAAATGAGGCCAGTTTAGTCCCCATCCTCAGAGGCTTGCATCTTAAAAAGACGACAGTCGTGAAAGAGGCAGTTCACTACAAATTGTGCTGAAGGAGCTGAGAAGTGGGCAGGTCACGGAAGACAGTGGCCAGGGACAGGCTTGCACCCTAGCCATGCAGCTGCTACCTGGAAGAGCCTTCCTGGCAGCCACTGGCGGGCGCCTCTCAGGGTGCGGGGCGCTCCCATTTGCCCCCAAGGGCTCTCTTGACCTGCAGCCCAGCAGCCACCTCACAGTGTGTGCTGCATCAATTCAGAGAGGGAAGCCAAGGCGAGTGCCCAGGTTTTAGCTGAAAGCTAGAAACAGAGCCCCTGGGTTTCGGTGCTCACAGCCCTCACAGGTGCGGTGCTACCTTCTAATAAGAGAAGCAGAGGGAGCTACCCCCAGCAGTCGTGCTGCGTGGGGCAGGGAGTCGCAGCCGAAATCAGCTAAAAATAACTTCTAGACTCCAGGAACAAATAGGAAGTTGTTGGGTTTTTTGTTTTTGTTTTAGTTGTGTTTTGTTTTTTACTTAATAAAAGGTAGCTCCCCAAAACCTGCATAAAATACTATTCTTAATGGAATTTTAAGAAGCTTCTCCTGTAAAGACAAGGTTGTCCCCTGTCACAGAGAGACTAGGTTCTGGAGGCCTCGAAAGAGAAGCGGCCCTGGAGGCCTTAGCCGGCCCCTGCCGTCCGCCCTTCAGCGGGAGACAATATGAAAACAGGATAGAAGGAATTTTTATGATCGTTGTTCCCAGAAATGGTTACAGAATTTTGAAAAGCAGAATGCTTTCTCCAAACAAAGCCTCACCCGGAGCCAGATCAGAAACCAGAGGGAAATAGATAAAAGGGAAGGGGACCCTGGTCGCCTGGAGGGCTCGGCAGTGCTCAGTTTGAAAACCACTAGTTTATCGGTTTGACTGGGAATGAGGAGAGAAGGTCGGTTTGGCGGTGAAGAGGGCCTTACCAGGCTGGTGGTTGAGGAGACATAGAGATCGTTTGGGCTTGAGGGACAGGGGAAGTGGAATCCAGAGTCCCGCAGCCTTGTGGTCTGGGAAACGAGGAATGCAGACCCATAGGCAGCCAGCCCGCTGCTGGGCTGGGTGGGCGGAGGAGGGGTGGAGAGTGATTCCCAGGCCCGCTTCCGTCGAAGTAACATGCAGGACGGCCAACAGGGTCTGGCTGGACGGGTACGAAGAGGGGGTGAGTGAGCATTTGGAAGTGCAGTTCGTGGGGCTTGGTGAAGATTGGGCGCTGTCTGTGCAGAGGGGGCTGAAGTCTTCACTGCCGTGTGGCGCAGCCCTGGGCGTGTGAGGCCCAGCAGATGCAGCATAGCACTGTGGGTGGCTGGAAGGAAGAGCAGGTGGGTACAGGGACGGACGTCGGAGGAGGGAAGAAGGAGGCTGCGGAGGCAGCACTCAGCAGGGCCTCTGGGGAGGACTGATGTCCCTAGCTCTCCACAGGGATGGCAGAGTGCTGTGTGCATGTTCCTCAAGACCCTGACTCCAATCTAAGCCAAGCCCTGCACCAGTCCTCTGGCAGTGGGAAAGGACTTCATCTAGCTCGCCTGTGTTTTCTCCGGCATAAGACTGAACGCCCCTCAGAGCTCAGTGGGGTCATATTTGTCAGTGCTGAGCACTGTTTTTTGCCTCCATAAAGGCAGAGGTGAGGTAGGCAGGTGAAGGCTGACCAGTACAGCCCTCCACTGAGCATGGAAGAGTGAGGGCGAGGGTGAAGTGGGCAGCACTCACTTTACATTCTAGACAAGAGCCAGGGTTGACGTAATGAGTCACCCTGAGAAATGCCCTGAGTTTCTCAGAGCAGTGATTTGCTGGGGACCAGAAAGTTCTGTCCTCCTCTCCCATCTGGGAAGTTGCTCTCTCTAGGCAGGCCCTTTAGATGGTGCTTGTTGTTTGTGGCCACTCCCTGGACAATATTGGAGGCCCCTAAACCCAGCTCACTGCTGCCAGGAGTGATTCACTCTGCCTAGACAAGCCTCCTTTCTGCTCAGGGTCACAGGAAGCCCAGAGTGCCTGGGGCAGGGAAGACATCTACCTCCCCTCTGGGGCTTCACCAGACCCCCCAGGGAGGCCAGGGGGAAATCCGGGCAGCCACGGGCTCTTCGTGTTTCAGGCTGAGGCCCTTCACCTCCTACAAGCTGCGCCTAAAAGCCACCAATGACATCGGGGACAGCGACTTCAGCGCGGAGACAGAGGCGGTAACCACGCTGCAGGATGGTGAGCAGGCTGGGCCAGCCTGGGGCGGG
>NW_004567133.1:1964565-2050996 GCF_000260355.1 Condylura cristata
GGGGGGTCCCCGCTGCTTCCTTTCTTTTCCACCGAAAGTTTTGTTCATTTTGTCCTAAATAAATTTGACATGTTACATCTTGTAAAGTTAAAGTTTACAGCCTGCTACTTGGATCCATTTAGATACTGTGATATGACTGCCATCGAAGCAATATTTACCACATTACATCATTATAGAGCAATATTCTTGACTCCATTCGTGATGCTGCACACTCGAGCTCGGTGGCTTATTTACTGCTTATTACGAGTCTGTGGCTCACAGGCAGCCTGACTTTGCACCCTGACTCTGGCCCCTAAGGAGAGGCCCCACTTTCGTCTTGAGCCAGAAGGGGTTCCCCAGGGGAGCGAGAGCAAGGGAAGCTGTGGGGGGCAGCAGGATTCAATTAGTTACAGGCAACTCGAAGTGCTCCTGTGCAGTCCCGCCATAAATCAGACTTCAGGGGCTTCCAAGTGGAATGGAAGTTCCTTTGATTGGCTTCCAAAACCCTTATAATCCATTAGCATCCCAGAAATTGAAAAATTTATAGGGTCATTAAAAATAGATGTCAAAGGGTCGCTGGGTTTGAAGAGGTTTCCCCATTTTCTTCCTTCACAAGCCATGCCCCGTGTTGCCATTTGACAAAAGCACAATTAAGTGATGGACGGGAGAGCCCTAAAAGCTCCCAGTGGTTTTTCACCCACTCTGTTCTACCTCAGAGGAGTTGGGCCTGAAGATCCATTGTGATTTGGGGGGACTGATCCTACTAGGAGACAGTGCCATCAAACTCACCCAGCAGAGACAGGCAGACTTTTAGGGTGAGAAGGATTGATATTGCGGGATAGGCCGAAGCTCAGCTCTGGGGCCACAAACCTGAGCACTTAGTTGGCCCCACAGTGCTTTGTAATATTTCCCCAGACTCAGCCCAGAGCACTGTCTTCTCCCTTTAGTGCACCAGTGGAATCATTTTTAAACAGATCGATCTCTAGCCAGCTCACCCCTCCACCACATCTTCAGTTCTGCTCTTTTTATGTGCTAAGCCTTTAGGGACTCTTAGCAGGAGACCTCAGGTGAGTGGCAGGACCAGCAGAGGGGCGCGGGGGGACACTTCCAGTTTCTCAGCAGTGCGTAAAGATTACCCTGCAGGACACCCAGAGCTCCCAGAGACCAGGGCCTGCTGGGGCCATGTGTTCCTGGTTAGAGGGATGGGGCAGGACAGTGCTGGCCATGGCCTAGCCTCAGCCTCCTGCACAGTCCAGCAGGACAGCGAGTACCAGCCCACATCATTGCGGTCATCTTCTGTGACTCCTGTTTCAATCTTGCATCTAACACAACTGAAGTAGCATCTGGCTAAGCACCAGCTCTTGGAAGAAGGAACTAGAAAAAGCTGCTTTTGCTGTTGGTTCTATGTGGAACTGACGGGGAGCAGGACACTCAGCGGCCTTTTGCACTACAAGGCTCAGTGGAGTGGCCTGTTCCGGCTGCCCAGAGGCCTTCTCCTCCTTTGGTATTCAAAGCCTTCCTTCTGATGCACCTATCTACCCTGTTATCTTGCTTGCTGAGGTCTGAGGCTTCTCTCCGCAGCTGATGTGCTTTGTATTTGCCTCCCCTTGCATTGTTTCCAGATTGGCAGCAGGGACAGGCTCTAGGGTGTAGGGTCCCTGGGCTCCAGGAGCGTGTGTGCAGGGTTTGCTAATCCACATGGTCTTATTAACGTGCTCTGGGTGTCGAGCCCCCCTGTAATTGCAGTCACTCGTGATCAGGAAAGCTGGGAGGGACCACCCAGAGGTGCAAGGGTGAGGGGTTGCGAGCGGTGGACAAGGAGGGTGGAGGGGAGTGAGTGAGACCCATGCAGGCATATCCCAAGTACCTGGTAGCCTGGCGGGTGCAGAGGGGACTCGGAGCAGGTGACCCAGCGGCCCAATCTTGAAGGGTGAGAGGGGGCTGCCCTGCCCCAGCATGGGGGCAGCTGGGGAGTATTTCCTACAGAGTTCAGTGCAGTGACTGGCTTTGAATTCAACTTGTATTGCTCAGGAGCTGACAGTGGGGAGCTGTCAGAAGGTCAGTTCCCTGTGCTAACAGAGGACCCTGTGGTAGTGGAGAAGGGGCTGAGTAGGGTACAGAGGAGCCCGCTGGACCTGAGGGACACCCAGAACAACCTTGGTTCCCAGAATATAGGACATGGCCGTGCGCAGAGGTCAAAGGGAGTGAGTGGGGGCGGGACCTGCAGGCAGGCTCTGCAGAAAACATTCCCAGGGCACCACACTGTCCTGAGGGGGCTGAGGGGTTTGCAGCAGAGAGACCCAGGCTCACATCCGAAACACTTGTGTGCGTTCATCTACAGGGACAAATTCAGGGACGTTATCTTGCCACCATCAGTGTACAGTTAGTGGCTTGTGTCCTGGGCCCTGGCATTGCAGGTAGGAGAAGAGAATCCACAGGGAAGAGCCAGCCAGGCTGTTGTCTTACCCTCTTCCTGAGCTCAGGGCTGGCCCGGCCCTGCCTCCTCACAGGAAGCAGGAGGGAGCTGCCTGAGAATGCCAGCCAGGCAGACCGCACCTTGTAACCCTTGCGTACTTCTTTGGATTTCAGTGCCAGGAGAACCTCCAAGTTTCGTCTCAGTGACACCGCACACCACCTCCTCTGTTCTGATCCAGTGGCAGGTAAGGACCTGGGGAATCTCTGTGCATCGTGAGTCACTTTGTGCCCGTTCCCTGCTCACTGGGCTGGAACCTGCAGGCCAGCCCTTGCTGGGTGGGTGTTTAGGAGGAGCACAAAGAAAACATCCACACTGGACTCAAAAACTGGGAGGAAAATAGTGTCAAACTGTAGTTTCCAAGACTCAGAAAGGATGGCTGACGTGCACGAGCAGAAAAAACTTGTCCTCGTGTCATTGAGGGACCAGCGGGGTGAGGCTGGCAAAGGGCACCAGAGGGACTGAATGCCCAGGCGTTTAGAAAAGAGGGCTTCCAGGAGCATACGAGCAATGAAACCATAACCTCTGAGGCTATCTCTCCTATAGAAGTCATTTTCAACCAGACAAAATATCTGCGGGATTCCATGTATCTTCACTAGTGTGAGTCTTTCATCTTCAGTGAACAGTGAGTCAAACCACGCACATTTTTCTCAATAATCAAGTAGCCCTTGGTGGGCTGCCAAATAATGCTGGACCTTGAAAAGGACATGCTGCCCTCTCTTTGCCTTATCCATAATTTTGGCTTTTAAGGAATACTTTAAGAACAAAAGTACCAGAGGAGCAAGTTCCCCTGCCCCAGGGCCAGCCCTGCTGCCTGTGGACTAGCTCTAGGGTCTCAGCCAGGTCAGGTCTGGCGGGGCTGGATCTGGCCAAGGCAGAGACCAAGGGCCGTGGTGAGAGCCTGGGGGAAGCTGCTGGCCACAGGGGAGTCCTGAAGCCAGAAGTAAGTCGCCATCTCTAAGCTGAGGATGCAGGGCCCAGAGCCAGCGAACCATGGGGTGTACTGCACAAGGGTGCTGGAGAGTGAATGAATGGATGCAAGTGATTGTTGAATACTGGCAGTGTCTGGGGCCTTTGTTTAAAAGTCCGGTGATTTTTGTGTGTGTGTGTGTCACCAGAAATAGCCATAGGGACTAAATTCCTATATCAGTCTGTGGTCAGATTGGCGTCATTACTCATCGTTGTCAGTTTCCAAAAACTATGGTTGGTGTGAAGTAAGGACTAACAATATTAGGTTAAATCATAGGAAATTTGACCATTGGTCAGTTGGAGACTTGGCCTTATTTTGTGTGGTTCAACCTAACACAACTTGACGAGGGAAAGCGTTTTCATCACCCAGGTTCTGATAAAAGTTCAAAATCTTCCGCAAGTATTGATGGAGTAGTTGGGGACCACATCTTCATCTCTTTTCTATTGCTAAGTAACAGTGCCTGGGAGGTGATGGGCTCTTTAAAGGGGATCAAAACCTACTTCCAAATATGTTTTTGGTGAAATGGAAATTCAGTCCATAGCATTCTGGAAGTTCTGACCCCCTCTCCCTACTCCCGCATCGCCCCCCCCAGCTCCCCGCATGCTGGCCACTGGACTGGGAACCAAGAAAGCATCGTCAACTCCCACCTCCTCCTCCTGATCCATAGCTTCTCTGGCTCTGGTTTGCTCATCTGTAAAAATAGGAGGTCAGAGGTGACATCTGAGGTCCAAGGCCGACTAGACACCCGCACCCTGACATCCGCAGGACTGAGGTGGGGTGCAGGAGACTCATTCCACCCTCTATAAACATAAACAAAAGAATGCTGTTCCTTTGTGCTTTGCTAAATTTTAGCAGAAAATTAGCGCTTCCTTTGAGACACTCAGCTTACCAAGGACTAGGCAAGCTCCTTTTCTGTAAAGGCAGTGCTCAGGGCTGCGGCTGCTTCCCCTCCAGAGAAGCAGCTGTGGACAAGCCACCGGTCATCCTCCCCCAAACACTCGGGCTCCGAGCCCCTCCGTGGCAGTTGAACAACTCTGTGAAGTGGTGGGGAGCGGCACCAAAGGAACTTGGCATATGTGTCCATCAGCTGTCCCTGTTTGGTGCCCAATAGAACAAACTAATTGCAAGAAGCCCAGAGCAGGAGGTGGTCAATACCATGTATTGTAGAAATAAATGTCTGTCAACTGCCAGACATTTGAAGTATAATTGAAGTGTAATTAAAATTATGAGTAATTTACTAAATCAGGGTGAACAGAACAAAGAGATTATGTTTTAAATATAGATTTGCATTCCCAATGGAATGTTTCACCTGTAAACCCTTCTTTTTTTTAGTAATGTATTTAAAAATGCTAACACTGCCTGTAATTCAAGACTGCCGACCCATTTAAATAGCTCCTCCATAGCAGTCTGTCAGTTTAATTCTTCTTAGTGGGATAATCAATCTCTACCTTCGTGGGGTCCGGTGCTGCTTGGAATCTGAGGATTTGAGCGTGTATTCTAGACAGTGGCGGCGTTGCGTTCACAGCACTACAGTTCATAACACACATTAGTGTTTCTGAATTGATCACAACATTTAAGTTGGCTGTTCGAAAACCTCCAGTGGATTGTATAGTTTGTCACTCAAATGCATTTCCCCTCGTGTTACCGCAGATTTGTCTAAGTGGATCTTGAGGTTGTTTTCTAGCAAAGAGAGCACCCCGAGTGATCTATCAAGCCCTGCAGGAAGCTCTCAGCAGAGGGCGACTCGGTGTTGTCGCAGGCAGCTTCCTAAGAGGAGCATTATGGTTGCGTGGGCAGGGGGGCGAGGCAGCGGGGCCTCTCGGGACGTATCTTGGAACTTGGAGCAGCTTCTGTGTAAGGTGCTGAGCATCCAGAGATGAATGGAACAGATTCCAGGCCTAGAAGAGCTTTCCTTTAGTGTGCTGAGCTCGACGATGCAGTGGGAGGACATGGAGGAGCATCCTGGAGGAGCATCCTGGAGGAGCATCCTGGAGGAGCATCCTGGAGGATGAGTGGAACTGCCCCTAGTCAAAGGCAGGGAGAGCGCATCTGACACCAGAGCATGATGGCTGCTGGTCAGATGTGGACTTAAGTTCTAGCTCTGACCCATATAGGCCACAAGTCTCTGGGCATGTGTTGAACCCTTTTAGTCCTAGCCTGTCCTCCCTGTAAATGGGACTAGGAGCTGCCCTGTCAGTCTGTCCCAGTCTGTCCCTATGGGAGCAGACAGAAAGAGGGGTGAGCATCATTGTCGATCCCCAACCCCTGTCCTTCCCTCCAAACATCCCTGCTGCCCCCATGAGCCCCTGTCCTTATCCTTCCAGCTCTGCCCCGCTCATGCCACCTGTTTCAGCGGGTGACCGGGCCCAGGTGCATGTCTACCAGGTCACCTGCACATACACAGGGATCTGTAAAAACTGAAAAGGTGCTCAAGACCCCCGAAGAGTCTGCCAGTGCATTTTGGGTCTGCAGAATAAAGTCAGAGTAAATTTTAGGCAAGGTAGCCAATTCCCTACAAGCATCTGCCCATCAACATGGCCAGCCCAGGATGAAAGAAGCATAGACAAGGAATGAGCAAATCCAGCTCATTCCCGCAGACATAGTTGAATGCCCTGTGTTCAAGGCCGGCTGCAGGTGCTGTGGCGAAGACAGAAACGAAGCGACATGACCTTTCCCACCCAGCAACACCAATCAGAAACCATAGGCACAGGTAGGCTGGTGCTAAGGGCCAAAACAGCCTATGTTTTGGAAGCTGCTCTTTATTGTGGAAATGGCTGACAGTTGACGCTGGGCAGTTCAGCATCAGCACTTAAATCCACAGTGTGAAATTGTTGGCCCATCAGCTCTAGAACAGTCTGTGTGTTACGTGGAGCTGCCCCACTGGTACCCGGTGGGACACAGTCATGGAGGCCTCGTCATGAGTGGCAGGTGAGCTGGTTCCCAGTCCAGGATGAGAACGTGTGATTAAAGCCTTCAGAACCCCATGTAGACTGAGGACTCAGCGGCTCACGAGAGCTTGCCCTTGTGAGGGCTGGACCAGCTGCCGCCTTTCCAGCGGCCTCCCTCTGGCCTGCTTGACCCCGTCCCTTCCCTGGGCCTGGGTGCCTCCTGCTGGGAGGCCAGTTTAGGGATCTCCGGGCCCCAGCAGTAGCCTGTTGCCGCATGCAGGCCCCTACCAGTGGGCAGTTGTGCCTGGGGGCCTGAGGACCTGGCCCTTTCCATTCATGCCCCTAAAGCAGCCTTTGGAGGTGGCTAGAAGTGGGCCCAGGATCAGTAGCCCACCCTCACCCCTCCATCTTCCAGCCCCAGGATACCGGACACAGAAGCTGGATGGGGTGTTAGCTGCCAGCTGTGTAGCCACATCTGGTGCCTACTGAGGACCTTTTTGTTTTCCCAAATGCTTAGCTTCCTGCATATTTAGTATTTTTGGTGAGTTGAATCCTACACTCGTCTCTTCATATGATCTCCCCAAAAGAAAATGGCCCTCGCTGTAGTCCTGTCTCAACCAGCCTGCATCTGCAGAGCTAGATCCAGGCCTCGTAAAGGTCCAAGTACCTGCCACTGCCGGGGGCGTAATCTGGGGCTGTCAGGGAGGCTTTGAAGGGTGAGAGGCTGGCTGGTGCTCAGAGAGACCCCGCTGCAAGACCCGTTTGATCTGCTCACTCCCTCTTCTTTTACCCACTCCAGTCAGCTCCGACCTCTGAAAGGGAAGCAGGAGACATCTCATCCTCACAGCCCAGCCCCTAACACTGCTACGTGCTGACTCTCAGCCAGGATGACTGTCTGTCGGTGCAGTCAGGACTGAGCCTTACTCTGGCTGCTCCTACCCCTGCCCTGCAGCCAGGGCCCCTCCCCTGCATCCCTGCACTCCTGTCTAAGGGTCTACACACGACCCCTCCTGGAGGGCCACTGCCCCCATGCTTCAGCCCCCCCATCTCCAGGGTCATCTGGGAAGTCCCCTCCTCGGAGCATTTTCTAATCCTCCCGGCTGCAAGCAGGCCTCCCCTTGAGGCCCCTGTGGATTATCACTCAGGAGACCTCCCAGACCGAGGCGATGGTGATGCTAGAAGCTGGACTGGGCTAACTTGTAACCCCCGCACTGCAGGCTCGGCTTTCTCACACGTTGCTCCACTGCCCTGCCGATAGCCGTGGGGTGCAGTCACCTTTGTCCCGGTGACGGGTCATGGGGCACAGTGCTCCTTTGTCCCGGTGACGGGTCAGTTACCTGTCAACAAAAACCACTGCGGGAGGAAGGACTCTGATGAGTTCTTAGCTGACATGGGCCCTGGGGTCAGACCCTGCAAAGGATGGAAGTGGGGGAGTACTGGGGCCTTATTTCCCCTCTACCCACCATTTTTACTCTTGGGGTTTACCAGTTGGGTGAGCGCCGTCAGATCTTCCTAGGCCAGATGCCCTCACAGGTGCCAGGAATCCAGGCTGAGGCCTGAGTCGGGCAGAGGAGTAGGGGTGGCCTGGCAGGCAGAGAGGTCTGTGAGGGGCCCTGCTGGGTAGGGACTGAGAGGGACAGGGTGCGACCAGCTGATGGACAGTCTGGAGCGGCCATTTCCACTCACAGAGTTGTGGGTGTTTGGGCAACATACAGCTTCCTGGCCCATCTGCCGCAGTCCCGGCTTCACCCGAGTATTCCAGCTGGGCAGGGATGGGATTCCAAGCCCCCTCAGATGGGCACCAGAGAATCTGGGATGAGAGAATGTGGCTCAGTGGCCTGGCCCCGTGCCTGCCACCCCTTTTCCTCCTCATGAATGTGACACCTGTTTTTTGTTGGCAAACTCTGAGAACCACCTATGATTGCGTAGTGACTTCTCCTGACCAACTGGCTACTTCATCCTGAAGCGACCTCACTAGACTCTTCTTTGCACTGACGATGGTGTCTTTGCAGCCTCCGAGGGACGAGAGCCTGAACGGCCTCCTGCAGGGGTACAGGATCTACTACAGGGAGCTGGAGGCCGAAGCAGCCTCAGGCAGCGAGTACAAGACACTGCAGACACCATCCGCCTTACGGGCAGAGCTCACAGGTACCTCTTCCGTCCTGGTGCAGGTGCCACGACGCAGGGAAGCGTTGTGGATCCTCTCCACGCAGTGTGTGGTGGGAGGCGCCTGGCGGAGCGGAGAGGCATCCCTGCTGCTACAGAGCACAGTGACGCAGGGGTGTGCAGTGAGGGCGAGCCTCCCGGAGGCCAGCAGGGTGGTGGCCCACAGAAAGAGCCCTGTGCTCTGGTTTCCATCTAGTGTGGGGCAGAGGCCACATCTGGGGAGGATTCGTGGAGGAAGCGTCCTTGGAGATAGGTGCTCAGGGGAAAAAGATTTCATGAAAGACACGAAGGGGAGGTGTGACTTACAAGGGCCCCGCAAGATGAAATGGTCAGAAGGCTGAAAGAAATGAGGGGCTGAAGGCCCAGAAGTCAGCAGCACAGTGTGAGGTAAGATCCTTGTGCCCCAGGTTTTATAAGGAGAGGTAGCCGGGCCCTGCAGAAACTGCAGCGCGGCCCTGCACGGGGAGCATCCGGCTGGGAGGCAGCAAGGCAGCTGCAACCTGTGCCGCTGGTCCCGCACTGGTCCAGCCGAGTCTGGAGTAGGCTGTGCCCATCAGTCGAGGCTGCTCCCTACCCCCCTACTCTGGAAGCAGGGCTAGAGTCTCATTTCCTGACAAAGGGTGGCACAGAAAATACTTTCTGCCCCTTAGTGTCCACAAGTTGGAGAGGAGACATTCAGAAATGTGCTGCTCGGTGGCCACATTCCTGCTCTCTGCCACCTTGGTCTTGGCAGGAGGCTCTGCCGGACGGGCCCGTGATGCGCTGAGTCAGTCCACACGGGCCACGTGTGCGGACAGGCAGTGCCCAAGTGCGCACCACGGCCGCTCACACTGGCCAGCGCACTGCAGCTTGACCCTGGCCTGGTATCGGGGGGGTATTGACCAAAGATAACGACTTGGCATTTTTCTCACCCACATGCTTGGCACAGCCCCCAGGTGTCCCTCACTGATGCCAAACTATCAACATCTCCCTGAACTTTGTAGCAAAGTCAAAACAAGAGGGTCCCAGGTGCAGCTGGGTCAGGTTGCAAGTGCCCTTAGAGCTTGCTTACCTACCTGCGCTCACGCAAGGCCTCGCCTGAGTACAGATAAGCTGATGGTACCTGCTGCAGGAAATCTGGAAAAGTTGCCACCCCGGTAGAAACTGATTTCTGTATCTTCTCCAGTATTGCTTTGTGCTGTCGTGCCAGATACTAATTCGTTCCATTTAATCAGAGAGGTGAGTGCATGCCCCAGCCCATCATGGACCAGGGTGCCTGGCTGTTACATGAAGTGGGGTGACCCCCAGAGATTGGTAGGAAGAGTCATCTGCGGTCTTTACGGCCCTTGGACAAGCAGGGCGGGAGCCGGAGCGGTTTCCCAGCCGGGCCCCATCTCCTCCTTCCCTCAGCACCTCATTTGCAGTAACTGCTCGCTGCATACTAACTGCCTCTCTGCTTTGCTTACCCCTAATAGCCCAAAGCAGCTTCAAGACTGTGAACAGCAGCTCCACATTAACGACGTATGAACTAACACGTAAGTGCACACCGCCTTCTAGCGCCTTCCGCGGGAAGCGGCCGTGACGGGGAGCCAGTGGGGCCAGCGCCCACTGGCCTCAGAGGACCAAGTGAAAACCAGCCTGGATTAATGGCTCCACTTCCTGGAACCGCCCTCTCAAACGCGGCTTCTCCACGTCCCAGAGCCAGGGAGAGAGGAAATGACACTTCTAGAAACAGACAAGACACCGGGAAGGGGGCTTAGTAACCTCGGGTCCTCGAATTTGGGATAGATAGTTGGAGAGGACAAGATTTCCTCTCTGGCTCCCTTTGACCTTTTGCAGTCTTTGTGTGTATGTGTGTAGACTACACATAACAAAACTTACCGTTTAACCATGTTCAAAGTGCCCATTTCATAAAGTATTGCACTCTTGTGCAATATCGCCACCGGCCCTCTCCAGAACTTTCCATCTTCACAAACTGAAAAACTATAAAGCCCATGAACACTAACTCCCCGCCCCCCTCCCGTCACCTCTGTCATCTCTGTCCACCTGTCTGCTCCGAAGGCCTCATGTAAGTGGACTTCCAGGGTCTTACCTTCGGTGCCTGGCTCGCTTCCCTCAAGTTCTGTCATGCTGAAGCACTCTCAGATTCTCTTTCTGTTGAAGGCTGAGTGATCGCCCCTTGTGAGGGGACACCCTATTGGTGTGTATGTGTCATCTCCTCCCCTGGGCCCCAGCCAACCCACACTGCCACCCTTTGATTCTTCACTAGGGATGGGTTTCAAGGCTCAAATTCAGGCCACAGTGACTCAGCCCTTCCTCTTCAGCCTCTGCCAGCCCCTGCAGGCAGTCCACCGGCCCCGTAGCCAGCACAGGCTTCAGCTATGTTTCCTTTCTGCACTGAGCTGTTTCCCTCCACTCTGCTTTATTCGCGTCTGGTCATTCACTGGCCTGTGGCCACCTCTCTCCCATCCGCTCAGGCTGAGCGCTCCCCAGCACCAGGCACTCCCCAGAAGTGAGCAGATATCCTGTGTGCAGTGCAGATTCAGTGATGAGTGTTCCCAGGCTCCAGCCCCATCAGGTGCCATGAAGAATTAGCGGGGTGGCAAACCCACACAGCGGCATCCTCGTCCGCTCCTCCTTGTCCAGTTGGCTCCAGTAACCCCTCCCCTCAGGACTTGGCCTCCACACATTCCCGACTGAGACCAAGCCGGCCAGTGTGAGGCCCGCAAGACAGCACAGCTCCAAGGCCGGTGAGGGTGGGAGAGGCTGAGCGCTGCCTCAGCACGTGGGCTGGACCTTGTCGACATTTTTGCAACGCCAGTGAAGGGAGGAGCTTGGTTCACTGAACTTTTGCTAAACTGGTAGCTTACCAGGAGGCGTGAGTTCCAGACCTGATGGTTTCCAGACCTTACTCACACCATTCCCCCACGTGCTCACACACGCACTTGGGCTCGTGGTGACCAGTGTGAGACTGCCCCAGCATTTTGGTTCAAAGGCCAGCCCCTCTCTCCTTGTCGATTAGTGTGGGCTCCTCTCTCAGCTCCCTGTCCTGTCTAGTTCTCGGGGTGCTGCACGCACCTTTTCTCCCCAGGACCTTACTAGGAAAACCTTGAAGACGGGCAGTTTGTGTGCTCTTTCTTTTTTCACGCCAGTGTCCGACTCCATCTATCCCTGTGTGTGAGAGTTTCTTGGACCGGCAAACCCAGATCAGGTTTTTTGACCATTAGCAGAGGCACTTCCGCTGCCTCCTCCCTGAACACAGAACCAGCCGAGGCTGCTGGGCACCACAGGGAAGGGAGCCGGCCGCCCTGCGCAGTCTCCTCCGGGAAGGAAGTCTGCTTATTCCCTTCCTCTCCCCCAAGCACAGAGTCCCCAGGTGCGATTCAAGAGGGAATTTTCTAAAAATAAGGACACCTGGGCGGGCTGACCGCTGTCTCCTTCCACCTACAGATCTAAAGAAATACCGCCGCTACGAAGTGGTGATGACCGCCTACAACATCATAGGCGAGAGCCCGGCCAGCGCACCCGTGGAGGTCTTCGTGGGCGAGGCAGGTGAGCTCCCAGCCCACCCACGGGCTGAGGCTGCCGGGAGCAGCTCTCAAGCCTCGGCGTGTCCCTGTGACGAGCGTGTTGCGGGGTAAGGGGAGGTTTCTGGTCAGTGCTGAGAAGGCAGGCTCAACCGTAACAGCCAGGTTTGCTGTATCTGGAGCCGTCGTGTCTGTGGGCAGCTGCACAGTGTCACCTCGGGGGATGGATGTGCCGGAGCGTCGTGTCCGGGGCATGTGGCACTTGCCGACTTGCAGTCCTGGCTCCGGCAGGGCCCCCGGCACATGAACTAGCCCAGCCTCCTGGAACTTCACCTCCTTGGTTCCCAGCCAGCCACAGGGCATTATCTCTACGCCATTTAGAGAGATCGTGACCCTGGAGTTTGTCTCAAGAGCTACCCCTCTGTGGGGCTGATGCACAGGGAGGAGCCGCGTTGGGCGTTGAGATCCCGGCAGGCTCGTTCCTCCCAGGCCCAGTGTGTGGCCTCTGGCAGGGCCCCGCACACACACAGAGCGCCACCCTGCTGCTTGCACACTTGTGGCCTCCAGAGGCGCGTACAGTCTGCGGTATCTGCTCAGATCTGTGGGTGCTTTGTCAGAACTAGGTGCTTCCAGCTGGGACTACTTGCATTCCCTGAACAGAGACCCAGGCTTGCAGGAGGAAGGAGGTTCAGGCACTGGACCAGGAAACAGGGACCTGTCATGAGGTCACTGCAATTTGCAGAGGTTGTCAGTGTAACAAATCAGCCAGCACTGAGGGTCTTGCTTAGCAAGATTTTTCTGGATTGGTCAAGAAGTATTACTGACAAGTGATGATGAGTGAGATGTGTGACCTCGGAGCACAGGTTATGATAGCCTCTCTACACAGAAATCTGTCCCAAGGGGTGACTTAGAGCAGATGGCGTAGGGGCCCAGTGTTCCAGAAGGGGATGTGCCTGCCACAGAAGGATCCACACACAGCACAAGATTGCTCTCTGTAACGGCAGGTGCTCCTGTTCATTCTGGCACCTAGACCCTGGACCACCACCAACGCGGGGCCTGGTCATGCAGTGGATAGAGGGGATACGCGGCTGACCAGCTGAGCTCTGAAATACTGAGCTCCTGTCCATCAGCCTGCATCCCAGGCAAGGACTCAGTGTCTAGGGAACTCAAGGGGCTGCAGGTAGAGCCTTGGAGAAAAGACCTGGAGCTGGGGGAGAGGCTGGTTAGACCCTGGGGAGCCTTGTTGGGTCAGCTAAGTGACCGCGGGCTTGAGGCCAAGTTTTCAGCTCCAGTTCTGCATTGTTTTGTTTGTTCTGCATGGTAGGAAAATGCATACAATATAGAATTTGTCCTCCTAATCTTTTTAAGTGTGTGGGTCAGGGGCATTAAGTCCATTCCCATTGTTCTGCAGCCATCACCACCACCCTTCTCCAGGACGTCATCTTCCCCACTGAAAGTCCATCCCATTAAGCAGCCCCTTTCCCCTCCCCCAGCCCCTGGCAGCCTCTAATGTCCTTTCTGTCTCTGTGCATTTGCCTGTTCTAGATATTCCCTAGAACTGGAATCATGCACTATGAGCTTGGCTGCTTTCAGTGGGCAGTGTGGTCTTGAGGTCCTTCCATGTGGCGGCAGCTGCCCGGCCTCACCCTTGTCCTGGCTGGGTAGTGCTCCATGTGTGTGCACCGCATTTGATTCACCTGTTCATCCAGGGTGGACGCTCTTATGCTCCCACCCTTTGGACTCTGTGAGTAAATGGTGAACCGCGTGCTGCCCAGGAGTGCTGGGCAGACACCGAACCCCCACAGGGAGGCGGCTGGAGCCCGAGAGGCTGGCTCTCCTGCTCCCCTGGCCCTTCTCACTCCCTCCGCTCCCCACCAGGGGTCCCGCCCCACCTCCTCCTTAGAGGCCTGTCCTTCTGTTCCACCTCCCTCTCTCACACCCACTTCGCCATGAAAGTGACCGCCACCAAATCTCTGGCTTTGACTTCTTGGATACTTTACTGCCCCCTAGAAGGAAAAGGAAAGTTCTACCCATCATGCCTAAGCTTTCTGACCCTCCACACAGGAACTCTGAATAGCCAGAGCCCGCAGAGCTTGGGAAGAGCTGGAATAAGAGCAGAGCAGGCACCCGGGAACAGCCCTGCAGTCTCAGGAATTCCACGCGTGGTCCACCCCCCAAACTCCCAGACTGCTCCCTCCTGCCCCAGGGCCTACCCTCTGGGTGTCTCAGGAACACGACACCCTCCCATAGGCACTTCCACTTGCCTTCCTTTCTGTTGCTCCCTGGATACTCTGTGGGAGACCCCTCCACTTTGCCCCATCGCATGGGACTGTCCTCTGTGTGCCTGTCTTTCTCACTAGGCCAAATGTCCAAATGTCCTTTCAGTCCTCCAAATAGAGGCTCCAGAATTCTCATGTGGATGGGACAGGAAGGTGCATGGGGCCCCCGCGCCCTGGGGCGCTGCCTGTAGTGTGTCCTGCCACGTGCTGGGTGAGGTTGCTGTCAGAGGTCTGCGCCATGACTACAGAGGCCACACTTACCTTTTCTGCTCGTTACTGTATCCTGGGCTTGTTTCCTCCCGGCATGCCCCACCGCAGGGCAAGGGCAGGGCGCAGGCAGAGGAGGGGCTGGACCTGCTCAGCTCCATGGGCCTGTGGGTCCCAGCTGGTGGCATGTGCTCAGCCCTGCAGTTCCCAGCATGAGATCAGATGGGGGGAGGGAGGGAGAGAGGGAGCAGTTACTCACCCTCCCACCACCCCCACAGCTCCCCTGGAGTCCCTCTGGTGGCCAGGCTGGTCCTATCCTGTCCAGGAGGCCTCCCAAGAGCTCCTGTGGCCTTATTTCTGCACACCTCTCCTCACACCAGCTAGTCTGGGGTTCCAAGCCCAGTGGGGACCACCAGGGGCCCCTGCCTTCAGTTGGCTCTGCTCTTCTCTCCCCCACCCCCATTCCTGTATTAATCCAAACCTCTCACACGCTGACAGCACTCAGTCCTGCATTTTTAGCTGTGGCTCAGCCTCAGCAAGTTTCTCTGTCCGCTGTGTTTACACTGCAGAGAATCTTCTGGAAGGAGGATGCCCTCCCAGCATTGCTGCCGGTTAGTTGTCATCATTCCAGCCTCTCATCTCACAGCCCAACTTTCCCGTTGTCATAATTTCACTCTGGTGACAAGAAGTGCTGCTAACAAAGCCTCAGAAAATGAAATTAACTTGGGCTAATTTCTGTTCACTTGGCTAGATACCGCGTCGTATCACAAAACATGAAAGAGGCAAGGACATTTATGAAAACAAAGAAAGACAGAACTGTGGTTTCTTGAGGATACTCGTCAGTCTGAGTGTTGGCTATGCGCGTTACCAGCTGTGTGACTCTAGGCAAGTTGCGTGACCACTCTGAGCTCCGGTCTTGAGGCAGGATGGTGTCAAGGGAAACTCCACTGCCTCCTGTCTTGGACAGGCTCTTCGTCGAGATAGCTTTGCAGTTATCGGCCGCAGGGAGAGAGCTGCCCATCTTTTTTAAAGCTGATGGTGGGCATGCACTGGCACTTAGCCTGCCTCTCCTGGCACCCCCATCTGCAAACCAGTTGCTGTGGTCAGTGGCCTGAGGTCCCTGAAACCGGGGAATGATGTCATCTCTACTTGGACCACATGCGCCAAATGGGAGGAAAGATCCCAGGGGATTCCTGATGCCACGACCAAAGTGGGGGGGAGGTAGTGGGTGTTTTTCTAGCCCTCTCCATGGCTTAGCACTCCAGGTGGAGTTACCGAGAGGCAGCAGCTTTCCTGGGAGAGGTGCAGAGGCTTTGTGTGTGGATTTCTGCACAGACTGTGTTCCCAGCTTCTGGGTACTATTGGAAAGTTAGGAACCCATATCCTGGCCCTCAGGGCACTCACTACAGCAGGAGGGGACCCCCACTTGCAGGACAGGCCTGCCCTCCAGCCCTGGGACCCAGCCGGACACAGTCGTCCTGCATCAGGCCCATTTCCAGCCCTCTCAGGTGGCTGCCCTGAGCGCACCATTCCGCCCACATGCCAGGCTGCATCCACCTGGAGTCCCTACTTATAACTCCTGTCCCTGCACGGCCCTTCCCCCACCCAAGGCTTCCTTGCAGGCAGCACCAGTGCCTCAGGGGCTAGGCCACCTTCTCCATTAGCCTAGGCAGAACTGGTACCCTTCCTGTATTCTAGAACATGCGCCATTCTTTGCACTGTCCTTCTATGCTGCACAGAGCAGAGATCCCCTCTAAGTCACCCCAATATGCTCAAGCACCCCAATATCCTGAACAAATACTCTGAATTGTTGGGGGGGGGGAGGAGGACAGACTAGGATGGAGAGGAAGGGAAAAATCAGGGCTGTAAACATGACCACAGTGAGGCTGGGGCCTTGCCAGGGGCATCCCCCTGGGCCCAGGGTATGAGGAAGGATCCGGGGAGCTTCCTTCTGAAGCCCCTGCCCATCTCCCATTTGCCCAGTAGCTGTCGCTCTTTAAAGCAGGATGAATGTCTGAGGATCCCCCAAGCCTGGGACCCACAAGAGGTTCACACCAAACCAAGTGCAGGAACCCAGACCTTCCCTTCGGGCAACTGAAGCTGAACCCATCCCTGACACTGTCCAGACACAAGTGAGGCAGGAGCAGGTTGCGCCTGCTTTGAAGTAGGGGTGTCATGGAAGCCGGCATGAGGGACAGCAGCACCCCTGCTGGCTTGTTGCCCCAGAAATGGGGGAGGCAGCACCTGCTCCGACAGTGCTCCCATAGACTGCCCCGGGACAGTGGGCTCGCAGGAGCCCTCTTATTTGGGGGGTGAGGTATTTCTAGTGCTTCTGTGAAGTGGGGTTTGATCTGCTGAGGGGACGAGGCCCTCAGTCACTGAGTCACAGTGATGGTTCAGAGAGATGGAAGCAGCAGGGCACACATGTGGACCGGCGTGTGGACTCACATGGGCTTGCATGTGGACACATGCAAGTTGTGGGCAGGTCCCTCCCCTCACTTGGACTAGCCGGCATGTCATCATGGGTAGCCTGAGCATCCACACCTGCTCCCTGCAGACCTCAGTGTGAAGGGCAGAGTGGACTCCATCTCCAAATTCTCACCTGCCACACAGATCTGGGCAGGGAGAGGAGGTCCTGTGAGAACCAGGGCAGATCTGGCCAGTGTGGCCCTGTCAGCCAGGGCCTGTGTCGGGCCAGAAAACCACTGAGATGCCCAAGTGCTGGGCCTGTACCCCAGCTCATGGCTCAGACACACCTGCTGTTCAGAGACTTCCCCAGGGGGCTGGAAGACTGCAGGTGTGGGTTTTAGCCCAGCCAAGTTGGGACGGATGTTGGACCTTAGCTGTGGCTGCATCAGCAAGAAGAGGAGCGATGCCCGGGAAGAGGCAGGCTGCTATGGTGGGGCACACGGCGTGGGGCTGGCGGGGAAGCTGTCCTACTCTGTGGAGAAGCATCAGGGACGACGCACACAGCCACTGTGGATCCCCACTTAAGAATGGGCTGGATGCTAGCACGGGAGGGTCCCTGTTGCCAAGACCTTGGCGTATCTGAGCTGAGAGTCCTCACCAGGTCAGCCTGTCCTGTTTATCCAGAACAGTCTTGCAAGGGAAATGCCACCAGCCCCTCTGCATACAAACAATAACTCAAGAGGGGTCCAGACACTTGGCCCAGAACCCACCTCCTGGCCAGCATAGCCCTCACTGCAGAGCTCACAGCCTTTCCAAGTGTAGCCTGGAAAAATGATCCTTTGTCGGGGACCAAAAATAAATTGGAAAGACTGAAGAAATGTGAACCCCACCCCACCCCCAGCACACTCAGGGGCTCCCTGTGCAGCCAAGAAAGGCACCAGGAAAGGACTGCTAGGTGGGGAGTGGGCCAGGCCAGTCCTGGGGCTCCTTTTGGGGATGTGCACTAAGCCCTGTGCATGCCCAGGGCCCCTCCTCCACTGGGGGACAGAGGAAAAGTGAGACCCCAGGGTGTCAGGGGCCGGCTGGCAGCTCTGAGGTGTGCAGCCCAGCTAGTCCACAGCTCACAGGGGGCCAAGTGGGGATTGTGGTCCAACCTTTGAGGGTCCCCTTCCATTCCTGACAAGCCCAGCATCTCATTTCCCGGCTGATCACAGCCTCTGGTCCGGTAGTCCTGCAGTAGGCCTGGGACACAGCAACCCCAGACAAAGCAGGTCCAGTCCTGTGCAGTGGGTGGGGCACCCTGACCTGTGCAGGGACACTGCAGTCACAGTGCCTTGCCCTTCGGGCTGATGTCCCACACAGCCCTTGCTGGCCAGCCCATCACCCCTGTGTCCAAGTCGGGCAGCGGAGTGCCCGCCACCAGGAGCGCCGTAGCACCTCCCAGTGGACATTTGCAGACATAACCGATGCGCTGCAGCTTATCCACGGAGCCTTGAGTGGAGCCCGCAGCCGCTCGTGGCAGAGGCTAGAGCCCCCGTCCCCTCCAGGTCCCCAGACCTCTAGAGGTGCCTCTGCTCTCTGCACCCCTGCTCTGGTAGATGCCCGGAGTTTCCTTGGCCTTCCATGGAGGAGGAACGATGCCACTTTCTCACCTCCTCGGCTCCCACCCACCCCCTTGGGCTTTCTTGCTCATGGCGCTGGGGTGGCCTGTTTGTGGGCGGGGCTTGTTTGTGGGCGGGGCTTGGACTGTGAATGTTCAGCGTGCAAGGTGCAAGTCCGGGGTGTGTTTAGACACTACGTGGGTGGCCAGCTTGCGAGTGCCCCTGGTGGTGTGTGTGTCTGATGCATCGTGTGCTGCTGATCAGGTTATGGCTGCCAGACACTGCCTCCCTGATGAGGCGCGGGGTAGCTGATGGGCGGCTCCTGGTGGTCGTGAAACCCCACAGCCACTCTTGAGCTTCCGTAAGTGCCGCCTCTCCTTTGCACCCATACCGAGGGTAGTGCCTGGCTCTGTCAATAAAGCTGTGGAACACAGCTCAAAACTCACTACTTCCCTGAGACTTCCCTTAGGCTAGTGCTAGACGCAGAACCTCTGGCTCAGGGCTACAGACCTTGCACTTTTGAAAGACCTAAACTTGTTGCCACTCGTGTGGAAAGATCGGGATACAGCTCTCCTGGCCGTGCCTCCTCCTGCTTCCCTCCTCTGGGGAAAAGTCCCGTCAGTATACCGGCTTTCAGATGACTAGTCTGTGATTAAATGCCTGGGAGGGCTCCCGGCGATTTTTCTCATGGAGTCCTCGTGTTTTGAGTTGATCGTAAGAACTTGGATATTAGGACTATCGCGTTCAATCATATCTGGCGAACAGCGTCCCCTTTATGCCGTTTGTCACCGGTTATATTGTGTTGAGGCCGCAGTTGCTCAAGCCCGTGGGCCTGCGGCCGCCCCGCTTCCCGGTCGGGCGGGACTCGCGTAATTGGCTTCTGGATCTTTAGGGCTTCATTGTCTTTTCATTAAATTCTTTAATCCACCAGAATGTATTCTGGTACCTGGTGTCAAGCGGGCTTCTAAGTACATTATTCACTGCCAGAGAAGCCCACTCCCTGGAGTCTTTCTTTCCCACAGAGCGTCTCCTGCGCCGGATTCTTACCTCCACCGAGTGCGTCTGAAACGTTTCCTGCTGCCTGGTGCGTCCAGACCTTCCGTTGCTGTCACTTTATCACGCAGTAGCGCTATCCTCGTTTTTTGTTTCTTTCCCACCCATTCCACAGTCTTAATAACCATTCTGGCAGATATTCAAAATAGCAAATTCTCCTGGGGTTTTTGTGGAAAGTATATGCAATTCTAAAGTGACTTTGAACCCCCGGCTGTCTTCATTCCCTGCATATTTCCTCTGCAGGTGCTGGCCAACCCGCGGTTTGCATCGCCTGCCTGCGGGGGCTTCATTTTCCGGGTCCTGGGCCTACCGCCCTGTCAGCCCTCTAACTTCCCCTGTGGCGGTTCTGTGAACCCAGCTACTCCAATAACCTGTCCCTGCTGTCTGGGTTGTGCAGAGCCGACGGCCTGCCGAGGCAACTGCTTACTGAGGCCCATTAACAGTCATCTGCAGGATAAAGATCTGTTTCTGGGGCCTCCAGCAGAGGGGGGCACAGTGCTCCCCTCCAGGGGCATGTGGGGCACAGCGCTCATTGGCAGCTAAACATGCGGCCCTTTGGCCTCTGGCACTATAACTTTTTACAAAAGGGCCCAGGCAGACGCAAAACCTCAGCGTTTACAATCATACAGTTGCTTTACATGGCAGCTGGTTACTTTTGGTGTCTGCATTGCCCCAGAAGACAGAAAAGAAGACAGAAATATTGCTGTTTTCTAAAAAACGACAACTTATTGCAGAATTTGGGTTCCACCTCTCTGACAAATACTCCAAGCTTTTAATTACTGCTGGTTGGGATGAGAGACACGTCAGGGAGCGTCTTGCTGTGTTAGCTCCCCCTAGTGACAAATAAAGCTTCTCCTAGAGCCGGTTCCGCAGAGAGGAAGGGCCGTGGCGCCCCTGGGTGAAAGCCTGAGTGTGGGTCAACATGGCTGCAGCGAGGCCAGCGCCGTGCCACGGAGGTACGGGGTCTCTCCGCCCGTGCTCAGGGCATTGCCCAGTGTTGCTCGTGGAACACAGCTATGGGGTCTGAAAGCCGCGGGCGGTTTCTTCCTGTGACCCGCACCTTCCCCGCTGGTGCCCCGCAGTCCTGAGTTTTAGTCCTTGGCCACACTCTGGAAAGCTCTGGAAAGCCCTCTGGTTTACCGTGGTGGCTGAGGGTCGGGACCTCTCTCACTCGCAGTTTGCGGGCGAGGCCGAATGAGCTCGGGCATCTAAACGACGGAGTGGGTGTCCTGGGCAGCCTGTGTGCCTGGTGGGAGCCGGCGTCCCAGTTCACACACGGACATTTGGCGCTCAGCGTGGTCACCCTTGTGGAGGTAGCCAGGGCTTCTGCACCCGGGGCTGCAGCGTGTGGTTGCCCAGTGATGCACGAACACGGAGCCATTGCCAAGGGTTTCACCCTGGAGGCTCTCTGAAGAGGGGGCACCCCCTCCAGAAAAGCACCCCCACCCATGCCTGGGCCTGACCGGGGCAGGTGGGGCAGACCCCGGGGAGCAAGTGGAGGGCGCAGCCATCACTGCAGTCATGCAGAGAGCACTGCTGCGTTGCCCGAGGCAGCTAGGACCCTACCCGCTGCCTGCACACCCCCTCTCCAGCATCCCAGGACGCCTTCTGGGGGACCAGCCTGGGGTTTCCAGCAGCTGATCAAGGAATAACTGTGTTCACTACATAACTTCTGAGCTCAGCAGGAGAGGGGTAGAGAGAATGAGGCAGGGATGACAGGGGCAAAGGTTCAAACATCCTGGGGTGCTCCAGGGTCTAAGCTCAAAATCAGACGTGCCCCCAGAAGAGCTGAGAAGGGTGTCCGGCCACCCTGATTCTGGCTTGCTAATGCCAGCCACCCACAGGTGTGAGCTGTGGCCCCTTGGTGGAGATTTACAGAAACCTCTAGGTCACTGTCCACCCATCCTCCTGACTGCAGATCCCATTCTGTTCTGCCTCAGTCCCTCAGAGCACCCCTATTTGTCTCCCGGGGGTTGTGAGGGGGTGGGCAGGGTTTGCTCTGAGACTAGCCTGAGGGCCCTTTCAGCCCTGCCCCACCTTCCCTTCCAGCACCATCTCCAGACATGCCCTGGCCCACCCTGCTTTGTCCAGCCACAGGAGTAACATCTGTTCTCCAAATCTGGGTGTCCCTCTTTGCCCTGGGTGCTTCATAGCAGCCCCTCAGCCTGAATTATTGCTCTTCCTAGCAGACATGGGCCCTCAGGAAATGTAGATAAATGACGTTGTTCATCACACTGGAAGGTTATGGAGACAACGAGCGCCTAATGCTTTATCTGGAAGGGATCCCAAACGCAAGCCTGTTTTAGTCCTTGGCCAGCTTCTCTGGAAGTCCTTTGGTTGAGGAACAAGACCTCACTCACCCAACAAGTAAATGGACCCCCAAAGGGAGCGAGAACCCCCCCCAGTTCTGCCCTTGAGAAGGGCACACAGGACTTATAAGGGGTTGAGGCTCCCCCAGATCAGGCTTTACGGGGCCTGGGGCCATCCGTGAGCCACAACTCAGTGTGGACTAAGCTGGAAGATGAACTGGGCCATCCATGTGGAGAAGGGCGGCCTGTCCTGTGTGTGTGGCCAGGCAGCTGGCCGGTGGAGAGCAGGTGTTCACTCCACCCTGGGGTTCTTGCAGCCCCAAGGACGCCATGGATGTGAAACTGCAGAGTCCACCTCGGCACCCCAGCCCAAGTCTCCCTGCAAATAGCAGCTTTGCTCTCATCTCTCCTTCCCAGCCAGTCTCTTCCTAAAAGCACCTTCCTCGTCTTGTTAGTGTTCATGTTGTTTAACTTCTAACAAGGGGAGGTGAAGGGCAGACAGGAGGCTCCGGTGTTCACCACCCAGCTCACCCACCAGACACCTGCGGCCATCTGTACTTTCACCTACTATGTGATTTTGAAGCACTTTTCAGACAGCATTAAAACTTCTGTCATTTCCTTCAAAAATATTTTCATCACATATCTCTAGAAGAACTCATAAAAATCTATGATGATGACAAAGGCATCATCACACCTAGAAAAACTAACTAACAATTTCTCAATAAAATCAATTCAGCCCACAAATTCAGTCAGCACACAAATTGCCACGGAGTCACCTGCTCTCGCCACTTTGGGTTCCTTCCTCTACCTCTAGCCTTGCTGGCTTCAGCCCACATGTCCCTGGAATAACCAAGTCCAGTTATTTGTTCTTGAACCCCCCTTTGGCTCTGGTGGACCCCAGCTGCCACTCACCCCAGCTTTCCACTGCTTCCTGTCTGCTCTTTGGCACCATTAGTGGGATCTGGCCCTATTTGCCCCTCTCCTGACATGGTCACCTCCATCCGACATCCACATTGTCTCTGGAGCCACGTAATTCCCAGATCACATACTCCAGGCTAGACCCGTCTGTCCAGCCATCAACCCAGTGTTGCTACTATGACCACGGGTTCCGCAAACCTCCTTGTCCACACCAAACTTTTAGGTAGGTGCTAACACACAAACTAGGTCAGTGCTTTTTGGTTTGATTCCAGCTCTGCCCTGAGCCCCTGGCGACTCATTCAGCTGCCCGGGCCTCAGTGTCCAGGTTGGCTGGAGGGCAGAGAAGCCGGAGTCTGGGGGCAGGAGGGCAGCCCCTCTCTCTTCCCTCCCCTGCCCTCAACATGACAGCAGGAAGGACAGAAACTCCTGCTCTTCTTCCATGGGCCCTGAGGGTAACACTCCCTCACCCCTAACCTAGGCAGCCCTCAGGGTCACCCTTGATTCCCAGAGCCAATCGGTTAGTTGACATGAATTGGTTATTCAGGTCCTCAAAGCAAGTCCATTTTCCTTTTTCATGGTCACCCTCACTCAGGCTGCCATCTGCAGCTTCTGCCAGCCCCACCACCCCCTTCCTGCAGTCAGTCACCTTCTTCAAGCACCACTGTAACAACTTTGCTCTCCTCTCCTCAAACCTTTCCAAGCAACCTCCTATCCCGAAGCCCTTTGGTGCCTGGCTGAGCCATGCTGGCTCTCTCCAGGCCTCGGCCCCGCCCTCCATCTCAGCTGCTCCCCACTCTTGTCTGGACTCCCCCCCATCTCATCTCCACCTCCCTTGCAGCACCTGGACTGCCCTGCCCAGGAAGGCCGCCTTGACCCACAGCCTCTGCAGGCGGGAGCCTGCTTGCCCCATGATTCCAGTGCTCATCGGGCCTCCCGGTCCAGGCTCAGACTCAGAGCCACCCCTGAGCTTCCCAGCTGAAAGGCCCAGCCTCACTCCCACCTCTGTTTATTTAGTCTTCCTTTGAGCCTCAGTGTTGTCAGAGCAGCAAGGAGTCTGGCATCATGGCCCTTCCTTGGAGGTGGGGGAGGGGTGCGTGTCAGAGGGGTCCCACTCTACTTGTGGTTTCCTTTGGTAGCTCACGGACTCACCACATCCCTGCAGGTTTACGGTTAAAGGTTACCGTCATCGTTCAGGTGAAAAAATCTGAAATGCAAAAGCTTCCAGAAGATTCTACTAGAATGCTGTGTGGGTCAGGGGTACCAGGACACATCGAAGTGGCCACTTCCCCTGAGGAAGCTATATATTGCTTAGAATTTAAGGCCTTCAGGACTTGGAGCTGGCAACAGAAAGAATTAGCATTTCAAAAATGTAGGATGCCAGGGGGTTAAGCCAATCTCTGCTGTCCCCAGCCTCCTGGGGCCTCCTGGATCCCTCCCCTTCACAGTCCTCCTGGGGCTCCCCATGGCGCAGGAGACTGAGAGCAGCCCCTCTTGCCAGCAGCCCAGGCCCAAGCTAGCAAGTGTTCTGCGTTCAAAGCCCAGCCCCAAGTGGGCAGACCCTGGGGGCTTCTCTCTGGGACACCTGGCAGCTCCAGTAGTAAACACTGAAGGCCGGCAGCCCAGGACTCTGGGCCAAGCGCCTGGGACCCCATTGTGCACCAACGTGCTTCACAGCTCATTCAGGCCCCTCTGCATTCAGCCTGTGTCCTTCCTTCGTTACTCAGAGAAGCTGGTCCAGCCTGGTTTTGTAAATAAAGTTTTATTAATGTCGCGACACCTACATGTTGTCTGTGGCCGCTTTGCTATACAAAGGCAGAGCTGAGTGTTGGCAACGGACTTTCTACCCCTCAGATCTTAAAATGCTTCTGATCCTTGCCAGACACCCGCCCGATTTGTGCCTGCAGAGGCAGCTTGGGCCTGAAGAGTTGCACAGACCCAAGTTCAAGTCCAGCCCACTCTGGGACAAGCAGCTTGACATCTCCAAGCCTCAATTCTCTAAGGTGGAACAGGAGGCTAAGGTGTTTTTCCTATGACTTCAGTTTTGAGAATACAAGCTGCACAGGAACCCAGCAAGGAACGGGGCACTGTGCTTCGCACTGGTGGGCTGCTGTCTGCTCCGGGCAAGCAGGGCCTGCCAGGGCCTGTATCTGGCTGGGGGGGTGGGGGGCGCTCACGCCCTCAGCAAGGAGGGAAAAGCAACAACAATAGTTACAGGCAACCTAGCTGGTTTGTTTGAGTGGCTTTTAACTTTGCTTATCCTAACAGTGGGTGGCAATGGTGATTGAGCTGATAAGAACTTGTGAGCAGCAAGTGCTGCGGATGGGGAAGCCGAGATCATTACTGGAGAAAACCAAGCCTAGATTTATTCAAAACCAGCCTTTATCATGGAAATATCTGTGAGGAAAATGCATTTGCTTTCATGAATCTGATGCTCTGGCCTCTTCCTCCTCTTCCTATTGAAACAACTGTTTTTAAAACAGACTGGTTGAAACCCCTCTGCAGTCAGGGTGGCAGCTGCCACGCGATGGCAACCAGGGAGTGCCTGCACACAGCTCTGTGTCCCTTCACCTGGAGCATGCCTCTGTGTGCCCACCCCTCTGAATATGTTCCCTCGGAGCTCAGACTCACAAGTCTCACAAGCTCGTCCTCGTCCTCGTCCTGAGGCCCCTGCAATCGGAACCATGCAAATGCTTCACAGCTCCAGAATCCTGTCATTCTTGCCACGGCATCAGCCAGCACAAATATCATCAGTTCTCCATAGGCGGCCTCTGTGTGCTCCCTGCACCGAAAGGATCCCGAGTCCCCTTAGGCGGCCTCCAGAGGCCTGGAATGTGCAGAGGCTGGGCTTCCACTCTCCTGAGGAGCTCATTCACGCAGGGCTCTACCAGGAACCTGTGGCTGGGCAGAGCACCCCCACTGAGCTGTCTGGAGGCGCTACATTTCCTCATGGCTCCGGCAGTGTCCCTGCTGGAGGCTGCAGGAGCCGCTTCGGAGCCCCCTTGTGTGACTGCTGGCAGGGTTCCATTTCCTGGGCTGTTGCACAGAGACCTCCCTGCGTTGTGGCCTCAGCAAGCTAGAGGCTAAATAAGGGAGGGGGTGCTGACAGATGCAAGGCACCGCCTCCTGGGATCCCCCCCTCCCCTGTGACCCCCATCCAGAAGGGCTTACCCAGGCTGTGAACTAGGAGGCAGGATCTTTGAAGCCACCTCTGTCACCTGTGATGCAAGTGCCGGGCCCTGGAAGGCAGAGCCCCGGCCACACCTTAGCCGCTCTTAATTGTGAGGGACCCCCAGGGGAGGGGCATATATGAACACGTCGCCGCACTGTGGTGTAGTCCCTCCCCTCTCTACCGGACCCGAGCGCCCGCTTCCAGGTGAGCCCCGCGCACGTGGGTCCCGCACGGCAGAAGAGGCTGCCCTCGGGCAGGTGCGGGCGGCGGCCTCCGTGGCCACGTCTTCTCTAAGCAGTTTTAGATGGGTCTTCACTTGGCAACCTATGACACAGAGCCTCAGATTAAAGAATGTCCTCTGTCCCACCCACTGAGCCCAGATCCTAAAACTCACCAGCTGGGGCTTTCCCCATGACCTCCCATTTACAGTTCCTGTCCGGGGTCCATGCCCAGAGTGCGTGTCACGGACGTTTCTGAAAACCGTTTTGGTGACCGGTTTCCTGATTTTTCTTGTTCTGCGTCCCTAGAGCTGTTTCCAGTTCTGGCTCAGGAAGGAGGTGCCAAGAGGAGACTGGGGCTGGGGTTTGAGGCAGAGTGTGGCAGCGGAGATGCGGCAGGCAGAAGGGGCGGCCCAGGACCCCTGCCTGCCCCTAGGCATTCTGTGGGAGGGCTCAGAGAGAGGCTTTAGCACCTCGCTGAGGGAGTTTGGGCGAGGTAACCTCTTTGGGCCTCAGTCCCTCTGTCTGTGTGCAGGGAGCTGTCTCACCTGGCAGGGCTGTGAGCGGCGCCAGCCAGGTGCAGTGTTGGCGGGTCCCACGGCTGCTGGAGCACCACGGTCCCCGCAGCCAGCAGCCAGGTCTCACCTCGTGGTCCTTCCCTTCAGAAGTCTGGGATTCCTGGGGTGACAGGGTTTTAGGTTGAAAGGAAGGTGAGCCAATCCCCCGTGCTTGTTACAGATTCCTAAGTTGATCATTTCCTTTTGATGACGTCAGCCGTAGCGCCCAGGTGCTGTAGCCCCAGTAGCTGAGGGAGCTGGTGGCTGGCTGCCCCACAGGCATGGCCTTTCTTCTAGACGTCTGTGTGCCTGCAGATGAGAAACCTGTTTCCTGGCTCATCTTTCCAGGTTCCGCTCCTTCCTTCCTTCCTTTCCTGCCGCTCTGTACTGAATCACTGCTATGTCTCCAACGGTGACTGGACCCCAACTGAGCTGAAGCCCAGGGGCCCACGGAAGCCCCCTTTACACAGCAGGGAGGCTCTGGGGCTCCGTAATCACCCAGACCTGAAGGTGGTCTCCGGCCTCCCTGCTCAGGGAACAGATTTTGCTGAGAAGCTAAATTACCTTAGAAAATTCTATTTCTTACTGACTTCAGCAGGAAATCAGAGTGTTTGACCAGAAAAATGGTGATGTAATGAAAGCGAAAGGATGACTCTCTAACATTTTTTAATTATATATACTAATACTTATTATATTAAAATATGGACAATGATCCTCAGTTAAAAACTTATTCTACCCAAATAATAGTCACTGGGTTACAAAAAGTGAAAAATAGAAGCCCAGCATGGCCCAGCACGGCAGAAGCCCGCCTGGCCTTCCACCACTGGAGCACCAGAATTCTCGTGTGCCTGATGCACCCTCAGACACTCTGCTGTCACCTCTGTGCTGCTGCTCAGCAGTCCCACCTCCCACAGCACCCAGGTTCCTCTGGCCATCACCCAAAACTTGGCTAGAGTTTTGCTTTCTGGGAAAGACCCCACACGCGCCTCGTGGACCTTCGAGCCTGCCCGCACCGGTGTGACGACCACTGCCTTCCTCTCTTGCTAACCTTGTCTTTTACATCTTTGTGTCCACTCTCCCCTCAGACCTAAGCTCAGAGCCCGATTAATATTCAGGAAAATTTCAGCAAAGTTATGCCGTGGCAGCCAGTCACCCCAAATTCCAGTGGCCATGCCAGTGGCCTTTTTAGCCCGCACCATCCCGTCTTTCCTGCTCTGGCAGCCTTCCTCCTGCTTCCTGTTGTCCTCGGGACATGGAGGAGGAACCGAGCAGACCCCTGTGGTGCTGGGAGCATGGGGTGGCCACACAACCCCGGAAGCTTCTGCTGGGAAGTGACCCTGGTGCCTCTGTCTACACTTCCTGCTATTCCCTGACATCAGACTAGGGGACGCACACGGTGTCCCCCCCAAGCAGGGCACTGTCCGTGGTTGGGTGACAGCTCTTCTACAGGAGGCAGTAGGTGTTCTGAGTCTCACTGCAGAGGTGACAAGACCTCCAGTTCCAGAACTTTCCCCATGAGTTCTCAAGTTTTATAACCTGTTTGTAACTCTTCACAGCTGTTTCCCCTTCCCGTTTGTGATTTGAGCACATGGGCACTCACCCCACCTCGCAGCGAGGTTCTGAATGCTCACGTGAGCGGTCCTGCAGCTCGGGACTGACTGAGGCTCTGGCCTGCTAAGTAGCCCAGGTTTTCCTGGATGTGGTGGACATGACATAAGGAGGCCAAGAACCAGCACTTTGCTCTCACCAGCAAAATGAGACCGAGTCAGGGATAGCCACTGTGTTCCCAGGGCTGCTGGTTGGTCCAGCTGATGCTGGATGGGCACCCCAGGTCAGAGTGCCCACCCAGTGACCCTTGGGGCCAGCCCACCAGCACCCTGCCCACAACTCTGCGGGGCTCCCAAAGCCGTCAGCCAGAATCCCAGAAACCTCTGGAATTTTACTATTAATCCAGTTGCCTCCAGAAATCCCAGAAATTTCCCTGCTACTTCCTGAGCAAGTTCCTCTCCCCAGGGCCAGGCGGCAGGAGCCATCCCACCCCAGACTCTGAGTCACAGTCTGCGAGCGCCTTGTCACCCCTGCCATGAGACCCGCGGAGAGGATCTCCGTTTTGCACCTTGATCTTTGCATTCATGTTGTTTGCAAGCTGTCTATCGCCACATGCCAGAAATGGCTGGGCTGCAAGGCATTTATAAAATAACTTCGTAATATCCCAAAAACAGCATTCCGAGCTGATAGTCATGTTCCCCGTACACCATAAAAAATGCTAAGGTGGGAGAACAAAAGATAATGATTCAGCAGATGTTCCAGCGGCCCCCAAACCGAACACACTGTACGTGGAATGAGAAGCACATCGGGTTGTAAGCAGGGCCTCCCTGGCCGTCGGGCTCTTGTGTCAGCGTGGAAATGCAGGAGCCTCCCAGAGCCAAAGAACAAGTCTAAGCCAGCACGCTTTGCTCCATGTGCGCATGTACTTCTCTCCCCGCTGCGTCATTATCAAAATGTCTTCTTTACCTGCAATATTTTTATGGCACGAAGCGCTCTGCTTTGGGTTAGCCAGTGGGGACATTAAGCATCTCAGCTGGGGGACAGCGGTGTGACTCAGCTGGTTGAGGGGGGCCAGAGGGCTTTGTCCGGCAGCGGCCAACCCCAGTGGATGGCACAGGCATCCCGGAATTCAGGGATTCGGCTGGAGCTCAGGGAGGACACCTGTGTCCAGGATAGGCTTCTCTTAGCTGTGCCGAGGAAGCCCTGGGTGGGTGGGGGCCGCACACAGACAGTCCTAACCGACTACCAGGGTAATGGCCATGCTCAATTTTGCCTTTCACATTTTAATTGTACAACAGTAATTTTGCGATAGAGTTGCCGATGGCAAACATGCAAAAGACATTAACTTTATTTATGTTTTGGATTATTAATGTGGCTGTTAAAATTCCTCCAGTTAGTTTTGATTGAATTGTTTTTTTGTGTGATTCTGTTGTTTAATGGAGCGGTAAATAAGAATTTCTGATAATGAGGCCGAGCATCTGTCACAACAACCTGGTGCGGGTTATTAACATTTCCATTAACGGCAGGGTGGGCAGCGATAATACGGGAACCACACAGTTAGAACAAAATAAATAGTTGGTGTCAGGCTGAGTGGGTGTTAATTACTATTTTATTCTACATGGGGTGGGGGGTGAGGAAAATGAGGAGGGGAGACCTGAGGAAGGGGTGACTCGTGAAGGTCACTCTCTCCCAAGAAGTCTCCTTCAGAGAGCCCCTCGGACAGCGACCGTGTCCATCTACAGCCTGTAAACATAATGGAGTCAAAAGACAGGACGTCCGGGCCCGCGGGCCAGGCCGAAATGGTGACGGGACTGGTTTGGCCCTCTGCTTCCCACAGCCAGGCCCCCAGCACAGCTCCGCGAGCTCCCGGCACCCAGCCGGGCACAGGTTTCACTGGTCAGTGTCCAGGTAGTAACTCCCAGGAGGCAGAGGACAGCACGTCTGCCCACGTGCCCAACAAAGACTGTGAGAAACTGGAAAACCACAGGGCACGGCGTGTTCTCAAAAGCGCTCCTGTGTGCTTGTGTCATTCCCAGCACCCAGCAGCTGCCCGGGAGGCCATGGCCCTGGTGTCTTCCTTGGTCGCTTTTCACAGACTCTCACAGACACAGCCCCCAGGAGAATCCCTGGAAGGGAGGGGGCACTGAACTCGAGGGCTGGATCCTCACGATCCGAAGCCATGGGCGGCCTCACAGGACAGTGAAGGGGGATGGCGTGTGTGTCCGCGTCCCCGTGTCTGCAGACAAAGTGTGTGTGCGGCAGGACGTCATAGCACAGGACTCGAGCCTGGTGGGAGCCCACGCCTTTGTCCCCTCTAAGCCCCGCGTGACTCTGGCGTCCCCCTTCGTGACGAACGTGGCCAGAAAGCCGCAGCAGGATGGCAGAACGTGCGACTCGGCAGCACAGCCCACAGAAGTCCCCCCTTGGGTCTGCCTCCCCGACACACCCACCGCGCCCCCACAGGCCAGCTCCCAGCCTATCTCGTGGCGCGTGAAGCACAGAGATTGCCGCATCTTCTCTGTGTTTCCTAATACCCCGCTGTGTCTCGGCGGCACAGGGTTTCTTTGGAATGCCGCGTATTTTACTCCATGCATAGAAAATCAAGCTCTGGGAAGGGCCGGCAGCCTTCCTGGCGTAGACGCAGCGTGGGCCAGGCTAGCTCCCTTCACACCGTCTCCCCTGGAGTCAGGAGCCCTGCCCCTGTGAACACACACGTGTCAGCTGCTCTCCTGTGTTTCTCTTTCTTCAGCCCCTGCCATGGCCCCACAAAACATCCAGGTGAACCCGCTCACGGCCAGCCAGCTGGAGGTGACCTGGGACCCGCCGCCACCCGAGAGCCAGAATGGGAACATCCAGGGCTACAAGGCAATGCTCTCTTGCGTGTCTCTCTCCTCAGGTCACTTGTACACCAGCATCTGCGGCCTCCAGCCCCCAAGGCACAGCTGTGCCTGCTGGAGCCCGGCCCTCAGGCTGCTGCCTCAGTGCCCTTTGTCCTACCCATTTCCCATAGCGGACACACAGCCAACCCTCAGCCTGCTGCGTCGTGGGCGATACCGAGGGCTGGAGCCAGCCTAGCCTGACCTGGCCTCTCGTCATGCGGGGAAGGGGGCTGGGTTCACTCCGTGACTGGCTTGGCCCAGCGGCCTTCCCCTCCCAGGCCACCACGGCCTGGCTAGGACTCTTGCTTCCTGGACCCCTGAAACTTGGTTGCCCACAAAACAGAGTGCACCGAGAACAGGTTCTCCTTCCCAGCTCTGCCCTGGGTCAGTGTGTGAGTCCCTTGATCACATAGATGGGGGGTGGGACCCAGGAATTTGCATTCCTAGGACGTACCCCCAGGAAGCTGTGGTTCCTAGGAACTCTGCTTTGAGAACCATTACAATAAACTCAGGATTCCAATTTCACTATGTGGTCTAGAAATAGCGTTACCACAGCCATGCCAACTAGCGTGTAGGGGATGAGTCGTTACAGAGCTGGTGTGTGTAGAGGGCTTAGAAACCTGTGAGGTCAGCCACAACCACCCTGGAGAGAAGAGCCCCGGGATGTTCCTGGGAAACCCCCATCCTTCTCCAGGATGAATGTCCTTGTCTGATCCGCTGGAAGCCAGCTTGGTCAGTAATCAGATCCTATAGCTTAGCCTGTCCTGATGAGTATTGGACCAATTAAATGTCCATTTGAAAATGATTTTTGTAGGTGTTTTATGAAAATGAATACCTTCCTCCCCGGCAGGGTTGTTACGGTGATTAATGAGGTAGCGGCACGCCCCTGGGCCTGCAGGCGAGGAGCTATTTATGTATGTCCGAAATATGTTTTCTAATTTCCTTAACGATATAGACATTGAACCTGGATATTGATCTCAAGTTACTAAGGCCGCTTAGAGCAGAGCATCTTATTTGGTCAGTTCAGAGAGCAGAAGCTAGAGGCATCTCGCTGGAGGAAGTGAGTGATGCCCGCTGTCGGGGCCCCTCCAGGATGCCCAGGTGCATGCATGCCACGCAGGAGACTTGGCTGAAGCCAAGACGGGCCCGTGAACCAGTGTGGCCTCTGGGCGCCCTGGCTGGCTCCAGCTTCGGGCAGCAGTTCCGGGTCAGCTGACTAGGGAAGCAGTTCGGGCCACCTCTCCTTCACTGGCATTGAGGTCACCCAGGGGCACAGAACTGCAGAATGACAGGAGGTGGGTGGAACCCCGGGGAGCACGGGCCTCTCCACAGTGCCGAGCCCCCGTGGCTTTTTCCCATGGTATTTGTGAGCCTCAAACAAAATGCAGGAGCACAGGGTGGAAGCTGAGGGCTTTCTTTAGTCAGGTGGAGGAGGGGGAGATGTAGTTAGTGTTTCTCCTCTCAAGGTGACAGGGAAAGAGCAGAGGCCATACGTAAAGGCACCAGAGAGCTAGTTCTGGAAGGGAGAGATGCTCCATCCGCCCACCGGTCTGCACAGCTCTGTCATCTGTGCGGTGCTCACACTATGGACACCTCAGAAGCACTCGCCAAGGGCTTCCAAACACAGGAGCAGCCAGGAATCTCCTTGCACCCTGCACTGACCCAAGGGCACCCTGATTCCACTGCAGAACCCCCCTCCCCAGCCAGAACTGCACCCGAGAGCGCACCCAGGCCCCCAGGGTCTCATCTTACTCTAGGTGACCCCCTGTCTCAGCTCAGCCTGCCCACAGCCCACCTCCCCGCTCTTGCTTTCCCTAACAGATTTATTACTGGGAGGCCGACAGTCAGAACGAGACTGAGAAAATGAAAGTCCTGTTCCTGCCCGAGACCGCGGTGAAGCTGAAGAACCTGAGCAGCCACACCAAATACCTGGTCAGCATCTCTGCCTTTAATGCTGCCGGCGACGGGCCCAGAAGCGACCCCCGGCAGGGGCGCACCCATCAGGCAGGTAGGAGACCTGTTTCCCCTTCGCTGGCCTCTTGGGACACTCCTGTGGAGAGCAAGACCTGAGTCAACTCCCGGGGGAGGGCCCTGACGGTCCAGGCAGAAGTAGAACCCTGCCCCGCTCTGCCCGCCTTTCTGTGCCTGCCCTGTAACCCACATCCCATACAGCTGGGGCTTCTGAAGAACCAGGAGTTTCTGGGTTTGAGTCAGCTAGTTTCCCCAGGGCCTGGCCTGAGCCTGGTGGCCTCACCTGCATTAGACAGATGTGAGCGATGCACCTTTTCCTGTAGAAGCCCCAAGATGACGGAGAGCAGGCAGGAGGACTTTGTATCTGCTCCTGGGCCTTGTGCATCACCGACAGGTTCACTCCAGCTCCCATCAGGGGCCCCCCACTAGCGCATGCAGATCCTGGGGCTGTGGCCACCAGTATCAGGCGCTGACCTGGTCTCAGGGCACAGTCACCGTCTCTCGTGGGTGGGCTGCCCTGCCCAGCATCACGCTGCCGTGGCCGCCTCTACACACAGGAACAGCGTGTGTCCAAGCGGATCGTACCCTCCAGGCAGTTTAGTCTGGTGTCTGGGGAACACTGCAGCGTGGCCTTGGGGCCTGGGGAGCCCTAGGAGGCGCTCCGTAAGAACCAGGAAGTCAAAGGCCAGGAAAATGGGGAGCACGTGGAGCCACACCCATGCCACTCAGCTCCCACTGGGCTCCCCAACATTCTGTGGGTTCAGCCAAGGAGCGCCCTACCTCCACAAGTCTCCTAGAGACGAGCTTCAGGCGTGACGATGGGCACAGCGGGCGATGACAGGACGCTTCCTGGGGGCTCGCTCGCAGCCTGAGCTGGGAGAACCTGCAGAGCAGAGCGTGGGGGCACAGTGCCCTGGCAAGTCAGAAGTCAGAGGCCCCCCTGGAGCAGGAGAGAGAACAGAAAGGGGACACCAGGGTGCTGACTTGGGGCGTTTCTGACACTGAGGGGTCAGAGGTGCAGAGTCAGCTAGGGGCAGTTCAGGGTCCCAGTGCCCATCATGGAGAGCCAGGGAGCGGGGAGAAAGGCGGGGTCACTGTTGCCCTGGCCACACACCCGGCCCTCTGCACCTCTAGTAACTCCTCCCAGCTCACACTGGCCCCTTAGCAATGCCCTTTCTCCAGACCACTCCGGTCACTGAGCTGGCGGAGACTGGGGGGGGAGGAGGGAGGCCCGAGGTCAGGGGCGTGGGGGGGGGGGAGGCCCGAGGGCAGGGGTGCCCCTGAGGCCTGCAGGCCCCTGGGAGCGAGGGGGAGGAGGGAGAGCTCTCTGGGCACACGGACCCTGCTCTCCCCAGAAGAGCAGGGCCAGAGCCACGGGGTCCTCCGGCAGCAGCTCAACAGTGGAGCAACCTGCATTTCATTTTCACTCTCCATCTATTATTCATTTTTATGCTTTTGTCATTGTGTCTCTCGGGCTCCTTTGTGTTTAAACACCGTCATTTTCTCTCCTCTTCTTGGGTGGATCTGTGGTTTCTGATTGATCCTAGGAAGTTTGGAGATGATCAATAAATCTTCCTTTCATCCCATGGCCTTTAGACTTTTAGCGGGCTGGAAATAACATCTAATAGCATTTTTATTCTTCACGGAGGTGTAGATCTGTATGTAGATGTTCTGTAAGGGAGCTGCAGTGAAAGTCCCTTTATGTTCTCTTCTTCCAGCTCCTGGGACCCCCAGCTTTTTGGCGTTCTCGGAAATAACCTCCACCACACTCAACGTCTCGTGGGGCGAGCCGCTGGCTGCCAACGGTGTGCTGCAGGGCTACCGCGTGGTGTACGAGCCCTTAGCACCTGTGCAAGGTAAGGCCGGGGGGGGGGGGCAGGGCTCACAGGCACACAGCGCCCCACAGTGTCTGGAGCTGGCCTCAACCTCATCTTTAGGTGAGGAACCTTCTGGAAGAGGCCGTCTGTGCCCCCGGGATCCAGCACAGCACCCTGCAGACCTATGGGGTAGAGACGCTTGGCTTCGTCCCCGTAGCGCCCAAGACATTTCTCTGTCTTCCTGAGATTTCGGGAGGCACTGGGGGGCTGCCTTGGGCGCCACTTGTTGGGACCGCACAGGGCCGCGCTGGCAGGGGGATCACAGGGCTTGCTGAGAGGGGCGCTGACAGGCCGCCTCTTCAGATGTGCTCTGCGACCTTCATCCATTCGCCCACTCAGCAGGCGTTTACTAAGCACCTACTATGGGTCACGAATCGTTCAGGGTACTGAAAGCTACGCCCACAGGAAGGCAAGGATTGTTTATGGGGATCCTTGCTTTCCAGAATCCCAGCCAGTTTGTGTTCGAGCCAGGGGAGTGGTCACATATGGGTAAATTTAAACAAATAAGAAAAAATCTGACAGTGGTTGGTGCTGCGGAGAAAAAAGTAGAGTGACATGAGACCAGTGTGTAGGAAGGAGACCTGGGTGATGAGATGGCCCCACCTGCCAACACCGTGGGAGCCCAGACCTCCTTCCCGAGGCCGATCCCGACACACACAGTGGCGCACGGTGTGCAGGGCGTTGCAGGGCTCACGGTGGCCTTCACTCAAGAATGAAGCCAGTGTCCCTCTGGGTAAATGCCACTGTCTCAGGGCCTGGAATGAAAAGAAGATGTATTGATCACTCCAACTTCCAGGATCCATAAGAAACACAGAGCCTCTAAGAAGAACAGAGAAAATGTTTAAACACAAAGGAGCTTTGAGAGAGGAAACGACATAAGATGAATAATAGATGCGAAGAGAAAAAGAAATGCATTAGCTTTGGGGAGAGTGGAAGCTGGGGCACCAGGAGACCGGGGACCTTTGCAGTGTCTGGCCAGGGAGCACGGAGCTGAGAGCGGTGGGAGGAAGGCCAGGGATGCCTTTGGGAGGTGGAGCCCAGGAATTTGCCCCTGGACTGGGTGGGAAGGTGAGGCCACGGCCGGGCGGAGGGGGGACCCGCTGGGGGCAGACTGCCCCGCCCCCATCTAGGTGAACTGTAAAGATTATAGGTTATCTAATGTCTAGGAAGGAGAAATATAACCAGCACATCAGATGCTATCATTTAAAGCCATGATAAAAGTTGCCTTTTAAGATAAGTACATTTGAGTAAAACAGGGAGTTGATTTGAAGATGAAAATCTAAGCACTGGATTTTATTTCCTCGAATCTAAGATGCCACTGAGTATAAGATTCATTGTTATTTTATGAAGTAAGTGCTAAGAAAGAAAAAAAAATACTTCCAATAAACTATGGGCAATGCTTTTGATCCATCAATTCTGAGCTGCATCCCAAATCAGTAATGTGAAAATATGAAAGAAAAAGTGTGTCTCACACAATCGATGGACGTTGGTAAATAACAGAAGAGGTGATGTGTGAAAGAAGTTCAGAAAAGGGCAAAGGGGGCATGACACCTCATTGACTCAGAGCCCAGCTGTCTGCTGTGCGCATGTCAAAACCAAATGTCTGCCCGGGGGCAGGTGGCGGCCCGGCTGGGAGGGGCACAAACTGCGAGGCCACCCTTGCTCCCCCAGCAGGGTGAAGGCCGAGAATTGCTGAGGCTTCCGCTGCGTTCACCAGGGCCACACATGCCCATGGCTGCACATCCGCACACCTCGAACTGCGCACACGGTTGCAGGAGCCACATCGCAAACACTGTTCAAGGGTATTAACCAGCCAGTGCCATTGAAATGAGAACAGATGCAAACCCCACGGCTCTGGTGGCCCTCCGAGCCCTGCCTGCCAGGCAGTGAGCTTGCCCACATCGCCCCGAGTAAGCGACGTAGTCTGGGGACCAGCACATCTGTGTGCATGGACTCTGTGTGCAGGGTCTCTGGCACCTCCGTGGGGGCACCCAGAACCCCGCCCCCTACTGCTTCTCTGGCTCCCCAGGCCAGGCCACACAGTGACCGTTGCCCGGGCTGCCGGGGCAAGACCTGCACAAGCTGGTGACACCCCCCTCCTGGAGCTGCTTCTGGGGTGTGACAGCTAGCTCCCCACACACTCCCCCCACACACACACCCCACACTGCTGCTTTTATTCTCAGTTGCCAGACAAAGTGATAGGCTTGCAGCCATTTGCTCCAAGACATTTGCCCGTGGCCTGCAGTTGGAGAATGATGGGGAAAGGTGGGCTGATCCCTGGCCATTGGGTTCAAGAGCCAACGTCTAGTCTGGCAGCTGACGGGGAGAGACAGTGTGTGTGTTTCTGGCAGGAAGTGTGACCGTGGCAACACAGACACGGAGCCTGAGGAGCAGCTGTTAGAGCTGTTCACGCTCCAGGCTGCAAGGCCCACATGGGCTTGTCACTCTCTCCAGTGACAACCGGTCGCTGTCACAGCTGTCTCTGCCGCTTTTCGCAAGAAATCATAGGTCACCAGCGTTGTCTTTTCGGGCCTCTGGGACACCTGGCTCTCTCAGCCTACTTGTCCTGCCTTTTGTGAGGAGCTCATGGGCTTAGAATTAGGAGCAGGGGAAGAAGCCCTTTGGCTTTGCCGGCCCCTTCACTTCCCAGACTGTGAGAGTGACCAGAACCCCGGACACCCCATCTTTGGTTCTCCCTGGGCTAATCACCCCTTGGATGATGAGACATCATGACCCGCTCTCTCTCCTCCTCAGGGCTGACAGCCCGCCAGCCGTCAGGCCTGATGCCCACGGCCTCCAGCGGAGGGTCGCCCCTGCCAGACACTCACACAGAACACGAGAGCCTGGCCGCCAGGGCTTCCTAGCCGGAGGGCCGCCCAGGGCCACGAGCTCACCTAACCGGTGGCTGTGAGGTCACGCAGCTGTGTAGGAGGCACAGGGTGCGGTTCCGAGCAGATGCCGGCTCGAGCTAGACGCTGCACTGGAGAGGGTCCTGCTCTTCTGTGCGGCGGCTGCCCGCTGGTCTCCCGGGCTGCTCTCGGCAGGCTCCAGGTAGGCACCAGCAACCTCAGAACAGTCAGGGAAACTGAGGCTTACGGAGATCAACTGCCCGGCCCAGCCTCACGCAGCTTGTTCAGTAACAGACCTAAGGTCACTTCCAGACCCCATCCTCACAGCCCCTCCCTGCCGGCGAACTCTGCACACTTGAGTGAGAACCCTCACTCGGCGAAAGGCGCAGCCAGCAGCACCACCCAGGGGTCCTTTCTGCTCTTAGTTGCATGGGGCATGCTTACCTCCTGGGGCTGATGTGGGCAGAGGGGGCTTGGACTTGAATGCTGGCCGAGATGCCGTGTGACTGAAAAGACCCTTCACTGTGGGGTGGTGTGTGCTGGGGGCAGAGGTTGCACAGAAGACAGGGTGGGGTGGGCACCACTCAACCACAGTGCCCGGCTGAGGTGGAATCCCAACCCGCTCCTGCGGCCCCCAGAGTCCGGCCGCCATGCTGGGAATGACTCTCCCAGCTTCCTGGCTCCTCCTGTTGCCCGGAGAAGTTTCAGTATCTCCGTCTACCCTCCACAGCACTGGCCACTCCGATCAGTGTGCTGGAAGCTTCGATGTGAAGCTTTTGGAACAGGGTCTCTTGGAGAAGCCCCATCCTCACTCCCTTCAACGCTAGATCCGAGATTCGCATCAGAGAACCGCAGGCCATAAGCAGGTTGTTTGAGCGATTCTCAGTACTTTCATATACCTCATAGAATCCACACACGTCCCAGAACGATGATTGCAAAGGTACTGAAAACATCAGGCCTTTTTATTTGGAGCCAGAAATCCATGAACTGTAGTAATTATGATTCTCTTGTGTATGTGAGTGTCTCACAGATAGAAAAGAAATGTAAAACAGTGCTCTCATGACTGACTCTAGGGCCTTTTCCATGGCTCCTCACCCAGGCCTGGGCAGTACCAAGGACCAGCTTCTGACTCAGATGCACCTGCCCCAGTCAGAGGAATGGCAAGCCCAGAAACTGGCCCGGGCCACCTGCATGCTGAGGCGGCCCCCTCAGTCCCTGGCTGCCCCTGACCATGGCACGGTACCCCAACCTTCTGCCCACAGCACCTGGCCACATGAGCACTCATTGAGGCACGTTCCAAGGAATCTGATTTAATGGTAGAGCTATTTTTACGTTGTAAAAACTGTTTTAAAAGATAATATTTTATGTGATTGCATCCCAGGGCTTATAGTGTGGAGTATGATTTAAAATTTAACTGAATAGGCCCTCCCTGGTGGCGCAGCGGGTTAAAGCACAGCACTGAGAATCTGAAGCCACTTCCGCATGAGTTCGATTCCCGCCTGCCGCCTGCCCCGGAGGAGACCACATGGCGAGCCAGACCTCTCCTGACCCGCCCGCTGCTCCCCTCAGCAGTGTACTTCGTCGATCTGCCTGTTCTGCTCCCCACTCTGTCTCTGGTGAAGCCTCTCACCGCCCCTGAGCCTCTGGCCTGTACCCCAGTTCTGTATGAATAAATAAATCTTTAAAAAAAAAATTTAACTGAATAGGGCCCTCCCTGGTGGCGCGACGGGTTAGGACGCAGTACTGCAAGCCAGCTGCAGCCACCTCAGCGCAAGTTCAACCCCCAGCCCAGGAGGTGACCCACATGGCACCGCAGACCTCTCCTGACTTGCCTGCTGCTCCTCTCAGCAGTGTACTTTGTCAGTCTGCCTGCTCTGCTCCCTGCTCTGTCTCTGGTGAATCCTCTCGCTGCTCCTGCATCTCTGGCTTGTACCCCAGTTCTGTATGCATAAATAAATGAATCTTTTTTTAAAAGAAGTATGTTTTTTAAAAAGCTGGCTAAATAAATAAATATCTGACATAGTCCAGGATGGTAGGAAGGCCAGACCAGCTCTACCTCCAGGTGGCAGAGAATTCACAAGTCTGTGTGGCTTGGTTTTGCCCTGGGGAGAAGGAAAGCACTTTGTAACAAAGAAAGGGGAGGCCACCCAGAGTAATCTTATATCCAGCAGGACCCTGTCCATTTGCTGGTGACCCACATTGTGTGTGCAAATTGTCACCCTGGAAGCCCCTGTCTTGAGCAGTGTGAGGAGAGGGGTTCAGACTGTCTGGACAGAAATGGCCCTGCATTTGAGAAAAACTCAAATTTGGAGGACACTCAAAAAGCAGTCAAGTATACTTTGAAAGGGTAACTTAGCTGAATAAATGCCATGGCATAAAAACAGTGAACCCACTAGAAGATATTTTGAAGACCCGAAGGATTAGGGAAATTTGCTTTGGTGACGTTGAAAGGTGAATGCATTTTACAGAAGCAGCTTTCTCTACTTGGGAGGAAGGCACCAAGCAGCCCTTGGAGCCCAGGGCAGGCCGACCATTCACCCCTGACTGGCTGGCCAGCGGCAGGGCCCAGGAGCAGCAGGGCCAGCGCTCCTGAGCAATGTGGAAACCACTTTTGACCACTAAGTGTTGGAATGGCTCCCCCTGACACGTCCTCTGAGGAGCCACGAGACAGATGTCTGTGCGCTGGCAGAATCTTTGACTTAGTTCTTGTTTAATGGATCGCCTTCAAACTTAGAACCCCGTTTTCCCTTCTAGAAAGTGCAGTTTGTGTGATTTTCAACATGTATCTTCTTCCCAAAATGTTAAAGCTCAATTTTCTAATTAATACAACTTAACGCAACCAGCAGGACTTTTGCTTCATTTGTATATCTATGAGTGAAGACTTGGTCTCTATGTTGTCATGCTCCCTAAGTCGAGGCATCGATGTATGTGATGACAAATGTTCCCTCATCCTTGTTTCAAGATGCAGGGAAGAAGTTGTTAGGAATGCTGAGGCCTTTGGGCTAGAAGTTGGCAAACCACTCAGGCTGGGGACCCCTGTGGGGGGGCCCACCTTTTAACTAAAATAAAAAATCTTTCTGCATCTTCTTCCATCTCTCCTCTCCCCCATAACTAAATTAAGGAGCTTCTGGTCACCATACCACTGACGCAGGGCTTTGTTCATTTCAAGTCCAAGTGGGAAGGGCACCCCTTCCAGAGTGTCAGCAGGGGGCCTGACCCAGAGTCGGGACCGGCCCTCCTGCAGGGTCTGCGCCTGCGCCTGGCTCTCCCTCGGTGGCTCACGTCATTAGTGGGCTCAGGGGGCTACCCCCGCCCCATGGTGTTCTGAGGTTTGCTTCGTTCTTTGTCAGCATTCACTTATCAAGCTTGAACTCTAATTACACTTATCTGTGCTGAAAATTGTCTATTATCACCACTTAAGCTCCTCCTAATTGTAAGAAATAGTTCCTGCGCAAAGTGCGGGCGGGTTTTCCCTGTTATCACAGTGGCGCGGACAGTGCTGATTGCTCCTCTGAACATACTCTTGTCTCTGCTTTGGCGGCCCTAGGGGTGAGCAAGGTGGTGACGGTGGATGTGAAAGGGAATTGGCAGCGCTGGCTAAAGGTGCGGGATCTCACCAAAGGGGTGACCTACTTCTTCCGTGTGCAAGCGCGGACCATCACCTACGGGCCCCAGCTGCAAGCGAATGTCACGGCCGGGCCAGCCGAGGGTAAGCCCCCACGCACCGCTGTCAGACAGCTCCCCGAGTGGCGGCGAGCCTCCCTCCTCGCGGGCCCTCCAGCGCCGGGTGTGCCCACTCTTCGCGTTCCGCGGTGTGCGCGCGAGCAGGCACCAGCTGGAGAAGGTAGCAGCACTGTGGATGTCTTCAAAGCTTGTGTCAATGCGAACTTCTGCAGGTGGATCTGTTAACTAGAGAGGAACAAATTCTTCGGTGTTAAAGCCCATAAGGTTTTTGTTTTCTGGGGGGGGGGGGGGAATAAGTTATTGAATTCAATCTTTCAAATAAGATATCGAGAAGATGTTCATTTCCCATCATGAAGAAAGCCATGAGGTTGCCCCCAAACGAGGCGGGCCTTCCCTTACCAAGGAGAGGGCGGCAGGATCAAGGCGGGGTAGTGCCGCCGCGTGCCAGGAGCTCGACCGTCAGCTCCACCGTCTTGCGGCCACGTGGGGGAGCCAGCGTCAGCCTCCGCTTTGAGAACTGCACTGCACGTGCCAAGCCTCCTGACGATTCGGGTTCAGAAACCACCCTCACCCCGTCCCACTCCCCAGGGCAAGTGTCAGCCCTTCTTTTCTTTTCTTCCCAGGTTCTCCAGGGTCCCCTCGAGATGTCCTGGTCACCAAATCCGCCTCTGACCTGACCCTGCAGTGGACGGAGGGAAACGCTGGCCGGGCACCTACCACGGGCTACGTCATAGAGGCCAGGCCCTCAGGTAGGGCGGTGGCCCCCCGGGCACCTCCTCTGGGCCCTGGCGTGGTGTCCCCCCTCTCCAAGTAAAAGGGGGTTTCTGTAAAACTCGAAGCCCGGGGCCTTGGCCTGCCCACACCCACCTCTCCTGACAGTGAGTGAGGAGACAGCCGTTCCCTCGAGTTGGGGCCCCTCTCTCTCCTTTCAGTTTTCCTGATCACAGCTACACCTTCATCCTGGAAGGCACCATGTTCACAATCTGGCCACGCTACACATGCTTAGGAGCAGGGTAGTTGTCACTCAGATATGTACACGAGGACCTTGGGGCTCGAAGCTTTTTCAATTTGCCAGCGAGATCCCAGGCTGTTTTCACCAGGGCTCTGAAGGGTCACAGACTGGACTGGAAGAGTCCCGCCCATGTCTGACCACTGTGAAGATCCCCGTTAATAGGAAGGCTGACACGTCTCTGCATCTTTGCAGCTTCTGAAGATGAGGCCTGAGATCATTTCCCACCTGCCACGCTAAGAGGGGCCCCCTGCTTTCTCCCAATCAGCTGTGAGAACAAAGGGTGGGCATTATTGGAAAGTGAGTTTCTAACGGGTCGAGTCTGATATTACTGCTTGAAGCTAGAGCCTATCACCAGACGCAGACAACACAGCATATTCACTGTGACCTTCAGATGGTTTCAAGTTAATCACAAATAGCTGAGCATGGAAGTGCACCATATGCCAGGCAGCTTTCAGGGAGAGAACCATCAGACCCCGCCCCTCCCACTCCCCTTTGGCAGATGGACTGCAGTGCTGAGAATCATTTTAGTTTAATATTTACAGAAGCTATTAGACCAGGAGGAACAATCCCCAAAGTTGCATACATCACTGTCAGAGACATCTCTCCTCCCCCTCCAAACTGCTTTTGAAAGATTACTAGTCATGAGTGCCTTCTAGAAACCACACACATGACAAATATATGGACACATGTTTAAAGACAATATAAAAATTCTCTGGCTTAGGAGCTGCACAAGTCCAGACTGAGGGACCTGACAGTTTCTGTTGAGCAAAGCACTCGGTGTGTCCTGGAGGCAGCGTCCTCCCAGCGTCACCTCTGAGAGCAGATAGCTCTAGACTACGGCTCTGGCTCTTTGCGGATGACATCTGACTCAAGAACACGTTCAGAGACGGATAAGAATGGGGAGCTCTGAGCCCAAACCGAGAACCTGCGGAGCTGCACTGGCCCGCAGGGAACAGCCCAGTCTTCTTCCCAACCCAGGGTAGGCATTCCACGACTTTATAAACTCCTCAGGTCTACCAAGGAGTACATGGTAGAATTCAGTAGATCCACAAACTTTGATGGGAAAACACATTTTTATTTTCACAGACCTTGGTATTTCCTTCACTTCTAAATGTAGGTGTATCCGTCAGCGAGGGCTGCTGTAAAAGTAGCCTGCGTCGGCTGGCTGAAATTTGCCATCTCCCGACTCCAGAGGCTGCAAGTCTAAGATCAGGGTGAAGGTGGGTTTGTTCTTTACACGGGGATGAGGGAGGATCTGTGCCTGGCCTGGCCTCTGGCTTCTGGTGCTTTGCTGGCCATCTTTGACATTCCTTGTCTTCTGGAAGCATCACCCCAATCTCCAGCTCCACCATCACTTGACTTCCCCCCCCTGTGTGTCTGTGCCTAGATTTCCCCTTTTTATCAGAACACCAATCAGCCTGGTTTAGGGCTCACCCAAATGGCCTCATCTGAACTAATGACATTTGTAAAGATCCTATTTCCAAATAAGATCACATTCCTTGATCTCTCAAGATGCCTCAGCTATGTTCAGTCAAGTGCACCAATACATCTTGGAAAGGAGCATTTTCATGTCAGAGATCAGCCTATGGGGAATGTAACACATCACCAGCCAGACACGGTGCATGGGCTCAGAATCTTAACACTAGTGAACACATTTCAGCACTTTCCAAGAAATGATAAGGTATTGATTCGCAGGCTTGCCTGGGGAGCCATTTAAATTCTCCTCAGTTATCATGTGCACACCCATCCTCCATAATGACGAGTCAGGGAGCCTATTGGTTAGAAGAGCAGCTGGAGAGAGCTGGCAAGGCGCTGAGAATAAGAACTAATTGGATGTCATGTCAGCGAGGGTTTCACGCTGAGCTCTGCGCCTCGGAGGACCTACCTTGCCCAAACTTAGAAGGCTTCTGGGTCAGCCAGAGGTCTGAGCTCAGCAGTCAGGACCAAATGTGGAAAATGACCCCGGGGGACTGAGACATGACAAGAAACTGACCTGGAACGAGCTGTCTTTTTCAATGATCTCTAAAGATTTTGCTTTCACTTGCGTTTTGCTACTCAGACTGGGAAACAGGCTGCCAACGATTTCCCCTTTCAGATTGTTAAGTGAATCAGGGCAGGCAGCTGGACTCACGGTCTTGTCGTTGCAAGGCGAGAAAGGCACCGCCTCCCTTCTGTGGCTGAGGCCAGCAGCAACTCCGAGGCAAATGAAATGCTTTTATGGATTGTCAATATTTAAACACCTTGCCGGTACCTGAGGGCTTTGGATCTCAGCTGTCATCTATTACAGGCCTCATTACACAAAACATTAACTGCTGTATCATCTCATTTTCTCCACCGAAGCTCTCTGGCAAGACTTCTCCAGGCCTGGGAGTGGTTTCCCGAACAGAGCCTGGTTCGGGTGCACGGGTCCTGCTTTTCGTTGGAAGGGTCGTTTTCCATAGGGACCGCCAGCCCACCTGGCGTCTGGGAAGGCCGAGGACTTGGTGTTGGGTGGCTCTGGGGCCCCAGCTGTCTACTCAGCCTGGCTTTCCCACCCAGCCAATCTCTGTCTGATCCCTGGGAGGCAAGAAGCTCATCGGCATGGTGGTCGGGTGGCCAGCAGGCTTGGGCAGCCAGACAGATGGCAGTAGAGTCTCTCGCTCTTCCACATCCTCACTTTAACCCCCTCAGACTCCACTGAAAAGCCCCATTGCTGCCCTAACGTCAGTTCGCAGCACTGAACAGCAGCTGAGGAAATTAGCATCAGGGTCAAACTTCTGGAGAAGGGAGGGTCAGTGAGCGTGGAGCCAGGGACATGACATCAGGCCCCTCGGGATGGCCTGGCCCAGGATTCATGTCTCTGGCGGGGCGTACGTTTCCTCCAGATCAGTGTTGCAAAGCTCCCTGGAAGGCGGCGGAAACTGTGCAGTGGGCATATGCAGATGATTTATTTACACAAATTATCCCAAGGCATTTTACTGTGTAGATCACGAAGCCTAATTTACATATTTACACAATAGACTAGAATGGCACTAAAGGAACTATAAATATATTTTCCTCTCCAAAGCAGCCATGAAATACATATTTAGGATGTTTCCAGTGCAAGCAGACATTGTATTGCTTTTTTCACAGTAATGTATTTCGCCGGGAGAGGAGAGCTGGTTACACTGGGTGCAGGCCCGGGATGCTCCCCTGTCCACTTGGAGTGCAGCTGGGAGGCTCCCAGGTCCCTCCCCGTTCATTTGGTTCATTTCTGGGCTCTGGCCATGGGAGTTTCCATTTGAACAGAGATGAAAACCAGTATTTTTCCAAATCAGTATTTTTCTGTTTAAAATCCACAGAAGTCCCCAAGTCAGCAAATCCAGCACAAAGGCTGCAGCTGCAGCACTGACTCGAGCTCTGCCCGGCCGCTCACATCTTGTCTCTCCTAACCACAGTCGTTGACAGCTTGTCAGCTTTGCACCCCGGCTCTTTCTGGGGTCAGTGCCCATCACAGGCTTCCTTTGCATTTAAACCCGTTCATGGTTTTAGCTCCTGTATTAAGCAAGGATCAGATAAAGGGTAATTTTTTTTATCAGCTATGGTTCTGTTTAAGCCTCGCCTGTTTCCGTTATGTTTCGAACCCAGATTGACCGTTTCTACACACAGAGATGGCACTGGTGAAGAAATAAACAACTGGCAGGCTTCTGTTTGCTCAGAGCTGCAGGCTGACAGTCCAGTTGTTGGTTGTGTGAGTTAGTGGAACCAGAAATCCCAGGCTGGAGTGACAGTTCCATTCAGCATGGAGACCCTGTGTAATTGTCCATGAAATCAAACTTTTGTATTGGCGTGGCGTCGGCCCTGGTACCTGCAGCGCACAGCTCGGGTCTGGGTGTTCGGGGATAAATTGAGCAATGAACCCTCCGATGTGCCTGATCTGGGCTCCCTCTCAATTCCGAAAGGAGGTGTTCATGTCTCGATGTTTATTAGGACACTGTCTGGGACACAGGTGCCTCCTCCCGCGTGGGTGGGGAAGATGCTGGCGCCAACAGGTTAAACTGACTCACTTTGTTCTCCAGGACAGTCTGTGTACGACCTCAAAACCTAGTTGATGGAAAAGATTTCTTTCATCAGTGATCTTCAGTACTATCCACTCGTCCACCTTCCGAGTAGACAAATAAGGCAATAAAGGCAGCAAACACAGAGAGGTTCTGCCCTCTAGAGAATGACCAACCAGCTGGGATTCTCACTCAGCTTTCCTCTTGAGGTGGACGGGATTTCAGGCATGTGAGCAGCGTGTGGCAGCAAACAGGAGTAGCTGACAAAGTGTATTCCTCGGCGGGTTTCCTGCCTTTCTGAGTGCAGCGGCATTTTCCAAGTGTTTCAGGAAGGAGGTGTCAAAGGATAGTGGGGGCCCAGCAGACACATGACTGGGTTCACTCTGCTGCCACACACCCCTGTCCACACAGATATCAAGATCCGGCAGCCTGAAGGCTGATGTTGCCCCCCAGGAAGTTCAAAGCCCTGACTGCAGCAGGGACAGTCACCAGCCACCAGGCGCCTGCCATCCGGCATATCATCTCGAAAGACTGATCTTCAGCTCAGACTGATCTTCAGGGCAATCATAGGTTTTCCCAGGATGGCCCCCAGGAGCTCCACTGAGGGAAGGGAAAGCCAGGTTGGGCTCTGCTCCACTTCCCAGCAGTGAGCACTACCTGAGGTCTGAGAGCTGGCTGAAAGGAAGGCTCAGGGGTGGCTTTAAAAAATACAGGGCTGCTCTACTCTCAAATTTTGATTGAGATGGAAACCCAGGCGCTGGGGATTATCCTGGCGCGTGGAAATCAGCTGCACAAATCTCATTATGGTTAATAGTTCTGTAATGCTATTTTTCCCCCTAATTTGTAGAGATACTTTTCTCCATCGTTGATTTATTGAGATATTTAACAGCATAATACAAATGAGAAAAACAATCCACAGTGGAGAAACAGAGTGGACGCTTTAAGGGCCGCCCGAGTTTTCCTACCCACTCATGACCATAACATAAATGTTAGTGTGGACAGATAGCCCAGTGAATTGCTAGTGAGATCCAGAGTGCTGAATGTGCTGATTTTGGGAAGGAAGAATTAGGCAGAATAAAAATGTGAACATTTTCTTCTGTTAATTCCGAAGGAAATTCTCTTGGTATGATCCCCCACCCCGACACTTTTCAGTGTAAATGATTTGCTAAATAAATCGTTCTGTGCTGAGATTCTGTATCAATATTTTAAAATGTTTTTATGAAAAATGCACACACTCCTAGAGCTATGGCTGAGTGCTTAAAATAAAATGTGGCCTTTAGGTGATGGCAAAAGAAGGGAAATAATTTTTTCCTGCTGTAGTAGGAGAGCATTACAGAAACATTAATGCAAAGACATTCAGAAAAGCCACTCCAGAAGCAGAGACCTACTCAGAATGTCAGAGAACACCTTCCACACGCTTGGTCCCTTGATTTCAATGGTTTTAAGTAGCATCTAGTTTGAGCCTGGTTGGTTTTTTTTTTTTTTTTTTTTTTTTTTTGTCTCCTGTACAGCATAAAATCGTGTATCTTTTTAGATGAAAAATATCATACCGTTCACTCAACACTCAAGCCCCTGTGACACTGACCTGTTGTAGTAAGCACCGAAAGAAGTGCTGAAGCTGGTGGTTATTTACTAAACGTCCACTTGTACGAGGCCTTGAGAAAGGTTATAGGGGTGCAGCAGTGGAGGAGGTGGATCAGATGGACATATTGATCCAATTCTTGGAAAGCTCAAGAGCCCAAACCACTCGGTAAGGGTGACAAGGGATCGAAAGCCCATTGGTAGAAGCGACCATTTCTTCTTTGAAGCAGGACCAGGGTTGAGGCTGGAAAGGGCGCAAAGACCTTGCAGATTTTCTTCCACCCCTGCCCATAGATCATGCATAGCTCATGGAGACTAGACGTTTCTTCTGATTCCCTGAGGGGTGGAACTTGACCAAAGAGTGAGTCCTTAGGTCTTGTGGAAAGAATGCATAGAGGAGGAACGCCGTGGAGAGGAAGGGCAGCGGGGTTCCTAGGCTGAGGTCGCTGCATGCGGAGAAAATGCACCCTCTGTGCCTGCTACTCCTGATCATTCTCGCGCAGAGCCAGAATATAAATCACATGTAGCAATCATTTCATTTGCAAACCTCAACATTTTAGGAAGAAAAAGCTTAAGTTATAGCTTGCCATTTTGACATTATTAGTGATAATGGATGTCGTGGTGAGAAGTGACTATAAATGTGGATATTTAGAAATAAATAGTCATTGTTCTACCTTCCTGCTGTACGGAGATTTGTACCTTTAAAATCTCATGAACACCCAGTCCTTCATTAACCTGTGACTCTAAGGACTTACCAGGTGCAAACTCTAAATCCTATGCAAATATAGACTTGAACACTAGCAATTTTCCTTCTGTTTACTGTGGAGCTAATTCACTTGAACATATCTGGTGTTTCAATGTGTGTGATAAGTTGGTTTCCAGATAACCCTTCGCTCCCCATAAAGCTGTCAGCACACTGCATTTCATATTCAGGTGTGCTTTTTCTCTCCAGAGATCCTGCTCTTGTTAAAAGATCACATACCTAAACCTATAAAAGAAGTATAATTCTTGAAGGACTGCTGCTTCAAGTGAACGTTTCGGGCTCTAAGCCCATTTTTTTACTGGCCTATAATAGCCTCAGGGATTAGATTGCCATTTTGTTTATGCTCATGCAGTATTGGGGGTACTATGAGTGTGCCACTGTCCTGTGCACCTCGTGAATATTAACCAATTTAATCCCAGCAGCAAATCTATAATGCAGGTTCCTTTTCTGTGACCATTCTATAAACAAGGCACAGAGAGGTTAAGTACTCTGTCTAAAGTCACACAGCACCGAGGCTCTCTCACTCTGACTTCGTAATGGTTAATATTGCTGTGGTCGTTGCCCCTTCATCCAAGCACTTCTGCCTTTCTCTCTGTGTCCCAATTTTCTTCCGGATTTAAGTTCAATTTTTTGTTGTTTTCCTGTGTGACAGGGTTTAAGAAATTTGATACATGCTTTTATTGTGGCCAGATATATCTATCATAAAATTTCCCCTTTTAACCTTTCCTTGGTGGGCAGATCGGGAGCACGAGGGCCTTCCCATCACTATGCGCCATCTTCACTGCCACCCACAGGACTTTGTCTTCCCAGAGTGAAGCTGTCCCTGCTAAATACTGACTGCTGCCTCCTCTCCCCAGGCCTGGGAGTAGCCCCTTCTACTTCTACTTTCCGTCTCTGGGGCAGAAACCCCTCTAGCTCCTCATTAAATATGCTTCTGTGTCTTTTTTTTCACATAGTAAAAATGTCCTCTAGGGGCCCTCCCTGGTGGCTTCAGCGCGAGATCGATCCCCGGCCAGGGAGCTGACCCAGATGGCGCAGCAGACCTCTCCTGTCTCGCCTGCTGCTCCCCTCAGCAGTGTGTTTCAGTAGATCTGCCTGCGCTGCTCCCCACTCTGTCTGGTGAATCCTCTCATCCCTCACCCAGCACCTCTGGCCTGCACCCCAGTTCTGTATGCATAAACAAATAACTCTTCTTTAAAAATGTACTCCAGTCCCCTCCATGCTGCTCATGTGTCAGAATCCCCCTTCCTTCTCAAGACTGATGAACACTTGGTTTCTCCAATCATCCTTGAATAGACTTTTGAGTGGCTTCTATGCTGGGAATAATTCTCTGTGAACAAGGGTATATTAGTTTCTGTTCAAAATTCAACTTTTTTTTTTAACTCATACTTGTCTTTGGTGGCAACCGGGCATAGACATAAAAACAAGATGGTCTTAAGGCAGGTTTGATGCTACAGCCTCCAAAGGACGCTCAAAGTCAAGGGCAGCACTTGAGTTTAGTTTGAGAATTGAAATCAGGATCCTCGGTCTGAGAGAAAGGCCCTGGCAGGGGTGTCTGGGAGCACGCGAGATTCCCACGACATTCCTCGTCTCCATGCCAGCTCCCCCAAAGCAAAGGCCCCAGTTGTGGACACTGAAAAGTGGCACCAAGCACCACAGCTACCTCGCAAGGCTGTGTGGAAGTTGAGCTGAATCTTCACAAGACTGGCTGCTAGGTGGTGAAAGAAACTGCAGTTTAACATTTTCTCTTTGACCCGCAGCTGAACTGTCATTTCCAATTAGAAAGCAGGTGGACCCAGCACTCAGAACCATGGCTGGTGTGTGCGGGCACCAGCTCTGACGGCAGGAGCCCGAGGGGGAGTCACGGGGTTCGGGGAGGTGGGGTCAGAGGGCTATGAAGGGGAGTGTGTGCATCCGGGACAGCAGCAAGCCAGAAGGGACAAAAGAATCCTCAGCCAGACATGAGATCAAGTCAGAAACCAGAGGGGCGGGCTTGGGGTCCCGTGGGATGGTGATAGGAGCAAGGGGTAAGTTGGGGAACTGCCACTGCCCAGAATGCAGCTGGGGCAGCGTGTGTTCCCTGTGAGAAGTGTCTCCCTCCCTCTGCCCCCAGCCCTGTGCAGCTCACCACGGCCTCGGCCGCTGGGCCACCAGTCTTGGGCCAGGGCGCCTTGAGCTGACCAGTGCAAGGGGCTTAAATTCAAGAGAAAAGCACCTCTGACCTCTATCGTGTCCCTCTTCTCCTGCAGATGAAGGCCTGTGGGATATGTTCGTGAAGGACATTCCGCGGAGTGCTACATCCTACACCCTCAGTCTGGATAAGCTCCGGCCAGGAGTGACGTACGAGTTCCGGGTGGTGGCTGTGAATGAGGTGGGCTTTGGGGAGCCCAGCAGCCCCTCGACAGCTGTGTCAGGTAGGGAGCCTTCGGAGAGGCTCAGGGGAGGGGCTCCTGCTTCCTGCGTCAGGAAGGAAGGTGGGGAAGAATCATGAAGAGGCCAAGCACTGTGGCAGTCTCTGACAGAGAAAACAGTGGGAGTCCTGGCACCCTACAGGCCCACAGTAGCCCCGCCAGGCCCCTACAGCGCCCAGGGTCAGAAGCCTGTCCTCACCACACTGTTCTCAAGTGATTGTTCATTTTTCCCCCTCATTGTGTACAAGATATGTACAAGAGTCAGGACAGTTGACCTGAGCTAAGCAAGCCTTCTCTGTGTGCCAGTGTTCCCGAGCCCCAGCTTCCAGCCCCTCTTGTTAGCGGAGACACCCTCACCAGGGAACCACTTGCAATGTTTGAAAAGCAAAATTTCCCAGCTAGTGCTAGACACTGGGTTGTGTCTGACGCAGCCCCACAAAGCTGAGGAGCAGAGCACCTGATGCAGGGCGCAGGGCTCTTCCCCTGCGGTGGCAGCAGACTGATGCAACTGGGTGTCACAGGTGGGGAGAGACGGACGGCCTGGGCCTCAGGAGGGACTTCTCAGAGGAGGGCGGTCGTCTGAGTTTTGAAGGCTTTGCAGGGAGTTGTCACAGGCAAAGGGAAATCCTCCCAATGAAGGAGGCAGAGGGGGCGGCAGAGACAAGTTCTGGTTATAATCCAGGGATAAGGGGGCGAGTGAGGGAGAGGTGGAAAGCAAGGTGACTTGGCCCAGACTCACTCCCTGGCGCCGGCCTTACCTCTGCCTGCACTCAGGAAAATTCCCTCCACCCCCCACCCCTCCCCAGTGATTGCATCTATTAGGGCAGAGGTCTGGGGGTAGTGACTATTTTCAACACTACTGTGACTCTAAGGTGCAGCCAAGGTTGGGAGTCAGGGCTCTAGAGGGGCTTTTGGGGTTGGAAGGCAGGCTGACAACGGGAAGCTGTTGGGGTGGGGGCCCGGGGGGTGCCGGTGCTTGGAAGAAGTGTCAGACTTTCGGCAGAACCCAAGGGAAGCACGGTGTCGCCTCCACTGCTGCTCTTCCTTAGGAGCAAGAAAGCTATTGACTAGACCTGTTTGCATTGAAAACATCCCTCATCCTTTCTTTGCATGAGCTTGGAGAAAAGAAGGCAGCTGTGGGGTTAGGGCCCTTCCCCCTAACTCCTGGTAGCTCAGTGAGGGGCTTCAGTGCCCCACCAGCACGTCTACAAAATCAGATCTCACAAAAAACAAAAATTCCCTCATTTCTTTCATTTCATTATGAAAAATATAAACATACCCCAAATAGAGATTAGAATGAAGAAACCAAGCACCCCTCATCCCAATTCAGCAACCCGAGATTCGCCTCACTTGGCTCATCTATGAAAAATCGATCTAAAGCAATTCCAAATGCACAGAGCTTTTAATTCACAGAAGGTAGCTGAGGACAGAGGCTGGCGCCTGCGTGAGACCTCAGCGGCCTCCCCCTCAGCCCAGGGCCTGTAGCTTGCCATTTCCCTGAAGTCCACTGCATCCAAACACTGGCCCTGGCTGTCCACTCCTGGAGCCAGCCTCAGTCACCCTCCTGAAGCCAGCAGGGGGGTGTCCTGCCCTGGGGTGGGTCCGTGCAGGATAGCCAGAGTCTTTCCTCTGCCCATTCTAGGCCACTTCCACGGGGTGGGCTTGGAGAGGCCTGAAACAGCCTTTAACTTTTGAATTCAAAATGCTGTCATCTCAGAAATCCTGTTCTGTCACATCCTCTAAAGCAAACCCCCTCCTTTTTCCAGTGTGCACGTTTCACAACTGTGCGCTGAGGTATATCACATAAGGCAGATGTGTTCTATGTGGGTCTCCTCCACTGGGAAGCCTCTGGGCTCCGGTAACAGGCTTCCTGTTCAGGCCTAGGCTTGGGGCTGGGAAGCAGCTCCCCTGCAGGGAGGCAGGAGGAAAGCTCTGAGTGGGGCCTCAGGGCATCCCGCACTTTCAAAGAAACAATTTCCCACTTAGCAGTTCCTTGGAAACAGAATAAAACACGAGGAAGCAGAGTATCCCTTTTCCAAGCAACTTTTAAATGAAACCTGTTCTGTTTGTTTCTTAAAAACATACCTGCAGGTGGGGCCAGTTGCTCTGGGCGGTCCTGCTGGAGGTGGGGAGTCAATACCACCCCATCCTAAGGCCCTGGGCTGGTGCAGGAGGCCCCGGAGCCTCGCCAGAGCTCAGGAGGGCAGGACCGTGGGGCCCCTCGGGCCTAGACAGTGTCCTGACGGGGAGTCTTAGGAGGGGGGCGACAGATCTCCACCTAGGAAGACCTTCTCCTCGCTGCCATAGCGGGATGGATTTGAGCAAGACAGCATGAAGGGGAAGAGCTGGGAAATGGCTGCAGTGGGGTGTAAGGGGCAAGGCCCCCCAGCGGGCAGTGGCGAGGGGTGATGGGAAGGCCGGTGCCCTGGGGAGCTGTCTGGGAGGGCACCAGCACAGGGAGCCATCAGGCAGCCCAAGCGTGCTTGCTCCTCCTCCTTTCAACCTCGTCAGCAGGTGAAATCCCGAGATGTAAGTGTGGAAGGTGGGGAGGTCTCAGGGGAGGGCAGCACCCACACCAGACCCCACAGAGAAGAGGGGGGCACCCTGCTGCTGAATCCCGGAAGCTGCCGAGCCCACCCTGCCCCCGACGCGAGGTTGGGGAGGCCGGGCAGGGGCTGCATCACTGCTGCAGCTGCGGATGTGCCTCTCAGCCTTCCCCCTGGACACTCCCCCCCAAGCCCCCTCCCGCTCAGGGGCGGGGCATCTCTGCCGCCTGTGCCACGTGTCCCTGTGCCCCCCCAGCGCAAGTGGACGCCCCCTTCTACGAGGAGTGGTGGTTCCTGCTGGTGCTGGCGCTGTCCAGCCTGATCCTCCTCCTGCTGGCAGTGTTCACCCTGGTCCTGCACCGGCAGAGTAAGAAGTACAAGAACTGCGGCACAGGTGGGTCTCTCCCCTGCACACGCTCAAATCGGTGTTCGCTTGGGTGTTCCCTCCTGGGTCTGTCATGACAGCAGCCATGTTTCCCGTTCATTTGCCTGTGGGTGGCGAGATAGATGCTCGGAGGCAGTAAACCTCCAAAACAAGCCAGAGCTCTGGCCCAGATTCCAGCCCTGGCCCTGCCCTCAATCCACTGGCTGTATGCCACGGAGATGTCGTTTGGTCTCTTTGAATCTCAGTTTCCTCCTGCGCACTGTTGCTCAGACGAAGTGGTCTTTATGAAGGCGATTAGAAAGTACAGTGCATCCAGCTGAAACACTGTGCTTCTAGGTGCTCCATAAACAGTGAAGCAGGACCCATCTCAGAAATGTTGCCATGACTCATGGAATGTTCCAGAAATGTGTGCCTTGCCTCACACTCCTCATTCCAACTGTGATCCTCTGAGGGCTGGTTCAGCATGGTATTCTCAGCGCAAGCTCCCTGCATACAGCAGGTGCTCAATAAATGTCGGTTGCTGAATGAATTGTCATCATTAGAGAAACGGGCAAACGACCATCCAGTGGGACTCCACTTCGGGAAGGTCAGGGACTGATACTTCCAGGAGACAGAACAGCGATCACCTCCTGGCTAGGAGTGTAACAGAGAAGGCGCAAGGAGGAGCAGTCTGCAGCGCCGGAGTGCCCGTTCCCTGCGCCCGTGGTGGGCTCTAGGCCTTGGTCTCCCCACCCCTGCTCGGCCGCCACTGACCCAGTGGCCACGCTAGCAGGAAAGGCCCTTCATGCGCCGGCTCCATCCTGCAGCTTCTCCCATATCAGCTCTCGTCCTTTCTTCCTAAAAAGGTGGGCCCTGATGAGTCCCGCTGCATGAGCCCCCGGGCCCCCCACCCCAGCCGTGGGCACTGTGTCCCTCTGCCGGAAGGGTTCATAAAACCAGGCACCTTAAGCCCCTGCCATTTGCCTTCGTAATGTTAAGCATTTCATCTCTCAAAGAAAGGATGTATTTTTTTCTGTATAAATTCACTTCTAACAAGTGTTCCAGAATCAGATTTTATTCCTACGGGATTTACAACGCACGGACGGCGTGTCACTTTCCCGCGTTAATGCCATTTCAGAACCCTGTGCCTGGCGCATAGGAAGTCTCCCTGCCGTTCGCTCTCTCTGTCCATCTGGGACACAGACCCGAAGACAGAGCTTGCAGCTTCTGACACTCCGCCTCACCCTGGAGTCTTAATTTAACATCATAATTGAAGCCTAGATACAAAATACTAGTCTACCGGCATGTCTGCCTTCCCGCCGGGAGACGCGCAGAACTCACACCTCTGCCATGACAGCGTCGCTCTTCCTGACCCTCTTGTCCTGCCTCCTGCTGCCATCCTCCCCGACCTCCTCTAATGTGGGTGTCCGCCTGTCACCTCCCAGCAACCCAAATCCCTATCGTGAGCAGCTTGGTCGTTCGTTGCCACTCTCTGAGCCCCGCGGGCCTTCCTGTGGCACGCAGACAGAGCACTGTGCCAGACCCCGTGCTAGGCCCCGCAGAGGGGAGCCCCGGGGGCTCGGGAGGGGCGGTGGATCAGCACCCAGCGTGGAGCCCCCGGTGTGCCCTCCACTGCCCTGCGGGTGGCGGTGGGAGCATGGTGGTCGAGCCCCGCCTCACGGAGTGTGCGGTCCAGTAGGGGAGACACGGGCAGCCAGCAGGAAGTCAGCTAGTATGTAAGTGAGAAACACGGTCTCGGGATGAGCACTGTGGGGGTCACAGTCGGGGTACAGGACCCTGGGCAACAGAGGCAGGAGAAGGGGAAGCTGCTCCTTCAGGTGAACGGGGACATTCTCTGGTCTCAAAATATTTGACTGTGATGTCAAAGAAGGGGGTGAGTAAGTCCGGAGCATTTCTGGGGACAGGACCCCCAGGGTGGTGAGGGGGTGGAGGGAATGGGGTGACCAGCCCTAGCGTGGGACATTTAAGCGGGGTGAAATGGGTCATCACGGAAAACTGCTGAAAAAGTGTGTTATTCATTTGATCTGCTGATGTATTTTAAAATGTGTTTTGATGTGTACTTATAAATGTACCTTTTAAAAGTGGTTTTTAGTTGGTTCACAGATATGTGCAACCAAGAGCCATAGTAGATTCTAGAACATTCTCTCGATCTGAAGAAGAAACCCCGTGCCCTCTGCTTCTGGCCCTTTATAAATCCGTTTTGTGATATGACCATGAGGTGTTTTTTTATTTTAAAAATTCCTAAATATTCATTTCCCTGGTTTAAAAAAGTGTATGTGTTTCGAATACTTTATCATAACATACTGGTAAGAATATTGGTATTTTGGTGCCAGGCAAAGTAAGCCCCAAACGCTCCCCTCACCATGTTGCTCCATCATTGTCATCAGTCCATAGCTTTTCTCCCTGGCTCTGACTTCTTTGCAAGTTGCAGCAGGCCTGCAAGCCCTGGGGTTCGTTCAGCAGGCACTCAGTGAGCCCTGCAGGCTGGGGTGCTCTGGCCGGTGGGAGCTGCAGCGGCAGTCACTAAACGCTCCTGTGCACTCTCCCGGCCCCACCGCAGGTAAGAGCATCTCCAACATGGAGGAGTCCGTGACCCTGGACAACGGAGGATTCGCTGCCTTAGAACTCAACAGCCGCCACCTCAATGTCAAGAACACCTTCTCCAAAAAGAACGGGACCAGGTGGGGATACAGCAGCCGTAACCCCAGAGCCCACTTCTGCCGGGCACCCACGAGATCCATCCAGCAGGGGCAGCGTTGAGTCCAGGGGGCAGGTTGCAGGGGTTAGAAATACTTTAAATCCACGTGTCGAGACAGCAAAAGAGGGCACTGTCACGTGTTGAGGGCAGTGACCTAGGGAGACGCGCCCGCGCGCAGGCTGGCCACTCTGTCACCCCTCACGTGGGTGTCACTGGAAGCTGCGGCAGCACCGGAGCGCGGGCGGAGGCGGTGTTCCCCTGGCGTTCGGGTGCTGGCCCCGGGGGCAGGGCGGCCCTGAAGGACGCGTGCTCTCGTGCAGGTCCCCGCCACGGCCGAGCCCTGGCGGGCTGCACTACTCGGACGAGGACATCCACCAGAAGTACAACGGCGCGGCGCTGAGCGACAGCGGGAACCTCAAGGAGAAGTCGGTGGACGCGTCGGAATCCGAGGTCAGTGCCGCGCCCTCCCGCCGGCGTGACTGCCGCGGCTCCTGGGTTAGGAGCCCCTGCTTCTCAAGGGGCCAGTCACGCGTCTCGTTCTGCGTCCAGCAACAGCCACATGAGGCAGGCAGCAGAGCCAAAGACAAACAGCTCTCTTGCGCAGACCAGAAAGGAACACAAGAGCCCCACTCGGTCCCACACACAGCCCCGGCCACGCACAGCCCCGGCCACGCACAGCCCCGGCCACGCACAGCCCCGGCCACGCACAGCCTGGCTCAGGACTGGTACCATGCCGGCATTCCACGCCCCAAGTCTCATTCTCAACTCAGGAGCTGGGGTAGGCACTAGGCTGAGCTGGCCCCCGGGAGGCAGGCTCAGGACCAGTGTGAAGCTCACTGAACTCCCAGCAGCTCCTGCGCCGAGGGGCCTGTCCACCCACCTCCTCCCACCTAGCCCCAGAGCCCCTAGTACCTGCCAGTTCTTCCTCACCCACTCACCTAGTAGACTTGTGATCTAGAAACCTGTTTGCTTTCCATTTCTCTTTCAGAAATAAGTCTCGTGTTTTCTGGTGGTGACCCAATAACTCTTGGTCTCTAGATCCCAGCAGGGGCAGCGGAGTGTCTGAGCAAGAATGGTAGAAAATGGGGCCCCTTCCCGTCCCTAAATCTGCTATCCCTCTGCCAGTCTCACCATTCCTGCCCAGAGGACTTTCTGCTTTTGCTTCCATGCCCTGAAGAAGAGAACTTAGCTCCCACTGGAAATGCATTCCTGTCCTCACTCAACAGTTGCATGGGGAGATCGCACCCCCAAGGGAGAGCCGGGCCTCCAACACAGCCCCAGGGCACAGGAAAGGGCCTCCCTCACAAGTGGCCTGTGTCTTACATGTACCAGCAAAACCGGCTAAAGCCACAATTAGAGACGGTTGCCATCAGCCCTGAGCTTTGATTTCAGACAGGTGAACTTTCAGAGGGACGAAAATCACCAAGCCATGTGCTAGGCACGTAGGCCTGCCCCACCTCTTGGCATTCATACTCTAAATCAATATTTCATCTAAAAAAAGCCTCACCTTCATTTTGACCTGCATTCAGGCCTCATTGAGCCCCGAGGCACCACAGAATGGCTTCTTTCAAATTGTGCCTTGTATATGAACTCCAGGTGAGACAGGCAGCAGGTGCGTGTCGTGTGACTCTGCTCTGCTCTGCCTGGAGCGCTCTGTTTACAGAGGACTCCGGTCCCCGTCCGTGCCGTAGCCTGGGGCACAGGGGAACAGCAAGCAGCCCTGCAGATGGCCAGAGAGGTACATTTGTCTAAAATTGAGGGGCTAGCAAGGGAAAGCCTGCACACTGACCTGCCGTTGTGTGATAAAGAAACAGCAGCCTTGTTCTAGCTGCTGGTACCAGAAGCAGCATGCTTCGGGAAGGAGCGGGACTGCCTTCCAGCCCACTCTGTGTCCGCAATTAGAGACATGTTCAAAAGACTCCTGCCTACTGTCTGTCCCTAATCCTGGACCTGCTGCTCTCTAGAATCTGCAGGCGTTAGGGAGGATGCTCACGACGAACGTGCACTATCTCTGCATGGGGAGCGGCCGTCACTTGAATGCTGAGCACCTAGTGTGGGCCAAGCGCACACCTGGAGTGCTCACACCTGCCCCACAAGGTAGGGCCGCCTCCTCATTCAAACAGCAGACTAAGGCTGAGGTTAGTGTCCCGCTCCACAGCCATCTCCTCCAAACGAAGGATGGGTGGTCAGTGACCACTCCTAGAGAATGGCCTGGGCCATTCTGGATGGATCTGTTTCTCTTCTGATGCATGTGGGGTGTTTTGCGAGTAATATCCAGCTGATTTGTATGGGGGGGTCATTAAGTGCATGAAGGTCTTAAGCTAGGCGTTGATATGCTTAGGAAGAGGGGCAAGGTGGAAGGAGAGTGGAATACGGAGCCCACATTCAATCGGCAAGGAGATTTTTAGGGTGCCCCATGATAGATGAGAAAGCCAAAGCTTTAAGAGGATTTTTTTTTTAAAGATTTATTTATTTATTCATACAGAACTGGGGTACAGGCCAGAGGCTCAGGGGCGGTGAGAGGCTTCACCAGAGACAGAGTGGGGAGCAGAACAGGCAGATCGATGAAGTACACTGCTGAGGGGAGCAGCGGGCGGGTCATGAGAGGTCTGGCTCGCCATGTGGTCTCCTCCGGGGCAGGCGGCAGGCGGGAATCGAACTCATATGGAAGTGGCTTCAGATTCTCAGTGCTGTGCTTTAACAACCCGTTTCGCCACCAGGGAGGGCCATTAAGAGGATTTTTTAAAGATCTTCCCAGACACACTGTAGGTGTGTGAACTGAGAGGCAGACCCACTAGCAGAGCGAGTCATGGCAGCGTGAGGACGTATAGTGGAGGGAGCAGGAGCAGGGGGCCTGTCCCACCCCCTTAGCTAGTCCTGGTGGAAGGGTTCCCCGTCTAACTCCCACAGGTGCCCCTCAAAGTTCCTAGTACACTGGGGGTGAAGGAGTCAGCAAGAAGTCAATGAAAGGCGTACACACTCCACGCTGGGTAGAACTCCACCCAGATAGGCACCTCCACCCCCCCCCCCCATAGGCACCTCCAGCTAAGCCCTGGGGAGTCCCGGGTAAGAACTTCTGTGCCTCTCTGCCTTCAGCCCACTTCTCAGGTGGGAAATGAGGCCTCTTTTGCTCTGAGTTCTTGGCTCTGTGACCTGGCAAGATCCCAACTTTGAAGCTTATGAATCTGGGCGATGTGCAGGCGCTGACTCCTCGCAGGGGCTGACAGCAGGCCCGGGTGACCGTCATGTTCTTGGCAGTGGCAGCTCCAAAGGGCAAGTCTACTTTGAACCCCATGTTTAAACCACTGGATTGAAGTATCAATCACCACACAAGTCACCCATTGGGCAGTAGTTTTTAGGGGTGTGTTTTTAATTTCCTCTTATTGGTGATTTTACCAAATTTTCCTCTGTTACTGACTTAATTTTATTGCATGATAGGCAAAAAAACATACTTTGTATGTTTTAATCCTTTTAAATTTTTGGAGCCTTGTTTTATGGCCTGACATATGGTCTGTGCTGGAAGACTCTCCAGCGTCTTGACAAGGTGTGAGTCCACCACCGTCTTCCGTGGGTGTCAGTCCTGGCTGATGTATGGTGCTGTTTATCCAGTCTTCTCTGCTTTGGGTCTCTGCCATCTGTGCTGTCTCCAGCTACTGTTGTTGCATCATCTATTTCACTCTTCCATTCTATCTGTTTAAAATTCTTGCCTTTCAGGCCTCTGTCTTTAGGTACATATATGTTTATAACTGTTTTATCTTTTTGATGGATTGATTCTTGTATCACTATATGACTCTCTTTGTCTCTGATCACAATTTTTCTCTTAAACTCTGTCTTGCCAGGTATCGGTATCACCGCTCTGATTCTCTCTTGATTACTACTTCCATGGTTGATCATTTCCATCCTTTTCACTTTCGGCTGGGTTGTGCCTTTGAGTCTAGAGAGTTGTATATTCTCCTAGGGAGGGTAAAGTTGGTTTGTTATTCATTTTGCCATTGTCTCCCTTTTGACTGGATTATTTAATTCATTCACACATAATTACTGCTAAGTAGAAGCAACTTTTGCCACTTTGCCATTTGCATGACTTTCAAAGAAATTGAGAGAAGAAAGGAGAGCCATTTCATGTTTAGATCTATCATTCTAGCTTTCTTTCTTACTACTCCTGATCCTCTTCATTTCTTCCTTTGGATTCGGGTTAGTAACGTGTCCTCCTTGCTCACCATCTCATTTTTGCAGTATTAAATTATGTCGTATTTCTGTCTGCTATAGAACCCAATAATGCAATTAAGTGCATATTTTTATGCAGTTTCCTTTTATATTAGTGAATAAATATATCATGTTTCCTTTTATTATTACTTAGTTTTTGGTTTAAGTTAATATTTTTCAATTCCAAAACTTCTCACCTGGTTATTTTTCCATCATTTATATATCTTTATTGATATTCTCTACTTAATGAGATATTGTCATCATACTTCATCTACTTCATTAAGCATGGTTTTCTTTAGTTCTTTGAATATACTATAATGACTGCTTGCAAAGTGTCAACCACATTTAGACCTCCTCGGCTCTTTTGGGCAGGGGTCACACGTTCCTGTTTGTTTTTTTAAACAGGTCATTTCAGGTAGTCTACTGCAACAACTCTGAACACTAATATCCACAGCCGTCTGGGGACTATTGCTGTTGTTCGCTCATTTGCTAATTTATTTGCTTAGTAGTTTGGTTAGAAGACTCGGGTGAGCGGTCTCCTCTGCAGTGTGTGCACTCTGTTTGTGCCTCAAGGGGGCAGCCTTGAGTACGTAGGCGCCCTGATCCTAGCGCTGCCTGCCTGTGGTTTCAGCCAGGTTCTCCTGGGCCCTTTTTCTTAACTCCCCACTAAGGTGCCGTCGGTTTGCCATTACTGACACCACACCCAGCTGTTAGCCTCCACTCCTTGCTGCTCTTATTAGTTTTGACCAAGCCCTGTGGTATAAAGCGCTCCATAGTTTGATCCAATTAAAGCCCAGCCCTTTTGATTTTAGTTCCAACCTGAAGAGGGCTCTCCTTAGCTGTTTCACTCCCTGGTCCTCTCTGTGAAACTTCTGGCTGGTTTCTTGACTCACTTGTTATCATGGACCAGCCAGCTTCCCCTTACTAATTTCTCACCCCCTGAGGCCTCCATTGCTGTCAGTGATGCCCTTAGGCAATTCTTCCAAATAAACTCATTGCCCTGAGGCAGAGCTAGGGAGCGCTCCTCCCCTAGTGACACACCTACTGTATGAGCAAGGGGCTGGCTCCAGATACAGCCTCGTGGGGGCTTGCCTCAAGTAGCTGCATCCCTGCCATGAGCTGGGGTGGGGCCCTCGAAGTGTGGCGTTCTTGTTCGCTTGCCCCACGTAGGCCATCCCGCCTGTGAGGAGTGCGGGTCAGGCGAGGGAGGACAGCCCCATTCTCTCAGCCATACCTGTCTGAAAGAGACTTCTGGAACACATTCCTGGGGCAGGCGGTTGTATAAAGCTTTCTCCCCCGGGTCAGACTCGGAGCTGGGAGGAGAGGTGGGCCTGTCTTGTTGACCACCTCTGCCCAGGCAGAGCCGCCACCTTAGTTGCAGTGGGGGCGAGCTCATGGGTCAGACGCTGTAGATTCTCACAGTTTGGAAAGAAAATTTAGATTTTCTGGAGTAAATCTTTCTCCATTTGCTCTGTGCTCATAATACCACTTCCAGAGGCTTTCAGTGGCTCCCAGGGAAATCATTGCTCCACTGGGAGCAGATCGGAGAGCTCCTCCTTCCATTCCTTCCATTCTGGAAGCATCTTGCACTCACCCTGGATGATTCTGACATTCAGAGGACCTGTGAGGAATGAGTGTTCTGACCTGGTTCCTCAACCCTCCATTTGCAGGAACAGAGTCAATTTCCAGGTATGCCTCATTTAATTGTGGCCCACTTCATCTCACTTTAAAAATGCTGTTTTTTTTTACAAAACAAATAGAAGGTCTATGCCATCCTTCCTTGGGCAAATCTATCAGCACCATTTTTCCAACAGCTTTTTTGTGTCTCTGTGTCACCTGAAATGAAGGCATGTACCTTGTTTTGTTAGACATACGCTGTTGCACATTTAATAGACTACAGCATAGTAGAAGCACAGCTTATATGTGCATGGAGAAACAAAAAGTTCAGGCGACTTGCTTTACTGCGATGTTCACTCTATTGTGGTGCTCTGGAGCCAAATCCACAATGTCCCTGAGGTGTGACCGAGAGAACTGTCCCTAGGTTAGAGAGACTGGCCGGGCCACAGGGAGAACAAATCGAGGAGGCAGAATCTCAGAAGCTGTAGCACCCACTTCAGGCGGGATTGCCTGTTCGTGGCTTTGCAGTAGATGAAAAGTGCCCATCCCCTACCAAAGATGGTTCCAGAGTTAAAGACCGGTGCACTGAGATGTGAGGGGTAAAGAGCAATGTGCATTCCACATCGTGGGCCCAGCCCATGGCAGACCCCCGCTGGGTGCAGGAATGAAAGGGCTAGACTGGGCTGGGGCAGTCTCTGGCCCCCACCTTCTTCAGATCCAGGGCAATAAGGTGTCTGCAACCCCAGGGGCTCTGCCAGAAGAGCTCTTTTGAGAAGTTGGCAATCCCCTAAGAAACAGCGATGCCAAATCTTTTCCCCTTAGGGTATTTTTTAACCATTTTCTGAGAAATTGCTAACGTGACAGTTCCGCGAATCAACTCACAGGTGCACAAGACCTTAACTGATGGGCGCTGCTCTGAACAGGCCAGCAGCCCCACGTGACACACGCTGTGCCCCTATGTTTCCCTGGTTAGAAAGAAGAGGGCCGTCACCACTTTAAGACCTATGTCAGTTTGATGCTTCAATTGCATTTTAAAATTTGTTTTTGAAATCCAAAGAAAGTCTTCAAAATCTCTCCTGCTCCGTCCGACTTAGGCCAACCCCTTTGTACTCCTCGTACCTAACTAGTTCCCAGTAATTCTGAGTCTTTCATCGCGGACATAACACCAGAGGTGTTAGGGTCATCTCTGTCAGCCGCTTCCCGGCTCCCGCGTACCGCCGGAAACTCACAGTGGGTCCGTCACCACATCCAGTCACGCCTGCTCTCCCCCAGTTTCCTGGGAAACCAGCACACATCACCCCTCCATATCACACAGGAAACTTAAAAAAAAGAAAAAAGAAAAAAAGGACCCTGCAGCTTTTCCTTCTTGTCAATAATTCTAACTTAGTAAAATGCATCTGCATCCCCATTAAAAAATAATAATGTCATATAAGGAAATCAACAGCATGTCAGCCGAAGGAGGAGTGGCCGTTTAATGCCATGCTCACTCAGGGGGGCTTCTCCGGAGCGGCAGACTCCTGTTCCTCTCTTGATGAAAAGCAGGGAGCACGGGGGCCTGTCTGAGTCTCTGGTCCCCACCTCCTCCTGCATGGTGGTTGATCTCCTAGGGCAGGTCAGGGAGCCATGGGCTAGGTCAGCAACCCTGGCCACTTAGGACTCCGGTCACCCACCCGGTTGCCCACTGAGCTCTGCTCTTCCAGACTGTGTGAAAACCCCAGGTGACGCCTTCCAGCTCAGCTCGAGTCATGTGCCTACCCATTAGCCAAACACTGCTGCCTTAGAGACAGTCATTACCGTGTGACAAGGAAAAGCAGAAAAGGGGTGTTCTGAAGGTCATCCAGGAAGGTCAAAGCCCGGACAGGAACATAGCCACCGCCTCAGCTCCTGCCAGGAGTGTTAGCACCCACGTTGGTCATGGACCCCTCTCTCCATGCTGTAAGGCTTTCAGCTGTTGGCTTAAGAAAGAGCAGAATGGTGTTTAGTTATTAAGTAGGCTCCCACCAAGCTGTGTGTCTTGGTCACGGAAGCGACACGGGGGTGGACCACAGGCCACCATTCTGTACGCTGAGCTGCACAGACGCTTCTAGTGCTGGCCCCTCCATAAAGCGGGGCTCCTCCAGGCCACTCCTACTTTCTCTTGACCCCCTCCCAGCTAGACAGCTGCAGCGGGAGGGGTGGCCAGGATGGAAAGAGCCTCCTCAGGTAGGGTGTCTGAAGGGTCACCAGCTGGGTGCTGCATGAGTGTGGACTTGGGTGATTCCTGCCCACTAGGACTTGACCTAAGACCTCCCACTCAAAGCATTTCCATTCCCTCTTTTTTTTTTTTAACATTTATTTATTTATGCATACAGAACCAGGGTACAGGCCAGAGATACAGGGAGTAAGAGGATTAGAACAGGAAGATCCATGAAGTACACTACTGAAGGGAGCTGTGGGCGAGACAGGAGAGGTCTGCTGCACTATGTGGGTCACCTCCCTGCCGTGGATCGAACTCATGCTTCAGTGGCTGTGACAGCTTCATAGTGCTTTGACCCATTGCACCACCAGGGAGGGCCCTCCCCGTACCCTCCCCACCCTCTTCTTAAGCTGTGGAGAAGGTGTCTCTCAAGAGTTACTGAAAAGCCTTTATTTCTGCTACCAGTGCTGGGTCGGGCCCCACTATGCCCCTGGTAATGTGACCCCCCTGAGAAGGTCGCTTTTCTATGGGCCATGGTTCCTTCAGACACAAAGTGAGATTTACAGACCTCTCCTCACATTTCCCACACAAGCATCCTCTGTGGGGGCGCCAGAGCCCCAAAGGCAACTTGAATGGTCAACTAAGTCTTTCAGTAATCATGGCCTTGACCCCTACTTGTGAAACCTCAAGCCAAATTGCTGTCGTCTGTTCCCAAGTGGCTGCTATTTTCTCAGGAGGAAAGGGAGGCCTCTGGGGGCATTTCAGCGTGTGCTCTTTACCTCTGTGCTTCGGGAAATTTAGACCCAAACTCAGTATCTGCAGAAGTGACAAACCCAATTCAGGGACTGGTCACAGATCCCTTCAGCTTCCTGGGTGACCCTTAGTCTCTCCCCTGCCTGTGTCAGCTTACACACTTTGCCTTGTAATCCACTTCAAGGCCTCTAGAAAACAGGAGAATAATCCTTAAACCACAGCTCTGATGATGGCTCGCCCAAAACCCTTGAGGCAGATCACCGAAGAATTTGGTGTTTTTCAGATTTGAGGGTATATCATTTATTTTTGTATCATCTCCAATAGGACTAATATGCAAGAAAACACATTAGTAATTCTGCAGCAAAACAGCAGAATACTCACACTTAATAGCCTCGTATCAGTTCAGCGCAGGTTTAGCTGCCAAATTAGCTAAGTGCAGGTCAGGCTTTGCCACCGAATGAATTACAAAAGCCACCTGATTTTTAGAGCCCTGCGGGCTGTGGAGTGGCCGATAGGGGTGCACGAATCCACGCAGCTGGCACAAGCCTGGGTCCACAGTCAGGCTCGGCTCCCGCCCCACCCAGAGAGACCGGCCTCTTTCTTCATCTATGAAAAAGGGATTAGAATACCCCCCTCAGGTCACTGGCAGGAACACAATGTCGGTAGGTTCCCTGGAGGCGTTCTGTCCACTCAAGAAGGGCCTCGATCACCTCTGTCATCACCATCTGGTCCTGAGGGACTGAACTCCGCATCTCCGGAGTGTCAGGAGGAGACACTGTTCAGGCCTGCGCTTCCTCATGCTCTGACGAAGTAAACAAAGAGGAGCCGCAGCTGCCGGCATCGCGAGCCCACAGACACGGAGTTCACAGGAGCCGCGTCTGTGAGCGGCCCTCCGTCTGCGTATTCCAGCTAGAGGCGGTCTGTGCCCTAACGGCCATGCAGCCGGGTCGCTGGAGCGTGAGGGCAGCTCAGGAGGCCGGGGCCAAGCCAGCGTTATGCGGGTGCCAGTGGAAGGCCTTGGAAAGGCGCTGTGCCGCCCACCGCCATTTCCTGTCCTCTCCTGAACCTGACTAGCTGACCGTGGCATCTGTAAACACCTGCTGTGTTTCTGGCCCTGGGAGCTTCTAGATGTTGGTCACTACCGAACCGGGGCCACCTGCTGGGCTCCATCCACTACAGGAAGCTCCTGAGCCCCCCACACCCCCGCCCCCGTGAGGGTCCCAGGATCCTGTCTAGGAGAGGAAACCAGAGCCCTCCACCTTCAGGGGGGAAAAAAATCTATTTCTGCCTCTACGTTCCACATTAAAATCCTGCCAATGATTTAAATCAACCCAAAACATCATAAAACACACACACACACACACCATGAGTTCTGCTTTAAGAAAATGAACATAGAAACTGTGTGCACTAATGTTCTTAATGGAAATTTCTGATTTATTTTATTTAAATAAAGGGGGGCGCTCAGCAGGAACTAATCTACATCATGGACTACAGGTTTCCCGCTTCTTCTGGTGAAGCACCCGAGGGAGGGGACGAGAGCGCAGACTCAGCCTCCCTCAGTTGGCCTCATTCTCAGCACCTCCCACAGAGGTCTGCATGAAGGGGCCTCACATGAAAGTCCCGAGGAGGTGCCCTCCTCAGCAACACCCTCAGGCTCTCGCCTCTGGTCCCCACAGCGGCCCTGCCCCTCTGTGCCGGAGGGACGCTGTGCACATGCGCACATGCGCACATGCCCTGGAGACCACATGGGCTCCCCAGGTGGGAGGGACGTGTAGACCCTCCCTGGCCCAGCTCAGGCAGACCCAGGATTGGGGCGCAGACGGGGGGGTGGGGGAGAGCAGCTGAGAAAGCACGCTGGCCCAGCTGGGGTGGGCTGTGCAGACCTGCATTCAGCAGGGCTCTGGCCAGGGGAGGCCTGGGAGGTCTGTGGCCCCTGTGGCGGCCTGGGGTGGGGGGAAGGAGAGGAGAAACCGCTGGCAGGCAGGCCCTGGTGGGTGCGAAGGCTGGTCCTGCCTCCTGCTACACCTTGTGCTACCATGGCCACCGTCCCTCGGCCACCTTGCCGTGACCACCACCCACCATAACCCTCACCCCCCACCCTGACCACCAGCTCCCCATGCCCCCACCCCCTGAGCCATGTCCTCCCCTGCGGCCCCTCGCTCCTATGACGGCCCCTGCGGCTGCTCCCCCACACTCACCCTGTCACTGTCCCCCCAGGCCACCGACTCGGAGTACGAGGACGCGCCCCCTCAGCACTCCTTCGTCAACCACTACATGAGCGACCCCACCTACTACAACTCGTGGAAGCGCCGCGCCCCGCACCGCTACGAGGCGGTGGCGGGCGGCGAGGCGGGGCCGCACCTGCACACCGTGGTGACCACGCAGAGCGCGGTGTTCGCGCCCCCCGGCCCCGGCGCCCGGACTCCGCTCACCGGCTTCTCCTCCTTCGTGTGAGCCCGGCGTCCGGCCGAGGGGCGAACTCTGGAGTCTATTTTTGTTAAGACAATCAACTCCAATCACGGAGCCCGAGTTTTTGTTTAAAAACCAATTCTGATACGTGATGATTTTACCTACTTGTGAACACTAGATTTCAATTCAAAAGGTTTTTTTAACGGCTTTTTGTACCATCGCTGCAGGAAGCGGGTTTCTTTCTTTTTTCTTTTCTTTTTACGAGAAGGTGTATTTCACTGGTGCAATGGCTTCGCGCCCGGGCTTCGGAAGGCCTCAGACCGCCCAGTCCTGGGCTGCTTCATCCTGAGGCCCAGCTAGGCCGACGGAGGGGGCCCCGGAGGGCCGGGAGACCCCTCTGGCCCCCAGGCCCTGCACCTCCCGCCGCCTCCTCTGCTTCCGGACCCGGCGCCCCGACTCCATCCTGCACAGCTTCGGGCTCCCGGCTCAGGCGTGGGGATTGAAGAACGAATGTTTGATCTGGGCTCGGGGCTTCCTGGCCCACTTCATGCATTTCTGAACGTGCCCTCAGCAGTTTCTAGGCAAGGAAGCGGCCGTAAGGTTTCCAGCAACCAGCGGGGACCAAGGGGCAGGAGATCTCAGCGCGGGGTCGCCTGAGGGTGAGGGCTCAGCCGCCCTGCGATGAGCCCTTGTAATGGTGAAATCTCCGGGGCGTTTTTCTTTCTCTCTTTCAATCCAGTAGTACAGGACAGGAGACCTCCCCCGCGGCCGGAAGCCATCGCGGGGCCCTGAGCGAGCCGCGCAGGCCGGCCCGGCTCCCTGAGAGGAAAGGAGGTGGCGTCTCCAGAGTCGCTGGTGGGATACGGAGTGTGCATTGTTAACCAGAGTATTTTTTAAATCTTTTTATCTTTTTTTAAAAGATGTCACATGAAATGAATGAGTCTTTGCTGTCTCCAGGTGCCTTTTTATTAATTATTTAGCTTTGTACATGAGAAAGCGACAGTGTCTCCAAATAAAGCAAAGCAGGTCTGAGAACTGAGGTCCTCGTCCCGCGCGCCCCGGCGAGGCTCAGCCCTCCCGCCGCCCCGCCTTAGGTCTCCCTGTCTGCCCCCCTGCTTCTTGGCACCCCTCAGTGCTGCTGCCCCTGCCCCCTCAGAGGCCAGCTTTTAGCCTTAACAGGTTTTCTGGAAGCTTTTTTCCTTTAATTGTTACGGTTTTGTTTTCATGTTTTAGCGAAAGGAAAGTAGCATGAATACTTCGAAAAGTTTAGAGTCCAAACTAGCTATGTCTCCAGCGCATCACATTATTATTGCAACGGGGGTCTGAGGTGGCTGGGGTGCAGGTGGTGGGGCCCCCGGCTCAGAGCACAGGTGGAGAGGTCACAGTGCTGCTAGTGTGGCACCCTGGGAGCCCCACATTGCCTTGGCCAGCAGGAGGGTGGCCCGGGACAGATGCACCCCACTCCACCGACATCCCCGGGGTGCAGTAAGCAAGGTCCGATACAGGGTCCTCCCAAGTGACCAGAGCCTGAAGGTGGGGTATGGTGGGCCCAGCGATGGGCTGGTGCCAGCCAGGAGCCAGTGTCCAGCGAGCACATGGTCTGTGCGTGCCCGCCCCGCTGCACCGCCTGAGGCCGGGGGGCTGGACCTTCTGCTTTCACAGTTGCTGGGTGTGGCCCCAGAAGACCAAGGAGAGTTTTGTGTTGGATGGAAAAATCCCTTTGCAGTTCTTTCAAAAATAAAGAGTATGGAAAGTCTCCTTTCTGTCTCTTCCCCTTCCTGTCCTCCCTTCCGCTCCTTCCTTCCTGCTGTTTCTGAGTGGGGGGACTGTATTCTAAACCAAAAATCTTAGATGCTGTGCCCAAAGCCACCTCCGCAGGAGAATCTCACCACCTCCCACCCCGCCTCCCGTTCACCGGACAGGACCCAGGCCCGGCAGCCGCCTCCTTCCTCTCGGCCCAAAGACAGCGCAGTGGACAGGAGACCGCATCGCGGCCGCTGGAACTCCTGGAAGACGAGTGACCAGTGGAAACGTGGCCAGACCCTGCCTTCCGTGCCCTCGACCGCCTCCCAAGCCATACAGACACTGCTTTAATTAATGGGGAGATGTTGGAACATCCCAGGATGTGGATGGTTCGGTTTGAGGTGTTTTTTGCTTTTGGGTTTTTGTGACATGACACCTTTTTATTCAGGCTCATATTTCCTGTATTCTCTCTACTCTCAGTAAACTTTTTTTGGTATGGAATTGTCTGTACGAGGTTGCACTGGCACGCTGATGGACTGTTAACACTCTCGCCCCTCTCTGTCACTGGGGCCTCTGGCCTATGAGAGCCGCCCGCACCGAAGGAACAGAGCTGGGTATTTCTAGGTAGGTTTCAGTCTCCTGCCCAGAGCACTGTGGGCTTTGACACGTGTCCACCCCCACCTTTCATCTTTAGGGAGGAAAAACAAATCACAATAGGAGAATGGACGCTGGATTTGATCTCAGTTCTGGAACCAAGGACAGCCACCTTTCTGTTATCCAGGCCAAAGGAAATGTTCCCTTCCCTGCTTCCGGAGCGGGGCATTCAGGTGCCTCACGGTGAGCAGCAGCTGAGTCCTCCCTGGAAGCCCTTAACCGGCGTCAGAGGAGTGTGGTGAGCTGCCCTCCCAGGTGAAGGTGCAGGGAAGCAGCAGGAGGCGCCAGGCTCTGTCTGAGCTGTGGGGCATGGTGTGCAGGGTTCCGCTCGCTGTGCGGGGCTCCAGGGAAGTGAGCTGTCAGGGCAGAGCTGTATATGTCTCTGTGCCCCCAGTGGGCATCATGCACCCCACCTTGGCCTCCAGCACCTCCACCCTCTTAGTAAGTTGGCCCACACTGAGCTCTCTCCTCCCCCAGCCTGCCCCAGCCTCTCGCCACCTCTTCAGAGCACGCAGGAAATGTAGCAAGAGGCAGGCGGCAGAGGGCCTCGGGGGGGCTCTTCCCTCTGCACGCAGGTGTGGGCCTCGCCTCGTGGGCTCGCAGCCCTGGGGAGGCTCCACGCTACACCTCTGTTGATTCTGTGCTTGTGCCTGGTGATGATGGACTGACGCATGGTGTTTGCATAAAAGTTTGTCGCATGGTCTTAGTCTGCGAGTCCTTGACACACAGTGTAGTTATTCTCCCAACGAGCCATCAGTCCACGCGTCTGAAGCGTGGCTCTCCCTGCTTCAGCACCCCAGCAGCTCGGATCCGGGCTGAAGGGGTGAGCCGTGCAGGAACCCAAGGACTGGCCCGCCTGCCGAGGCTCGCCCCATTTCCTCTCAAGGTCACCTTCTGTGTGTCAGTAGCTTAGGTTGGTCCTGAGGTTTTCCCAACAACATTTTCTGGAATTGTGCAGAAAACCTGATCTCCTTTTCAAAAATACTGTAGGAAGACAGAGAGGTGCTATGGGTGCAATTTTTAATAAAAACATCATTTCGTACCTTATGCGCCTGTGCTTTTCTTCAAGTTGGATGAAATGGCTCGTGAATTCTATAAGCGTACAGAAGCTATAAGAGTGAACCCTGAAACTTAACCCTGTTGCTGCACTGCACCCCACACAATGCACGTGTGGCTAAACAGCAGAGCAGGCCAGAGGGACCTGGGCACGCCCAGCGGCCTGGCACTGCAGACAGGTGGCCAGAGGCAGGTGGCGAGGCTGAGCGTGTCCCCGAGAGCACAGTAGCCACCAGGGTGGCACCACTGGCTGTGACCCTCAGGGACTTCAGAGGTGCCGGGGAGTGGAGGCTGCCTCCGCCATGGTTAGGAAGAATGAGAAAAGACTGCCTCCCCTCCTGGGCAGTTGCCTCCCAAGGGAAGGACCTGAAGATTCTGGGGTACTCCGAGTGAAGGAGAGAAAGGGCCCTTTCCTTGGGGCACAGACAGGAGTGGCGGCTGCAGTGCCAGGATTGGGGTGGGGGAGGGACGCTCAGCTTTATCTTCCTCAGGTCCGCCTGCCTCAGATGGGTGGTTGTCCTCCCTGCAAACTCCTGGCGCTCAGGACACACCCAGGCCAGGTAAGTGGGGTCTCTGGTTCCCTGGCAGGGCAGGAAGGATGTCCACTGCTTGAGCGCAGAGGGAGGGGCAGTTGAGGAAGGGGGGGCTTTAGTCCCCACCTTGCCCTGTCAGATACCTTCATTTTTCTCAACATTGTCTGCCAACATCCCATCCCCCATAAATATCAAATGAAAATCCGCACGCTTCAGTGTCTGGGGAAGGCAGCTGCCTTATGAACAGTGTTGGACAACCGTGGGCCGGGCTGTGGTCTGTGTTCTTTCTTTGCTTTTGGTAATTCAGAGAGCTCCCCCGGGCTGTGAGGGGCGCAGCCAGTGATGGGGAAACAGGGCAGAGGAGGGAAACCTGTGCCCCCACCCCAGCAGACACCAGCGGGGAGGCTCCACGTCAAGGGCAGGCAGCTGGCTGCTGCACAGTAGAGGTCCCCAACGTCTGCATGGCGCTGCCTGGAGAGCCATCTGCTCTCACCTGCGCTCTCCTCAGACCTGGAGCAGCTCTTCTTGGAGATGGCGGACACACCTCCAAGCCTCGCACCCTCTGGCACGTGCACGTGAATGTGCATGGAACACAGAAGAGTTTCTCTTCCCCATTCATCCTGTCCTGCATTAATACAGAGGGCCGTGAGTTAGCTTGGCATGCTACAGAGAGCCTTGCCATTATTATTTCATTACTAATATTATTAAAAACGTAATGGAAGGACTTTTGACATGCAACTATTTATCACAGAAGAAAGAAGGGAAAAAAAAGAAACCTCCATTATCATTATCTTGTTGCTGAACAGCTAGGTGTAGGGGAAGGAAGGGGGCTGACTGCCAGAGAGTACAGTGAGGGGTGGAGGGGTCTGGGGGCCTGAGGGTGCCCTCGGGACAGGAAGGGGAGAGCCCACAGGCGCCACCTCAGCAAAGGGTGGGGGGGCTCCCAAGGTTTTGGCTGAAGGAAGCCACTTCTGCCAGTAGCTCCCAGGCCAACTCTGGGGCGGGGCTTTCACCCCAAGGGACAATTACAGAGGACGCCTGGGAAGGGGGCTGCAGCTGGGTTGGTGGGGGTCATGCTCCCCCTCCTTAGAAAATGAATCTACAGAAAACAAGCTGGGAGTGGCATGGATGACCATCTGACTCTAAAGGCAACCTTTCCTCCTGCCATTTTCCAAGCTTGATTCGGTTTGCGGCGCTCCCCATGCGCTCCGGAACTGTGTGCGAACCTAGCCCAGGACCGCGCCCTCCTTGCAAGGAGAACCTGTTCCTTGGCCCTGGAGAAGCCTCCCGCTCCAGAGCAGGCTGGGCCCCTCCCCTGGGCGGGCTGCTGAGGGCTGCTGGGCCCCCGGGGGTCTCCGCTCCGGGCAGCCGCCACAGGTGGACTCCAGAAAACCAACTTGGGGAAGCAGCGCAGCCTGGACCGAGCCACCACTGTTCCGAGGTAGATTGTCAGGTTGGTGCAGCCTCGTTTCAGGGGTTGTGGGTGTCAGCCTTCAGCGGCTTTGCCACACATGAGGCACTTCCAGAGGGGAAAAAATCGTTGTGTGAAAATCATGAGCTTGTTTTAAACGCCCCGGCCTGGCGCTTCCTGCTCCGCGGGTCAGCAAGGCGTCGACCCCCACGCACTCCCCCTCCCCCCACTAGCCACATTGTCTGACCCACAAGTGAGAAGCGACTCTGAGGTTGGTGGTCCCACGAGGCCTTACCGCCTTCCCAAGAAAACTGCAATTGTCAAGATGGTCGCCGACGTCTGTGACAATCACAGTGGGGTTTTAGGGGGTTAGTTTTGCCATGAGGTGGAACCGTGTTCAGAAACTTTATTTGGGAACCATGGAAGCTTTTGCAAACCTTCTGCTCAAACAGCCTATTTCCCTGCAACGACTGGCTCGCCAGACGTGTATTTTTAAATGATTTGACTATGTCCATGGCTTTGCTGGTGCAAATGCCTTAGGATTTGCCAAAACCTCTTTTCCTGTAATGGCTTAAGTCAATTAACAGCCAGCATGGGTGAGAATTCCAAGCTGTTAATTTTGCGGTCTTAGCATGTCCTGCTTCTCTTCAGATAAGACAATATTCTGCAGTCATTAAGCAAAACACCACATTACGGGATTGAATTGGATCCAGACTCAAACATTTGAGTAAAAAAATTCCTATTTCTGAAGCATCCTGAAAATGTTCTGATGGAATTAATTCTCTAGCCAGCAGATAGAGAAAGGCCTACTGATCTGGGACCCAGAGAGCCCCATGGCACCCCAAAGGGAACCCAGAGGAAAAAAATCCCATTCCGTTGGTAAAGCCCAAGAAAGGCAGATGTCTGTACTTCTCTGGGAACATTTTTCCAAAACATGGAGCACAGAAAGCTTGAGGGGCTGCTGCTCCCAAGATGAGGTGTGAGAGGAACTAGCCAGAACCTGAACCAGCCTCTGAGACAGCCTCCTGGGAATTGCTGGTGGTGAAGGCCTCACAGGGCCCCCAGCGAGGGGGGCCTCCCTGGTATCTCCAGGAGCCCCTTTGCCTTACCCACCTCCATAGACCCCCCGTAGGCGCCCCCCGTGAGGCCTGGCCCTGTGCACAGCCTGGCACCAGGCACACACAGCCGGAAGGTGAACTGAGCCACAGCCATACATGGAACCTATATGGTTCTTTAAAAGAATGAGGTGAAGGGCCCGATGGCGCAGCAGGTTAAAGCACAGCACTGAGAGGCTAACGCCACTTCAGCATGAGTTCGATCCCCGCCCCGGAGGTGACCACATGGCGCAGCAGACCTCTCCTGACCCCCCGCTGCTCCCCTCAGCAGTGTACTTTGTCAGTCGGCCTGTTCTCCTCCCCACTCTATCTCTGGTGAATCCTCTCATGGCCCCTGCACCTCTCTGGCCTGTACCCCAGTTCTGTATGCATAAATAAATAAATCTTTAAAAAAACAAATGAGGTGAAATTCCATACGTGGGCACAGAGCAAGCTCCCAAAACTATTTGTGCAAAAGTAAGCGTGCTCCTGCTGTGTGTGCCACCTGCGAGTGTGTGCATACGTGCGACACACACACACAGATGCTGGGATGTGCAGAGCCTGGCTCTGGGGAGACAGCAAGAAGCTGGTGCCTGCTGCCAGCTGGAGAAGGAGCTGGAAGGAGAGGAACTGAAGGGAGAGGGGCTAACTTCACACCATTGAGTTTTCAGTATATTCATACAGTCTCTTTTCAATATCCCAGAGCCTGCACTATGCCAGGGCACCTGGGCTGAGGGTGACCCCGCCATGCCTCCAACGCCTGCCCTCTCTGGGCATCATGAGCACTGGACACAGACATGACTTGTGGAAGACAGGCCACTTTGTCGCTCTGTGGTCTTGGGAAAATCACTAACCTTCTCTGATCTTTTCTCTTCTGTGATCCTTTCTTATCTTTTCAAGATAACAAGTTTCAAGATAACGGTTATTTTGAGGCTTGAACAGAAGTGGATGGGAACGCAAGTTAGTCACCACTGCTGCCGTCCCTGCACCCTGAGTAAGAAATAGTGGCCTGCTGGTGGACACCTCCCCGTCCTGGGCACCTGGGGGTCCTCAGAAGAAAGAGGCAGAAGGCTTGGACACCTGATCCGATAAATAGGCCAGGGAGTGCCTCACCCAGCCAGCCCAGTGCACTGTCAACCCTTTCCTGGCAGTGGGGTTTTGGGGAAAAGTTGCCCCAGTTATAACAAAATTCACAACCTGGTTTCAAGCAGTTCACCCTGAAACCAGCCTGGGATCAGCCTTTCAACTGGGGGTAACACACAATCTTTTGAGTAACAAATCACTTCTCGGGTCTGTTCATCTTCCATTCAAAAGTGTCCTGAAAAGTGGCACATTTATCTTGATTTTTCCTTATTTGAAAGCTCATGACTTGAAATCAGGTAGCTGAGCTCACTGGCCCCTGAACCGTCTTTCCCCTCCCACATCTCTCCTCCATCCCTGCCTGAGCACCCTCTCGTTCTGGCTGTTCTCACACAGAGGACATTCAACACTAACTCTGGTGTCTGGATTTGCCATTGCTTTCCGAGCAAATCTGAATCCAGGCCACATTAAAAGTGGAAACACACCGGAATCTCAGTTTATGGTCTCCAAGAGCTAAAACCTGCACCAGCACCCGCCACTCTGATTATGCTGGTAACGTGCATTCGTGTCTGTTTTCCGGAGCCATAAGTCTCACTTTCTATTAGTTATTTCTTGCCTGGTCAGTCCCTGCCCTCTAGGGTTCAAACAATACCTGAAGGGAGTTCTCAAGCTATTTCCATTATTTCACAATCCTACTTATGTACTCCTTAGCTAGGCAGCGCGGATTTCTTTGCTTTGGCCTGAAATAACATCTGGCACGAGGGCGTGAGGGTCAGCCCCATGCCGTGGGCACTGCGGGGTGGGTTCCCAAAGCTGTCTAGGGTCACACCATCACCCCCTTCAGTGGGTGGGTTCTTAGCTCAACGTTCCCCTCTGCAAAATGAAACATAGAATACTGAAGAAATGCTCGTTTTTCTTACTGAATTCAATTCTAAAAATAATTAAAAGAAGTAAAGCATTAGTTAATTATCATTCACTCACTCAGCAGAACATTGTTGGGCCCTTAACTATGTACCGATATTCAAGTAAGGAGAGCCAGAAATAAATGATATGCACAATTCAGAAGTGATGCAGGCTGGTGAGGGGAAAAAGAAACAGAAGTAGTTTAAGGTTAGGGACATGGTGGGTGGGGGGGAGACAGGAAGGGCCATTAACACCTTAACTCTGTCATTTCACTCACCAGAGTGGAAAAGCAGCCTCGGGCCAAAAACCGGCAGGAACTAACCCTGTCCTCCTTTGAGGAAAGGTAAATGAAATTTGCTGAATAAATAAAATCTTCCAAAATACGGATTTAAGGGAAAAGCAAATGATAAACAGGGCTCTTCAGAGAAAACATGTAGAAATCCAGACACAGTGCACCGTGGTGTTTGCTTTGTACAACAAACACTCTGAGGATTTGTGGGCCCCATGGGGAAGTTACTGGATCTTCCAGCGAGACCCAGCCGCAGGCCAAACTACTGTCCAGAGGGGCGGACCTGACCTGTCAGGTCAGGGGTCTGCAAAGTGCAGCCAGGCCCAGCCCAGCCCGCAGCTGCGGTCTCCCGCTCACTGCCTACCCGTGAGTTACCCGCCATCGTTCTCCTGCCAGAGTGCACAAGTCGACAGCTACGAGACGGTGACAGAGCTGGTTGAGCTCCCCTTTGTGTGTTCAAATTTAGCGTGTGTTTATCACCCCAGAGGAAATCCTGTATCTTTCCAGTCACCATCCCACCCGCCCCGTCTCAGGCCTCCCCTGCCCGCCTAGGCCACGGTCTTCTCTTTCTGTGCTTCAGTTTGCCTCTATAGACCGGGCTTCTCTGTCGGCGGGGTCACACAGTTTATGCCCTTGGTGCCTTGCGCCAGGAGAAATGTTTTCAGGATTCACCCCCCCTGCAACATAGGTCAGACTTAATTCCTTTTTGTTTGGTTGGTTTCTGTTCTGCCAAACACTGTTGCCTTGCATGTGAGGCCACATTTTTGTCCATCCAACCACTAGTGAACTTTTGGGTCATTTCTACCTTTTTCTGCTATGAACTTCTGTGTCAAAGTCTGTGCCAACATAGGTTTTCAGTACACTGTTACCAGGCGCAGACCTGCTCAGACCGGGTAACTCTGTTTATCAGTTTGAGGAACTGTCAGGCTGTTTTCTAACGTGACCATGGTTTGTTTCCTTATCAAAGGATGAGAGTTCCAATTCTCCCCCTCCTTGTCCATCCGGTAATCGTATGTCTTTTCTTTTAGCCATCCTACTGGCTATAAAGTGGCTTTAATTTACACTTCTCTAATGACTAAGGCTGCTGTCTCCACCCAGTAAAGAATATATGACATTCCTGTATCGTCTCCTAAGAAATCGTTTTTGAAATTCTTTGCCCATTTTAATTTCACTGTTGCTCTTTGAATCGTTGAGTTTTATTCTGCATCCTGGTCCCTCATCCGATATGATTAGTAAATGTTTCCTCCCAATTGCCGCTTCACTTTTTACTGGTGTTTTTAAAGCACAAACATTTTTTTCTTTTACTTTTATTGACGTCCAGCTTATCTGCTCCCCTTGACTGCCTGTACTGCTAAGGTCTTCTTGAGAATCCACGGCTTACCCACAAAGATTTGTCTGAATTCTTCTAAGAACTTCCCAGTTTTAGCTCTTACCAGGCCCATGCTTAAGTGCTTCTGAAATTCACCCAACACAAGGCGCCTTCACTGCTGTCCTTTGGGAAATTCCAAGGGTTTTAGGAGCTCTGCGGGACCTGGGGTGAAGATCAAGTATGTCCTTTTGTTATAGACCACAACATCCCAGAAGGTCTGAGCAGTATTACCCAGTGTAGACTTGTAATCGCCACTGTATCCCCACCAAGTTCCCCTTATTCGGCCCCTTCCAGTCACACCCACTTCCCTCCCTGCAACATCGCCATGGCAACCTAGCATCTGTTTTCCATCTCTATCTTTTTGTCAATTAGGGACGTTGTTTAAGTGGCATCATACAGTATATGACCTTTAGAGAAGGTGTTTTTCATTCAGCTTAATGCCCTGGAGATGGGGGAGGAGGGGTGAGCTCGGATAGTTTGCCCTGTTTTATGGCGATGTGATATTTTGCAATGCGGCTAGCAGTTTGTTTAACCCTTCACCTACTGAGGGACATTGGTTATTTCCAGGTTTGGCTATTCAAAATTAAGCAGCTATGTGCATATGCATACAGACTTATATGGACACAAGTTTTTATTTCTCTGAGACAGGTGCCTGGGAAGTAAACGTGGCTGGGTTGGATGATTAAATATGTATCTTAGTTTTTAAGACACTGCAGACTGTTTGCCAGAGGTTGACATCCCTTTACATTCTAGATGAGAGTAATGGACAAAAACATCAGTTTCTCCTCATCCTCACCTGCATTTGGTATTGTCTCTACTTTTTTCCATCTTTATTATGATATAATGACCTATAACATTGTGTCAATGTAAAGTGTACGTCATGAGGAGTTGACATGATTTATTGTGAAGTAATTACCAAAATAAGATTAGTCTATATACCCATCACCTCACATAACTATCAATTTGAGTGTGTGCTGAGATTATCAAAGGTGTACTCTCTTAGCAGCTTTCAAATAAGCTATACCGTTTTGCTAAGTGTAGTCATCATGCTATACAGTATGTCAGGTTTAATTCCTCTTACAAGTAGAAGTTTGTCCCATGTCCTCCAGCCCCAGCCTCTGGTAACCACCATTCAACTCTATTTCTATGAGTCTGATTTTCTTTAGATTCCACACGTAAGTGCAATCCTGCAGTATTTGCCTTTTTCTGTCTGGTATTTCATTTAGCACAATGCCCTCAAAGTCCATCCATGTCACAATACAGAACTTCTACCCTTTTGATGGCTGAATGACAGGCCATCACACGAATTTTAATTTTAACCAATAGATGTATAATGATGTCTCGTAGTTTTAATTTGCTCTTCTAATATCTAGTAGTGCTGAATAACTTTTCATGTGCTTACGTGCCATCTGTATATCCTCCTCAGGAAAATGTCTTTTCATGTCTTTGGTCCATTTTCTGATTGGGTTGTTTGCTTATTTGTTGAACTGTTCGGTTGAATTTTTTATATATATTCTAGATCTAAGTGTTTTGTCGGACATGTACTTTTTATGTATTCCTTCATCTTATCTTCTCACCATTTTCAAGGGGATTTTCCCAGAGCAAATTCTTTAAATTTTAATGAAGCCAAATTTATTGATATTTTCTTTTATGAATCATCTTTTGACATCATGCCTTTTTCTTTTTTGCCTCCAGCTGCAGCACCCACACCCCTCTTGGGGTGCCACACCTCCCCTCTACTCGGATCCCATGTCTCAAGACTCTTCACCAAATTCTGTAGCCCAAAGATTTTTGTCTGTTTTCTTCTAAAAGCTTGAGCTTTTACCTTAAGTGTGTGATCCTTTTTGATTGAGTTTTTGTCTAAGTATGAAACTTAGATCAAGGTTTGTTTTTTGGCTGATGCTGCAGCACCATTTGTTGAAAAATTTACTTTCCTAACTGGGTTGCTCTTATACTTTTGTCTAAAAGGACTTAGCCATAATTGTGTGGGGCTCTGCCTGGATCCTCTACTTAGTGCCTTTAACCTCTCTGCTTCTCTTAAGTCTTGATGGCTGCAACTGTCCAGTCTGCTAGAAGTATTCCTCTAACTTTAGTCTTCATATTCAGGGTTGTTTTAGAATATCTTCCCTTTTATTAAGCTCTTCTTCCATTTCTTTTCATTAGCTTAGTAATTTTCAAATACAAGTCAGATGCATATTTTGCTAGACTTCCACCTAAAGTAATTCTTATTTTTTTTAATATTATTATTATTATCACCTTTTGGAGAACAAGAAAGTGTATTATTGAGTACACTGCTGAGAGGAAGTGAGTAAAATTGGAGAGGTTGTTTATTTTATTTATATAATACTCTATTATATTTTAAAAGCAATTGTTGATGATAGGACATTTTAAATTTTAGTTTCTGTCTGTTCATTGGTAGAATGCAGGAAAATTAATTTGTGTATCCTCATCTTATATACTGCAACCTTGGTGAATCGACTTACAAGTTCTAGAAGGATTCTTTGGTAAATCCCTTGGACTTTTCAATTTGCGTGTGTGTGCATATATGTGCATATATATTGTAACACTAGCTTCACAGAATGAATAAGAAAAACATTTCCTCCTCTACTATTTTCTGAAGACATTATATAATTAGTGTCAATTATATCTTAAATGTTTGATATAACTCTCCAGTGAAATCATTTGGAGACTTCTTTATTCATAGATCCTAATTATAAATTCAAATTCCCTAATAGCTCTGGAGCTATTCAAATTATCTATTTCATACCAGGTGAGAAGAGGTAGTAAGTACTTTTCAGAGAATGAACCTATTTCATCTAAGTCATTAACTGTGTGTGCAGAGTTGCTTGGAGTTTTCCCTTACTCTTTCAATGTGTGAAAGCTGGTAGTGCTTCCCACATCTCATTCACAATTCTTAAAATGTGTGTCTTCTGCCTTTTTTCATCAACTTTTCTACCATTATTTTTCTTGATTATTTTTTAAAATTGGCTTATTGTTCTACTAGTTATATGCCCTCAATGACATTTATTTATGCCATTGTTTTCCTAGCTCTCCTTCTGCTTTGCTTTATTTGGCTATTTTTCTACTTCCTTGAGAGGCAAATGTATTGATTAGAGATTTTCCTCTTTTCTGATGTAAACATTTAGTACTATAAATTTCTTTCTTAACACTGTTTTAACTTACAAATTTTTATATGTTACATTTCCACTTTCATTCAATTTAATGTATTTTTAAACTTCCCAGAGATGTCCTATTCAATTGATGGGCTATTTAGAATTGTACCATTTTATTTCCAATTCCTTGGAAAGATGTTCTTGCTATTTCTGTTACTGATTATAGTTTGATTCCACTGCTGTGATTTCAGTTACTATAAATTCAGTACTTTTAATTTCAACCTATGCATATCATTAAATTTAAAATGAATTTCTTCTAGGAAGCACATAGCTAGAACTCTGTCATTAAGTGGTATTTTTAGACCATTTACATTTAATATAATTATTGGTATTTAAAAACTTAAATTTGGCACTTTATTATTTTGTTTGTTCTCTCAGTTATTTGAATCCTATCTTCTTTTTCCTGTTTTCTTCTGGGTTACTTTATCGTTTGTCTCGACATCTTTTATGACATTTTTCTCTATCAGAGGTGAAATTCTTGTGTAATTTGGCTGAAACACATCTTTCTACCAAATTTTACATTATTTCATGAAATTGGGATCTTTTTATATTCATCAACATTTTCACTCCTCCACATTTGTTATGCACTATTTAGGCCTCTACAAAGCTCCAATTGCCACCCACTCTTGCCCTATCCTCTTCCTCCATGCTGGATCCCCAGAGGAACCAGAGCAATTACAGCATCCTGCTTTACAGAGGTCTGTACCCATCTCTAGAGAAATAGACTGAATTGTTCCCTCTGATTTGTTATCTGTCAGGGGAAGAAAGAGTAAGGCAGAAGCCAGGAGGTCATGAGGAGTGCCCCTTTCTTTCAACATTTTACAAGTAATTTCCTAGTTTCTTATTGATGGGGCTGAAAATCCAAGTGAAGGCAGAATGATTCTTTCTTCAGAAGGACATCTGAAAAATAGTTTAATTTAAAAGGCTGGGTATTTTTTGCCCTTGAAATAGAAAAGATAACAGAATTTTAATGTGGCTTTAAATATGCGAGAAGACCATTAATTCTCAGGAACAAACACACACAAGACCAAAGCCTCCTCACGCAAAGGTGCCTCCCGTGTTCCTGGGCACCCCAGCAACAAGGCTTTGAGTGCTGAGTGCTTTTACCTACACATTAATCTTTTCAAAATGAGATCTGGTAGGTTTTCCTCTGTCAAGTGAATTTAGGCTTCTTTTACAACTGAGAAAACCTCATTGTTGTGGGTAGGCTGATTAGTTTCAATAACTGGCAGTAACCCTTCCTACTTTTGATTTTATGCAAACTTCTCCTGCCCCTATCTCCTAGAAGTAATGACTTTCCTTATTCAAACTCTATTTATCATTCCACAGCCACATGAAACTCTACCACATCCACAAATCCTCCCCTAATTACTCCTCGCAAATGAAATGAAGCGGATGGACTGAGGGGGTGTTTGGATTCATTTGACAACTAACCAGCCCTTAAATGAGGTTAGAACTGTGCTGTCCAACACAGGATCCGTTACTCGCATGTGCTTATTTAAATATAAATTAATTAAATTTTAAAATGTAGTTCCTCACTAGCCACAGTTCATGGGTTCAATAGCCACACACAGCTAGTGGTTACCATCTTGGACAGCACAGATTATGACACATTTCCATTGTTCTGGAAAGTTCTGTTGGACAGAGCAGCTGCATCAATCTCTCAATCACAGGTGTGAGATTTGGTCATATAAACCTCCTTATGTAACTGGGTATTCCTCGTGCACTAGGCTTCTGCCATCCTTCGGGGCATTGTGTAAAATCAGGGGGTGACTTTTTCAGAGTCATGGTGCCCCCAGCAGACATGTTGGGACTACTTGGCCTTCTCAAATCCAATTCCTTCATCCTCCATTTTGAACAATTTGAGATGAGGAAGAAGAGTTAGCAAGGCAATGAGGAAAAACAGCTATAACAGAGATCTTATTGCAAATCTCTGTAGGAAAAACTTTGACTATGTGCAGATGGAAATGAGACTTTCTTTTTAATAAGCCCTGACCAAGATGGATTCTTACCATGGAATTCCAGGGTTTATATATATATATTTTAATACCCTAGAAATAATGACTTCCCTCTGTGCTTTGGGGAGGGGTCATTTCCTTTCCATCCACCAAAGCCCTCCTGGCACAAGAATGTAGGGACATAACCAGTAGCTTGGAGAATCTTTCTATCATAACTCCATACACTGCAACTTCTTAGGTGAATTTGCAAATGCAGATGCCAACCAGTGCTAATTTTTCAGGTATAGACTAATGCAAGAACAGAGCTCTGAGGCAGAAGATGAGTGATGCAGATTGAGCTGGGGTCCCTCTGGCCTCAGGTGACCTCAGGATGCTTGGGATCGCTGTGAGGGTGATGTGGAAATGGCCAATACAGAAGCAAGCACCCTTCTCCAGTGTATGTGCCAGGCCCCAGCGGAAATGTCCTTGGGAAGGCTGATTTCTTCTTTAGAGTAGGTCCAGGTGAGAGTCACAGCCAAGCTGTCGCACAATTTGTTGTTGAGTTTCCCTTTCTACCTCTGTTGACCCATGTCATCTACTAACGAATTTAAAGACAAGGGAGATGGTATTGGACACCATCAGTCAATATATTGGTAATACTTTTATACAGTTTAACCTCAGTGTCTCTTGAAATTCCCATTTTAAAAGAATTAGAAATGCCAAGATTACAAAATCTGAAACCAAACTTCTTCTCCACTCCTTATTTCTTCATCATGCTCTTTTGGGCTTTCACTGCAGATCAGGAGCACTGCGGGGCTCTGGGAGGGAGACAGGGTCCTATAAAGCACAGCCCTGTCTTCAGGAAGCTCATGGTTCTTTGAGGAAAGACAGAATTCAGGAGATGATTCAAAGTCAACATATACACCTGCAAGTTCCACAGGAAATAGAGCCAAATTGGAAAGCCAATAGAAAGATGGCATCTGGCTGTCTTGAAGGATGAATAAGAGTTGGTCAAATAAGGAGAAGCCTGTTTCTCACCCACTAGACTGCCTAAACACAGAAAAGGCTTACATCATCAAATATTGTGATGTGGAACACTGTTGATGAGAGTGTACAATGGCTCTCCCTTGGAATGTTGAGGTGCTAGTTACTTATGAAACCAAACATTTATTTGCTCTGTAACCCGGCAATCCATTACTTGGATAGTCATCTAAGATAAATTAAATGTCAAAACAAACAACTTGTAGAGGAATAGTTACAGCAGCCTCACCATAATCCAGATGTTCATCAATACAAAATGGATAAATAAATTTTGGGCTTGTTTGGAAAATGGGTAAATGAATTCCAGACAATGGAATCCTATTCGGCAATAAGAATAAACAAACCTTTGATACACAACCACTATGCAAGTGTCTCACAAATGTTATCTTGTGCAAGGGAGGCCAGATGCAGAAGAATCCAGATGCCCTGATGTCTGCAGTGCCAAGGCCAGAACCACAAGGTGGTGTGGGGTGGAAATCTGAGCTGTGAAATGGCCCTTGCTTTCTAGGAGCATCTCACCTTGGGTGATGGGATTGGTCACAATTGCCCAAATGCATTAAACTTAACTTTCAGATTACATGCCCCAAGCATAATTGAGGGGAAAGGCTTTGCAAATTCTAAGTACAGTAAAGACTACAGATTTCAACACAGCTAGTACAGAGGAGTTCAATAAAACACTGGGAGGGAGGTGAATGCAAGAGTAAAATAGGGCCCTCCCTGGCGGTGCAGCAGATTAAAGCGTAACACTGAGATTCTAGCTGCGGCCGCCTCAGCTCCAGTTCCATCCCCAGCCAGGGAGGTGACCCACATGGCGCGACATGCTGCTCCCCTCAGCAGTGTATTTCATCAATCTGCCTGTTCTGCTCCCCACTCTGTCTCTGGTGAATCCTCTCACTGCCCCTGTACCTCTAGCCTGTACCCCAGTTCTGTATGCATAAATAAATACAACTTTTTTTAAAAAAAAGATAGTAAAATATATCCTATTAGGTTGTATCTTTAAAATTAAATGCTCAAATTTTTTATACTATGGGAGCGGGAATAAAAGGGGAATTACACGATGATACAGTTCTCAGAGAAGAAATAATCCAAATTCCAGGGTTGCTGGCCAGGACATTTTGGCTTAAGAACGTTTAGTCAGCGCTGGCTTGTTTTGCTTGGGGCCTTGGTATCTGGAACAGCATCTATGTGCAAGCCCATCCTGGCCCTCATGGTGTCTGTAAAGCTCCCAGGAGCTTTACCCCTTTGCCAACCAAAGAGCTTATTCTAGTGCGTGGTTGCTTCCTCCATCATGTTCTTGACTCTGGAAGTTAGTTAACTGTGGGCTTTCCTGTGCTGGCAGTTTCCTTCTCTGAGCCCAAGATAGGAATTAATCACTGATTAATATGCCTGAAATCCCTTTTCATATTCATGTATGCATTTCATATTCTGATGGCTTTGGGGAAATCTGGTTTGGCTCTTTGCAGTCATACCAGTGTCTAAGATGCTAAGCAGTTGTCTATACGTTGGCAGCCATTTTTGGAAAAGAAAGGCAGGTTAACATGGAAACGACTATCATAACGGTAGCATCCAAAGTAACACCATTTATCCTTTTGCTGAAGTTAAAATTGCCATATGTTAAGGCAGCTCGAATCTCAATAATGTCAGTGGATCATGACAGACTTTCAACAATTGGTAGCCTCCTGTGAGGGAATTTAAGAGATCTTGGGCTGATCTCTTTCCAAAAATCTCTCACTTCTACTGGTCATAACTAAATTTCTACCATTACATATTCATTTGTTGGGATCTTTAGGATTCAGACCATATTTTATTCACTTTCCTAACCACGCTTCCTCTCACCTTTTTTTTTTTTAACACAGGGATTCAAACGTTAAAGAACCCCAAAGTATGTTGACCATCAATTTTCTGCAAAGTTTCTCTCCCTTTTCCATTTATTATTAGTAGCAAATGTCCCCAACCTGATTTCTAGCCCCAGATTTGGCTCAAATCAGCCACTGGGCCTTGGCAAGCGAGGTGTTTCTTCACACTTCGCATTTCCCAAGAAGGGAATGGAGGGGTGGAGGTGGGGGTG
>NW_004567133.1:2051425-2143318 GCF_000260355.1 Condylura cristata
CATAAGTTCGATTCCCACCTGCCCCCGAGGTGACCACATGGCGTGGCAGACCTCTCCTGACCCGCCCGCTGCTCCCCTCAGCAGTGTACTGCGTCCATCTCCCTGTTCTGCTCCCCACTCTGTCTCTGGTGAAGCCTCTCGCTGCCCCTGAGCATCTGGCCTGTACCCCAGTTCTCTATGTACAAATAAATAAATCTTTAAAAAAAAAAAAAGAAAAAGAATAAAAGAAAAGCTTGCAACCATGTCCTCTAAGCCAACCTGTATGTCTTTATTCCCTTAATCCACTTTTGAATCGAAGTTTGAAATCCCCCTCAGCGCAGCAGACTAAGTGGAAACCACTTGGAGCCATCGTCCCCCAACCCCACACCCCGCCACCCCCCAGTCTTCACTAAAGGAAAACCCAAGGAGGCAAATGTTGGCAAACTACCCAGAGGAGGAGGGCCTGAGGGGAGCAGCGGGTGAGACAAGAGAGGTCTGCCCGCCATGGGGGTCACCTCCGGCACCAGCGCTCAAACTCGCGCTGAAGCAGCTGCGCCCAGCTTGTGGTGCTGCGTCCTAACCTGTACTGCCACCAGGGAGGTCCCTGATGCCACTTTTTAATGGATGCGCCTCCTTCTGCCTCTCAGGTGGCCCCTTCCAGCTCCGAATCATTCACCAAGGTCTAGAAGCTGCCAGGGCATGTGAGCCTTGGGTGCTGAAACGTCACTGCCGGTCACCAGATCGCTTCCTTCTTCCATGTCACCTCCCACCTCTCTCCTCGCCCTTTCTCGCTTACTCTTCCCCTCTCTCGTCCACTTTCTTTCTTTGATGCAGTTCTGCCAACCTCTTCCACTGTGGATAAAAAGGCATGAAGCGTGAGTAAGTATTCTACCTTTCACCTGAGAGGGAGAGGGAGATGCAGCCATTAAAAAGTGGCATCAGGCCCTCCCAGGTGGCGTAGCGGGTTAAAGCACAGCACAAAGAAGCTTAAGCCACTTCCGCATGAGTTCAATCCCCGCCTGCCCCGGAGACCCACAGGGCGTGGCAGACCTCTCCTGACCCGCCCGCTGCTCCCCTCAGCAGTGTACTTCGTCAATCTGCCTGTTCTGCTCCCCACTCTGTCTCTGGTGAATCCTCTCACCCTCCGCATCTCTGGCCTGTACCCCAGTTCTGTACGAATAAATAAATCTTAAAAAAAAAAAAAAGTGGCATCAGGGCACAATGGGTTACTGCATGCTGCTTCAGTGTGAGCTCAATCCGAGGCCCCAGAGGTGACCCACATGGCGTGGCAGACCTCTCCTGTCTTGCCTGCTGCTCCTCTCAGCAGTGTGCCTTGTTGATATGTCTGTTCTGCTCCCCACTCTGTCTCTGGTGTATCCTTTCACTGCCACTGCACCTCTGGCCTGTACCCCTTAGTATGCATAAATAAATCTTAAAAAAAAAAACAGTGGCGAGTGTAGGTAACCCCAAAAGGAACCGGGATACACCACACCCTGTTTCTGTCAGCTGAAAAAACTGAATATCTGACTTGAGAGGTTACAGGTGAAGGAGGCAGCCACCACGCTGCAGTGGGGAGCGACGGCCAGGCCACATCCACAGGGTTTTTTAGAAGTGGGCAGGTGGCGGGCAAACAGGTATACAGGATTGTGGCTTCCAGAGTACAGTGACGTCACACCCCTCTCCCCAGAATCACTCCTGTCAGGGGCCCAGGTGGGGGTGCCTCGGGAGCCCTGCAGCTGAGCCCTGTGACTGAGCGGCCTGCTCCAACCTGGACCAGCAGGTGATGGGCTTCGGGTCCCTGCTGCCCCAGAAGAAGTTTCCTGAGCTTGCTCTGGGCCCTCCTGGCGTTCAAAGAGCAGCTCCTGTCAGGGGAATGAACTTAAAGTGTGAGGAATGTAAGGGGCCTGTCCTTCTCACTTCACTCCCAAGGGAGAGGGCAGAGCACCCCTCGGGCTGCAGGGGTGGGGCCAGTGTGAGCCCTCTGTCCTGCCACACACCTCTCTCAGTGTGGAGAAGTATAAAACCCAGCTCCACAACTAGCTTCAACTATGAGCACTTAAAGGAAAGCTGAGTCCCACATTGTACTGGCGAGAAGCCAACCCAAGCTCTCAGTTGGCTGGGGTGGGAGGCAGTGGGAAGACTACGTGGAATTCTTGCATCCTTCAATTTTTTTTCTGAATCTATTTTGTAATCTCTACTTTCCATGTAGGCCTAAGGGGTCAGATGATAGCAGGATACATTCCTAGTAGAATTTTTTTAAGTCTTCTGGGGAGAACTACCCTGGCTTGCACCCCGTGAGAGAGCCGGTCTGTCAGCCTTGTCTCCCCTCACTCAGGGACAGCACACAGGCCACCTGCAGGGATCCAGGCCAGGACATGTGGAGACTGGGAAATACCCCAAGGAGGAGCTTTCTCCTGGGAGAGCCCTCTCGCTGGCCTCCCTCCCTCTTTTCCTGCCTGGGGGCCACTCAGAGAAGACTGTCTTTAAAGACCAGGCTGCTGATACTGTAATTCCAGGTTTTCGGAATTACAGAATTAGTCTCCAGCTGGAACAGATCCCAGGCTGCAGTGGCCACTGGACCCTGCACAGGTTGGTGTCTCACGAAGCCACAGCAAGAACTTCGCAGGCACTCAGGTAAGTAGGCGAAAGAGGCAGATTTGTTTAAAGAAAGGAAAAACTGATTGAGGAGAAAAGGAACAGAAATAAAGTGGGACTCACAGGCCGGTGAAATCAGGCCAGGGAGAGGCATGGAGCCCAATATGCCCTGTGCCTAGGGCATATTTTAACCTTTTTTCTCCATTCTAATATCTCCTAGTTGTCCTCTTTGTGACTGGCTCTGTCTCTGTGGCTGTTTCCCTGAGTGGATGTGTCCAGCTTTATTGCTCTTATCTTGGTCTTTCTTTCACTGTCCGTCCAAATTCTCTTAAAATTCACTCCCCTTATTAGTCTTAAAATTTACTGCCCTCATTAGCCCTCCTGGATTTCTCCAACCCTATCTCAGAAGCTTGTTAACTCTCCCAGCATCCTGCCTACACTGTTCCTAAAGCTGCCTAATTAACCCTAACTCACCCTAGAACTCACTAATGTGGGCTTTTATCCCTTGTTCAGTCTACTTAAGTAGAATATCTCATGCCTCTCTGATTTCAACAATTCTGCTCCATGGAAGTTTCATGCTCAATGCAGCCAAACATCGTTTTCGGGACTGGTGGCCAGTCCCATGATGGCTTGATAAATGGACTATGTGGTCTGTGTCCCTTCCTATCAAAGGCCATGGGAGCTTCCAGTGCAAGCCCTGGGAAAGCTGGAAGGAGGTGGTGGGATGCAGGAGTGAGCCTCAGCCTCCAGGAGGAGGAGCAGCTGGCTTGAGTGAGGGCGAGATGAGCGGAGTGGGCTTGGCTCAGGGAGCACAGACATAAATATTCAGGGTTTTCTTTTCCCTTTTCTGTACATGATACTTTGAAGCAAGAAGAGCCCCATTTGCCTTCTTCCCAGCCCAGCATATTATGAGCATGGCCCAAAATGCCCAGAGCCCAAATGAATTTAGAACAGGTATAAAAAATATATATGAGATTTTACTAGAGCTGGAAATTACAACCTAAGGCCTCAGTCAGCTGCTAGCTCCACGCGCCTGCAGGCCAGGCTACGACAGAGCAAGGAGGCGGATGTAACTGTGCAAATGGCAGCCTGAGTTCAGGGCTGGAAGTTGGCCGGGGACTGCTTCCCGGAAGGGGCCCCAGCCCTGGGCCCCTATTAAAATGCAAATTTCCCCTTCACAGTGTTCCCTCAGGCCCTCCCTGACCATTGCTGCTGCGTTTTAGTAGCAATAATATAAGTACTTGTCTCTGAAGCAGAACTGACAGAGAAACAAGAGGAAGGAATGGGGTGTTTTGTGGGGGTTTGGTGGCGTTGCAGGCGGAGGGAGACCAACTGCCTAATTTCCTGCATTTGTGCAACACCCCAGTCTTTTCTGAGGGCCTAATGCCAGCAATCAGTCCCTGGCTCTCAACCCGCCTCTTCAGTGTGAAAAATCGAAGCCAAGAAAAGTGCCCCCGGACCCTCTGGCCTTCTCCGTCTGTCTGTCTGACTCCCTGGCTACAGCGCCCCGGCCCACTGGTTTTTCAGTGTTCAAACAGCTTTAACCTTTTTCCTCAGCAGACCTGCTCAGCAGCCCTCAAGTACAGGGTGTTGTTTTAGAAACTGGAGAAATCTACATATTTCCAATCTCGGAACACATCTTGTTCAATGAAGCTTCAAGGAAAGGACAATTTTGCTTTGGAATACTGATGTATTTTGAAGTATTTCTCCAGCAGCAGGGGCTGATGGATGTTACAGACTTTGGGGAGCAGAGGGCTATTGGGGGGCAGGAAGACAAAGACTTGAACAGATGTGCAAAGGTGTCTATTTCCTTCAAGAAGCTGCTTCAGAAAGCTAAGAATAACTATTAGGGTAAGCTTTGGTTTCCCTGAAAAGCTGAAAGACACTTCCCCCGATGAATTACTGGAAGGGATTCTTCTCAACCCCTGAATTCAACTTTTTGGGGAGTTTGATGACTAGGGCTCTTTTTTGAAATGCAACCACAAGATCTTAAGCATACAATTCAGTAAAATCTGATGTGTGTTCCTGCCTGTGTGACTGCTCCTGGGCAAGGGACATCGAGGCACAGACAGTGGCATCAGGTTCCAGGAAAAGTGAACGGCTTCTGCGTGAATTGATTGGCAAGCAGCAAGAAGTAATCTCAGACCAGCTCCCTTGTTAAGAAAGAGAATGAGATCATACAGACGTGGGGAGCCAGGGTAGAGAAAAAAGCAGTTAAATGTAAAGGAGGAATGAGCTAAAGGCTAAGAAATGCCCACTGGCTGGAGTTCATTGACTAGTTACGGGCAGTGCATACATGAAGTATGAACAGGCTGTTCTTCAGGTAATGGGGTTTTGAGATCTTGCAGGTGGTTGTCCTCACCTCGGGGTACCCCCTCCTCTGCATTTGTGTCTCCGGGCTCATGTTGGCCTAAGGGCTCAGCTCAAGGTTAGCAGCTTGGGCTTGCTTGGGCTGTGATTCCGTGAATACAAGCCTCAAAGTAGACTTTTGTGCTTTAGGGTCCGAGAGTAATTTAACTATTTAACCCTGGTTACATTATCATTACTCAAACCAAGCTGTACACTGTTTTCAGCTTCCAGATGGTTCCCTCGTGCTCCTTCCCATTTGTCCTGTTCCCCAAGCCCTTGTCAGGAGCCCCTTCCCTATTCTTTATCATCCTACAGAGGACTAACTTACAAAAGTGCAGTCAGACACTTGTGCGTGTTTCTGGTCGCCTTTCTTCGATCTTCTGTCTGTGAGATTTATCAACTTTATGTATGGTTTTTTTTAGTTCGTTGTTATTAGTATTTTGTTCAATGAATATACCAGAATTTTTTTACCCATTCTACTGGTGAAGAATGTTTGAGCATTTCCATTTTGGGACTCTATTGATAAAACTGCTGTGAATATTCATGGACAGATCATCTCGTGGACATTAACACCTATTTTCCTTGGATGTAAACTCAGGAGAATTATTGGGTCATAAGCATGTGTATATGTCTGACTTTAGTAGAAATTATAAAACTGTTTTCCAAAGCACCAAGTACCATTTTGTCAGCACGGTCAATACTGGCTGTTGTCAGTCGTTTGAATTCTCCCCATTCTGAATGGTGTACAGAAGAGTCCTGTTGAGCTTTGAATCTGCGTTTCCCAAATAGCTACTGATACACTTTTTGTTCTTTCCCCATATTCTTTTTCTACTGATAGAAATCCTCTCCCACTTCCCAGACCCAGCTCATAGCTCACCTTCTCCACAGAACCATCTCATGACAAACCTTCATGATTCATTTCTTCCTTGACCCTCTACTGAACAGCAGAGGTCAGCCCTGCAGGTGAAAGCTTAGCTGGCCTGATTGATTCTCCAAAGTGCGTTTCATAATCTTGCTGTGCTCTCCACAACCCCACTGCGCCAGGCAGGACCTGCATGCCGCAGGCGCTCGTGAAAGGAAGGTGGGTTCCCTTTGCCCTTCTGACTTTTTGACTCACCCAGTGAGTCCAGCACAAGTGGATTTCGAACATGGGTTCAGGGACCAGCAAGTGAGCATGTTTCAAGGACCTTTGCTGTGGACACATGTTCCATCAGTAACCCTGGTGAAGTCCCCTCTGGCATGTGCCAAGCTCTGCCCGTTTCATTGGTACAGAGAGCGCCCCACCATCGAGTGGCAGCAAGCGGCAGCAGGAGCTTCCAACTTTGAAACTCTCTGTGCTCCGGGAGCACCTGGCCCTCGTCATGGCTTCCCTGAAGGAAAACGAGGGCCTGTGCTCTGGCTGCTGTGAGCCTCAAGAAAACCAGGTGTGGGAAGGGGATTTGAAGGCCGAACCACCACCCATCGAGGCCTGGTTATTTCATCATTCTGTCAGTCACGAACATGGGAATGAGGCTGAAAAGTATGTTCTACCGAGGAGGCTGAGCGGTGAGTGTGGATATCAGGTTCACACAGGCCTCTCACCTGTTTTCCTGTCTACAAAATGGGCAGAATCTTGGAAGTGTGCTGGGGGTGTCCAGGGAGTGTGAGTGAGGTAGTGCAGGCGGAGCTCGTGGCACAGGGCACGTGGGAGCAGAGGGTAAGTGGCAAAGTCGTGGACGGTATGTTCCTTCTGGGGAGAGAGCAGTTCTGGATTCGCATACCTCTACGCCTTCCCGCCCCAGGTCATGTATTTGAGCCAGGTCACGACGTGGGCCAGGTCACGTACGTGGTCACGTGCGTGGCCAGCTCCTGCCCCCGAAGCACGTCTCCCGATGTCCCCTTTCCCTTAGTCCAGTGCCGTTCTCATGCTTTATGCGGCTGTTGGAAGGGGGCAAGGGGAGCGGGCCTGAGCGTCTGAGAAGGAACTTAAGCAAGTGGCTGCAGCCCCCGACCCCGGGCCACCAAAACAGGTGTGGACCCTCCAGGTCACCAGGCCCACCAGGCTGGGGGGCTCCTGCATCCCCCACATCACCCTCCGAGCCTCCGAGCTCTTGGCTTCCGCAGACCTCCCCACAGTTTCCTTTATTCACCTTGACCTTCTGGGAAAGCAGAAGGAGAGACAAGAGGGGCAGGAAGGACGGGAGGGAGGGAAGTAAACACCATTGATCCACTTTATTACAATTACAAACAGCAAAGTGACAGGATGTGGGCAGAAATATGACAAATGAAGTGTTACTAGACTTAATTTACAAAGCACTTGTGCAGATCAATAAGGAAAATACCAAAGCCCCACAGACAGACATTCAAAGGACATTCATAGAAGAAATATAAATGCAAATAAACATATGGGAAGACATACAACCTTATTAGCAACCAAAAACTTCCAGATTTTTAAAAAATAGCAGTCTAGTTTACTATCAAATTACAATTTTACATTATTATTGATACATTACACCCATATAAATATATATATAATTGTAGATTATGATAATAATGACACATTATAATATACCATATATTAGGTGTATGTGAAAGGTTGTAAGAGTTGTGGACATGGGCAACATTATGGACTATAAATTGGTACAAACTCTCTAGAAAAGAATAAGAAATAATGAAAAAAAGGGCATTGAGCTCACATTTATCAAAGGAAAATTTCTGAGGCCTGCTCCTACAACGAAAGTAAAATTTACGCAAAAATTTACAGTGGCAAATAAATACATGAAACCTATTCTTACAGGGAGCAACACGATTTGGCCCTATGTAGGAATAGTTTCAAAATGATTTCCATCCTTGACCTGATGGTTCACCCCAAAAGAATCTAGAAATCCATTACAAAATAATAATTGAAAATGAATCCAAAAAGTTCTCAAGAAAATTAGATTCTCGGAGCATGATTTACAAAATAGGAAAAAACAGCAACAAACCAGGTGCTGTGAATGAAGGCGGCTCAGGATGGAACCCTTGGCAGGTGTTGTTCACTGAAAAGTTTTTTATTGCATGGGGAAATGTCAACGTGATAACAGTAGGGGAGACCCGAAGTCCAAAGCCATCCTGAGCACCAGCTCATCTGTGTAAACAGTGCTCCCAAAGACAAGAAGGAAATATCAGAAACACGGTGCACGATTGCACTTGTCTTGAGGTACTGGCTTGTGTTTCATTTCTGCACGACTTTTGCATGTTCAAAGATACATGTAAATCTGAAAGAAAAACAACATAAAAATAAATCTTGAAATTCGTATTTTTGCTCAATGTGGGCTCTGAAATCGCCGTGAGGGGAGCAGAGCGGAGCCAGGGGCCTGTTCCCACTCTGCCAGGACAGGACCAGACTGTGTCCCTCCCAGAGGGCAGAGAGGCCCCGCTCGGCCTCCAGGGAGAGCCAGGGAGCGCCGGAAGTAGCCATGGGGCGGCGGCCCCCCACCAGCTCCCTACAGCTAGTTCCAGGGGCCTCCCCCACTCTTGGGTTGAGAACTGGCCTGTTCTTTAAATCCAGGTAAGACATGCACAAAGTCAACTTTACCACTCTAATGGTTTCGTAGTGTCCAGGGCGGCGGGTGGACCCGCCCACGTGGTGAGGAAGGTTCAGCACCTGCGTCTCCAGCGCCTTTCATCTGTCCCAGCTGAAACTCTGTGCCTGTCAAACAGGCCCCTTCCTGGGGCCACCATCTTTTCTTTCTCATGGAATTGGATTCTGTAGGGACCTCCTTTAAGGGGAATCACACCTTATGGCTGGCCTTTCAGTCCCCATGGTATCCCCGAGGTTCATCTATGTGTGACTTACAGCAGAACAGCCTTCCCCTGTAAGGCCAAGGTCCCACTCTGTATTTTTTTAAGATTTATTTATTTATGCATACAGAACTGGGTACAGGCCAGAGGTGCAGGGCCGGTGAGAGGATTCACCACAGACAGAGTGGGGAGCAGAACAGGCAGATTGACGAAGTACACTGCTGAGGGGAGCAGCGGGCGGGTCAGGAGAGGTCTGCCACTGTCACGCCGTGTGGTCACCTGTGGGGCGGGGATCGAACTTATGCTGAAGTGGCTTTAGCTTCTCAGAGCTGTGCTTTAACCCACCGCGCCACCAGGGAGGATCCCCACTGTGTATTTTTTTTATGTCTTCTCGCATATGTCCATTCCTCCCTCAGTGGACACTCGGGTTGCTTCTGCCTTTTTTTTATTATTGTAAGTAATGTTGCTGTGTACACATATCTCTTCAAGACTCTGCACCCAATCATTCCGGGTAATACTGAAAGTTGGAATTGCTGAGTCCTGTGCTCATTTCTTTTTTCCCTTTTTTCTCGGAGGAACTGTCCTATTGTTTCCCATTAGCGTTTTACATTCCCACCAAGGTGCCTGCAGTTTGGATTTCTCCACACCTTTGCCAACACCTTTTGTTTCCTGGGGATTTGCTTGTCTGTTGTTATGCTCCCTTCGTGGGGAGAGTGAAGTGGTGTCTTTCTCTGGTTTTGACTTGCATGTTGAGGGGGCTGGTGCTCAGGGTCTGTGGAAGGTGGCGGGGGGAGCTGGGATGTCGGCAGGGGGAGGGAGGACGGGAGAGGGCGGGCCTGGCCCTGCAAGGGCTTTCACCGAAGGGTGGAGCTGGGCTTTGGACCACTGGGCAGAGGGTGGTGGGATGGATGATGGTAGGGAGCAAAAACAGAGGCAAAAAGCCAATGGCGAGGCTGCGTCCCGACTGGGACAGAGGACAGATGGCTATTGAGAAAGCAGTTGGATTCCAGAAAGATCTGGGAGATGGAATTGGCTAGTGGCTTGATCAGGGTGTTTTTTAAAATAAAGAAACAAGGACAATGTCTAGGTCCTGTGCCTGAGTAAGGGGGTATGGTAGGGCCAGTTGCTAAGCCACACAGAGGAGGCCGTCCCGGGATACACCCACATACATATAGACACAGACCCTTCTGAGAAAGGAAGGGACAGACCAGCCCTACAAGAACCCCAGAAACAATCCATGGGCACTTATCTCACACCTAGATCTCCCCAACCCAGTGGAAGAAGTTCTCTGGTAAATACATGTGACATCAATAAATTAGGGGTCCGTTCCACCCAATCTTACCTGGGGCTCCCATATCCCCTCTAGAGATGTTTATTTGATTGGCTCTGAGCGAGTGGGTACCCTAGTAAAATTCTGGAAGATGGGATTCTGTAAGCTTTTAGCATCCAGCATAGAGCACCTCCAGCAGCCACTTAACCTTCTTAACCTGCAGGAACCACTTATCTCCACCTGTTGAGTTTTCAGGCATCCCTCGCGGAATGCCTGGAGGGGCTCTGTAAGGAAGCCACAGAGATCAGTGGGGTGACCATCCCAAGGGAACCCTGGTGGTGAATCCCCTGTACCTTCCACACCACCTTCCCAAGTGCTGGCCGGAGCTCCAGGAGGTCCGCTCTCAAAAGCAAGTGACTGGACGCTTGTATTTCCAGTAACTTCTGTGGCTGTATTGTCTTGGGACTTGTGTTTGATTGTGGGGTAACATTTACGTGTTGTGAATTGCTCAGGTCTAAAGCACACACTAGGGTGAGCCTTGATAAGCCAGTGCAACCTCCGCCCATCAAGCAACGGGATGTTTTGTCTCCCAGAGTTCCCATGTGCTCCTTCCTGGCCAGTCTGTGCTCACCCGTGGAGATCCGCCATCCTGATTTAGGTGGGCGGACATGAGTTTGGAAGCTGGGGCGCTTCATCACATGGAAGCATCCAGTATGTGCTGTCTGTGGTGTTTGTTCCTCTCTACTCTGGAGCAGCAGTCGGTTGTGTGGGTGGTGGTGCTGGTCTGCTCCCCCATTCTTCTGACACCCTTGAGTTGTCCACAGTGTGAGCTGAAACCAATCATGCGAGGCCGTCACGTGGGGAATGCTTTTTGGACATTCTCTTCGCTCCCCTTGGGTAGAAGGAAAGCTGGAAGCATTGCGGAACTTTTTTATTTTTTTTAAAGATTGATTTATTTATGCACACAGAACTGGGATACAGGCCAGAGGTACGGGGGTGGTGAGAGGATTCACCAGAGACAGAGTGGGGAGCAGAACAGGCTGACTGACGAAGCACACTGCTGAGGGGAGCAGCGGGCGGGTCAGGAGAGGTCTGCTGCACCGTGTGGGTCACCTCCAGGGCAGGCGGGGATAGAACTCGCGCTGAAGTAGCTTAAGCTTCTTAGTGCTGTGCTTTAACCCGCTGCGGCACCAGGGAGGGCCATCGCGGAACATTTTAAGGAAACTCAGAGGTGCCACTTCCCACCCAACCCCAGGCAGCCTGTTCCGTGTGGACGGTGTTCACAGGTTCACCTCGACACCAGCCAGGAGCCTCCACTGCGCTCTCCAGCCAAGGAGCTTTACCGTCTCCATGTGCACATTGTGTGCAGAATTTAATTAGCTGCATTGAGGAGAGTGACACCAGGACGGCTTATAGCATGGTAGCACTGAGGGTTTTACGGCCACATATTAAAACCAAAGCCATAGGGAGACTGGCTTGGGGCCAGACAAATCAGCAGCAAGAAGGGTAAAGATGTGTTGAAAATAAAATTTAATTTTCCAGCTGGGTTATGAGCAAGTCAAATTCTGGCTTCACTGTGGGGTCACAGCCTAACAAATGAGGCGGGCGCGCAGGATGGCATCGGAAGCCCGAGCGAGCAGTGGACCAGGGAAGATTTAGCAGCCCCACATGTGGGCTGGATCCTAACAAGAGCAGCCTCGATGAAGGATGTTAAGTCTCTGTCCTTTTTTGCATAAATCCTCATAGTCACAATCTAGGGAGTCACCTGGAACCTATTTAACTAAAGCGCTTTCACAACAGGTCAGGCATAGCAGGAATTAATCCTCTATTCACCTGGAGTGAGGATGTCGCAGCCCAGCCTTGGGCAAAGCCTTTCCCAACACAGCCGCCATGCAGCGGACTGTGTGCTCACTGCAAGACCCAATGGGGCCCCACTCCCTAGACTCTGTCAGGGATGTTTACAGCTGCATCGTTCATAAGAACCAAAAATGGGAACAACATAAACATCCGTTAGCTGATGAACAGAGAAGTCAAATGCGGTCCGGCCATGAAGTCAGATAGTGTTCAGCAGTGAAATGAAGTGGTGATGTTACAGGGCACCCCAGTGTGAACTGAGTTGTCTGTCTGTGGGTCCCACCCACATGCTTAAGATTCAGTTGTGCTGCAGACACACACAAAAGGAGTCAATAATGGGTTTTGACACCTGCTAGAACACGGATGAACCTTGAAAACACAATGTCCAATGAAAGAAAGTAATCACAGAAGATGACACAGCAGATGATTCCACCCAGAATAGGCAACTCTTTGAAGACAGAAAGCACATTAGTGGGTGTCAGGGTAGATGGATAAATTAGGGTGGCCCCAGGTAGATGGATAAATTGGAGGATTATTGCTAAAGGGTACAGGATTTTTTTAGGGGGAGGATAATAAAAATGTTATAAAATTGATTAAGGTAATGGACACACAGTAATGTGAAAGTACTAAAAAGCCATCGAATTGTATACATCAGATGGGGGAATTGTAAGTATGTGAAGGGCAACACAAAGCAGAGCTGTTTAAAATGGTAATTTAATCCTTGAAAGGAGTCTACTCTTCTCTGCATTTTAGGGATTCCGAAGCCTCAGCACGGAGGGATTACAGAGGAAACCCAGATCCTTTTGAATATTTCTACATTTCACTCTGAGGTGATAAAACAAGATAATCAACTCCCTGGATAAAAATAAGGTTAGTTTTCTTTCATGTGTCATATATCAAAGTAAATTGCAGATGCTTTGAAGACTTAAATCTAAAAACCAAGACACAACTAGAAAGAAATACAGGGAATCTCAAAGTAGAAAGGACTTTCTAGGTATAAAAACATGAAAGAAATGGCAACCGAGATGAATGAAATTATACTAAGTTCTGAATTTTAAAAACCTGATAGACGAAATTAAAAGTGGAAGGACAGGTAGACAGAAATGCTTCAACAACTGCCTTGAAGCAAGTTCTGAACCTGGAAAATAGCCACGAAACAATACAAAATGAAGTGTTGCAAAGAGTATTAGTATAAATATAGCATGTCCTAATTGTGAATGTAGCATTGTTTCACATTTCATTATGATGTTGGAGGGTGGGGGGCAGTAATCCCAGCAGATTTTTAAACAAAACAATGGTATTTGAAGGCCTGCTTGAGGTGATTGCTTGACATAAAAGTCACAGTTTCCAATGACATGAATTAAGCTCTCTAAGCTACTGTAACAGGGTCCCCAGGAAAGGAGAGGCTCCAGGTTCCCTGCCCCACCCTAAGGGAGGGTAGAGTTGGGCTGGGACAGAAGCGAGCAGAGACTGGGAGAAGGAAGGAAGAGATCCAGAAGAGGACCTGGAAGAGGCAGTTGGGACAGAAAGATGTGTGAAGAAGCTGTGCCTGCTTCTCGGCCTTGAACTTGTTCCAGGGACTTGAGGGACTTGGGAGAAGACGGTGGGTGAGAGGCCCGTGAGGCTGGCAGTGGCAGCCTGTGCTTTGACTGGTATTCTGATTTGGCGCCGTCATCACATACTGGCCTGGTCCTTCTGTCCCTTACATGTGGTCCCCAACAGAAGGTGCCTTAGATTTGTAGCAAGTTTTGGGCCTCAGTGACCCTGTTTTGGGCCAACCCTGTTTGGCTGGGGGTTTGCCATGAGGGGATGTCTGATTTGGAAACTACATATATGTGCATTCTCTTTTCTTGTCTTTATTTCACACAAAATTTATGGAAGCTATTTTCTATTGAAGGTCTTATGCACTAGTGTATGTTTTTGTCTTGATGAGGCAGATGACAGAACCTATTTAGTGCAAGCAGGTTTGAGGGTTCCAGGGCACCCCTCACCCTACCCTGTAACACTATAAAATGGATAGCCCCATTCAAACTGCTCATAAGAGAGAAAAATTAGCTAATATTCCTGGAAGATCATTTGAACATAAACATCGAACACATACTGTTTATACCTTCAACTAGGATTCCCACTTAGCAATTTATCCTCAAATAGCAATGGAATAAATACACAATGATTTATATATGGATTTTAATGGATAATCACCAGAAATGAGAACCTTCCTAAATACCAAACAGTAAGTAAACAGTTTTAAAAACCATGATACAATTGAATCATTTGTAGACAAACTACAAACTACATATGTGCTAGTTCAAAGCTCCTAAATGGCGTGAGAAAATACATGTAATGAAACATGAGGTAAAAAAAACAAGACACAGACTTTAAAGTGCAAATGTCTTAATTCTGAAGTAAGTGAGTACATAAACATATGTGCACAGAAAAACAAAATTGAGAAAAAAATATTGAAAGGGACAGTGCTTGACTTAGCAGGTGCTCCACAATGTTGAGAATAAGCATGAGGTGAATATACCAAACCAGACACACTGGCTTTTGGGAAGTGGCATTTGGGGTAATATTTGTTTTGTCTATGATTTTGTGCATTTTCCAAATTTTTATGGTCAATTATACTTATAGTCAGAAAATAACATAATTAAATTTTAAAAGGCTGTCAAGATGTCAAGTGAAATACAAACTGAAAGCAGTCCACCATGTCTCACACATAGGCAAAGACAAAGAATCAAAGAAATATTCAGATAAAAACACATCAAATAGGTGTTTGGGGTGGAGGGTAGACAAGAAACACGTTCTTGGTTTCCTGCCTCTCAGGTTTATAACAAACTAGAGTCCATTTTCAGTCTATTTGGGATAAAAACCAAAACTGATACCAACAGCAAAAACATTTAAATGGGTTTTCCTTATTTCGGGGCTCCTCGTCAGTAATTTACTATCGCTTTCATCAGAAAGGCTTGTCACTACTGGTTCCTAACAGGTGGGAAATGACAGTTGTTTCGCCAGAAATCACAAGGACACTTCAGAGGCAAGGATGCCCCAGTGCAGCGTGGGCAGGAGCTGGCCCTTCAAGTCCACTTACCTTGATGGAAATCGTTCCCCGTTTGAATTTACATGTGCAGAACTGGATCACTTTTCACCCTTTGGCCACTCACATAAACACAGCAAATGAACATGGACAGTGGAAGTGCTTAATAATGCACAAAATGACCCAAATTTCTAGAGAGTGGAGAGTCAAAATTGTAACATTGAAATCCGCAAACCCTCTTAGTCAGGAGAGCCAGGCTGTCTCATAAACTGTTGATAAGAGTAGCTAAAATGTTTCTAGAGAACAGCTGAGCCACAGATAATAAAGAAGATCTGGGCTCATTTCTGAGCCAAACAAAATAATGTGATTCATATTAGCCAGCTGTATTCTGCAGCCAGAGTCATTCTGTCTGCTTTACCCATCACCTACTCCAGAAACCGGTGTTCTCCATGCCAGCTGACACGCGCGGCCTTCAGACCATGGTTTCTGCAATATTGTGAATTAGAGGGGAAATATGTATCTGGTCATTCAGATGGCAAAATGCACTTCTCAGCCATATTTAGTCTAGTCTCAGCTCCTAGGTCACAACGCCCTTGGGCCAAATGCTCAGTGTTGAGGGGGTCTCTTGTTTTGTTGATTAAGGCAACTTTTGGGAAACCCCTGAGGGGAGTGTTGGTTGCCTGGGAAACCAAAAGGCATAGAGGGTGGGATTTTTAATCCCACTCTCTGATTTCCTGGGAGGAGGAACAGAGGCAGAGTTAGTGACCAAAGGCAATGGCTTCATCACTTGTGCCTGTGTGGTGAAATCACCATAAAAACTGAACAACCTATTGCAAAGAGCATCCAGATCACAAAGATTTGGGCCAAAGGTGCACCTCGAGAGGGCAGCAAGCTCTTCCCCATATCCCCACACCTTGCCCCACTTGTCTCTTCCACCGGCGTGTCCATCTGTGACCTTTAGAATCTGTGTAATGTGTCGGGGTCTAATAAGTAAATGGGGGTTCTGGGTGCTGTTCTCGCAAATTAACTAAATCAGAGGTGAGTGTTCTGGACACCTCTGACTTACAGCCAGTTGGTCAAGAGCACAGATAGTAACCTGGGGCTGAGGAGGGGGTGCTGGAGCACTGATGTACAGCTGCTTGGTCAAAAGCACCTGTTTAGAGCCACTGTCTGAAGGGAAGGGCAATCTCGCGGGGGCTGAGCCCGTAACCTGTGACATCTGATGGTAACTCCAGGAAGACAGCGTCAGAATTGAGTTGAAGTCATGCACAGCCTGCTGGAGGAGGAGAACCGTTCTTTGGCGGGGACCCGCAGCACCCACATACCCATGGGAAGTTGTGCCAAAGGGACACAACACCAACCATGCCTTGTCAAAGTCGAGATAGTTGGGGAAATGTGGACCCCTTCCTGTGGCGACTGCAGGGTAATGAAGAAGCTCAGGCGTTTGCCCACTGGCCTCTGTGGCTGTCACCTGTGGTCTTGAATGCAGGAGGCGCTGGGGAGTGGGCATGGGGCAACGTGCCCGACGGTGGACACCTGGGGTGTGGTGTGGGCGTGCCTACGTGGGTGCGCCTGTGCTGAAGGCGGAGGCTCCGAGGGCGGTGTCGCTCAGAGACAGTGATGGCTGCCGGAGCAGCATCGGCTGCAAGAGGAAGAGACCATGAGCAGACCCAGAAGAAGCCCGAGGAAACGCGCATGGATTCGCAGGGGCCCAGTTGCTGTCTCCCTGCCAGCTTGCTCCCCCGAGGACTACCAGGACTATTAAAAACCTGTGGGGAGGACACCAAGGGCTCCCAGGTTCGCTTTTAAGCTGCCCGAACTGCTGGTGAAACTACCCGCCTGGGAAGTGACAATAGGGGTGGTCCCCAAACTCAGCTGTGGGAGCAGAGAGCCGGGCAAAAGACACACTGCAAGGGGGTGCGCAAGTCCTCCTTCAAGCCCCACCCCCTCCCGCTGCCTGGCACCCTTGGGAAGCCCCGGGGCCGCTTGCCTTAACTTGTTGCCCTCCAGAGGTGGCTTCTCCCCTGGCGCTACGTGTTTGTTCACACCCCTGCAGACCTAGACCTTAAGCCAGATCTGGCTGAGGGCGCCCTGTTTCACTTTGCACCTGGCCCCCAAGATGAGCACAGGATGTCATCTGAAGTGGGGTATGACAAACTGGTCTTCTGAATGGGGCGCAGGCGCTTGAGGTGAGTGTTGGGTCTTCCGTTTCACACATTTACCTTATGTGGTCAGCTTGGAAGGCTGGGGTCCCCCAGGCATACCCCTGGGGGTAAGTCTCTGGCCCCAGAACTTACTTTGCAGCTCCCATAGTGGGAAATGCATTCAGCCCAGGCCTCGCTCTCCTGTCTTTGTTCAGGTGAAGTGGTGTCGCTAGGGAGTCGCAGTCCTGCCCCATGACAGCAATCTGGGGCTGCACCAATGTGATGTAGAGAGGCTTTGAGAGCTTTAATAGAGCACCCTCCCTCGCCCTTTATTCCATTTGGACGGCACAAGAACAGCAGGAAGAAATAAATGCTCCCCAATTGCAGTTGTTTGCTATGAGGGTTTGTGGAGAATGTCAGAACACAGCTTGTGCAATTCCAGGCCCTGCACTCCTGCTGTGAAGTGACACACCGGAGTCACCCATCCGCAGGGCACAGTGTGGATGTGCACCAAGATCACGCTCAGAGGCCATTTCCACCTTTTCAATGGGTGCAGCTTCCTGAAGTCACCTCTAAGGGTAGCGCTTCTATCCAGGGTAGAGTTTGGGGTGTTTGGAGTTTGACAATAGGCATGTTCGACCTCCTGACTCTCATTCAAGTGGAGGTTTCCGTTTTGATGAATGCATGTCAAGATGACATGCCAAAATAGGCGTCGACCTGTAAGAACTTACCCCAGAATACCATGATCTGTAAACACTCCACAAATGCTGGTGTCGAGCATGGCCACAACAAAGAGATCATGTGAATCAGAATCAGGTGCTGAGTCTTTTTTATCTTAAATCGCTGTCATTCCATCCTACCCAGAGCTGGATTTTAGGAATAAAACTAAGAGACTCACAGATTAATGTGAATTCATTATCTTTACTGGAAAGATAATTAAGGCCACTGTCTCCTGATGGCAGGTTGGCACCATCTTCACCTACAAAGGACAGCTTCATTAGCATCTAAATTTTATACCACAGGCATATCTTTATCTAATTTTCTTTATAAATTGAACGTATTTTTCAGATTCATTAAAATTTCCAGCTGTTTCTACACTGGGTTGAATAAATGAATAAATGATTTCTAAGGATTTTCTCTCTTGAAAGATATTTCATAAGGCACCTCCTTCAGGATTCCTCTGATTTCTACGACTGAGGTTCTGCAGGGATTAGCTCAACCCACTGTCTTAAATATTGACCTCCATTATTGCTAAGAAAGTTGATGCCAATGCCGACTCCAGAAACAAGAATTTAAAGGCCCTGCTCACACTCCCGGGATGCATATGCATGAGGTCCCCTGATTCCTTCAGAGCTGGCCTAGCAGGGCCTCAAATGCAGAATTCGAGGTCAGGTCTTAGGTCCTCAGCCAGACACTGCGAAGACTGTCTTAGGTATTCATTTGCTTTCTCCTTGTACTTTTCTGTTTTCTCCCCTAATGACAAGCTGGACACCACAAGCTTGGATACAGGAATTGGGGCAGAAAGGGCTTACCAGACACTCCCTGGCTGATTTAGCTTCAAATGTATAAGCCCTTTGAGAAAACAGTCTGAAGAGAGAAGTGAACTCCTGAGAGAAATGTAGATAGAAGGAGCATTTTTCTCAGATTGAAAAGGAATCTCCCAATTGTGAGGAGTAGGGGTTCCAGTTTTCTGCAAACTCAGGGACCTTTCACTGTGCCCCCAAGCTGTGCCTGGTCCTCAGAGACAAATGTCCCATGCGCTCCCAGGGGTGTGGGTCTCAACCTGGACGCCAGCTTCACCAAAGGTCCTTGGACCCCAGATGTGGCTGAGGGACAGCAAAGAGTTCTGGGTTTGAGGGGGACATAGGAGCCAACTTTGAATGTCCCTCCCAACTGCCTTTAACCTAACTGGACTCCAATACCTAGGCATAACTTCTAGAAGAAGCCTGGGTGGGAACGTGTCATAAAATTACCTCTTGTTTTCCCACTGGCCAACAGGAGAGGACAAAGAAGCAAAAATAAGTTGATTTCAAGATACTGAGGACACAGGACATTTCTGGCCCTCCCAAGTGGTGAACTGAGGTTCCTTTCCACTGCACCCCACCCCACCCCCTTCCCTCACACACAATAACAAAGACAAAAGAAAGACATAACCTCTACGGAAAGAAGACTTTTTAGCAAATATACGAGGCTGCCAAAGCCAGGGAGCCTTATCCAGCCAAATGATTACCGTTTGGGTTTTATTTCTAAGCGTCTTTTTAGCATTATGTTGTCACCTATAATAAGTAGCACTTCTTGTGCAAGTGGTAGACGGTCCTAATTGGGCCTGGCGAGGAAATTTTTCATACGTTTCAGAAGGGAAAGATGAGCAGCATATGCAGTTACACTAATGGTTTCATTTTTTAAGACACCGAGTATTGTTTATGTGCTGTTCTTATTTTATTGCACGCAGATTAACAATTGCTCACCCCAGGGTGGGGGGAAGGGTGCACTTCTTTTACTGGCTGCTGTGAGCTGCCTTGATTGGTTTCTCCCTCTCCTGCCGAGGTCAGTAACCAGCTCTGGTATGATTTCTGCTGAATCAGTTTGCTGTGATTCGTCTTGTCCTCCCTCTCCACGTTAATTATGTCTCCAAATGAGTGCTCGGCTAACGTACAGAGCTTGTTTTAATAGAGGAAAATGTATTTCTCCTTATTTGATGGTCCTTCGTTTTGACTTTCAGCTCCCTCCCAGCCTTGCCAAGGTCTGTAATCAATAGTCACATGGCCTCAGGCCCTTTATCTGGGGAGTTGGGGTGGGGGGGACACTCCTTTCTTTTCCAACTTCAGAATCCAGAGTTAGTGTAGGGATAAAAGGACTTTATCCTCCTTTCTTGCCAGTGAACTGCTCTTTCAACCCCTTATTTTATAACAGCCCTCCCTTCTGGAAATCTGAGAAATTTCTCTTTCTATCTCTGGGAATATACCTGTCTCTGCCTTCAGGTGATCAAAAGTAAAAGCAAAGTTCAAACAAATAACTTCAAAAAAAAAAAAAAAAAACCTTGTGTGAAAGAGAAGCTAATATTTGGCCCAGTTTAGAGTGTGACTGGATGCCAGATGCCTCCACCTCCACAGAATGTCTGGTGTCCACAGCACAAACTTACTACACGGTGCTCTGGGCTCCTGGCAAAAGAGGCCTGAAGACTCTCACCCTGGCCTGGCTCCAGCTCTGTATATTCTGCACTAACGGTCACTAACATAGAAACAAAAGCCATCAAGGGGGCTAAAATGATGGCAAGCAACTTAGACTGGTTGGGAAGCAAGCTGAGTCACCACCTGGCCACGCAGCAGTGGAGAGAGGACGGGAGGACGCGGTCTGCACCTGGACAGAGGACCCCTGGGAAGCACAAGGACCGGAGGGATGCTCGGCCCGCCGTCCTCCTCACTGTCTGGCTCCAGCCGCACAACTGCCGCTCACGTGCGCCTTCTCGATGCCCCCAAGCGCCTGACCCCATAGCATCCTATACCTTGTCCCTCCCTAAAAGCATCTGCTGATGGTCACGGTTCTCAGGAGCTGTGGATCAGTGGACATGGGGGTGGCAATACAGGGTAAGCTTCCGTGAGACTGTTTTGTGACTACTCGGCTGCAAGCCACTCAGTGCGCGGCCTGTTTGTGCGTTCTGTTTAGAGACCCTTAGTTGCACACTGCCGCTTCATTGCATGTTGTCCAGGGACCCTTTGTCACGTACCCGGAGCTCAGCCAGCCCGGGTGGCTTCTCCAGAGCTCACGTCGCAGCCGCGCGCTCAGGAAGTCCAGGCAGCGCAGGGCTCGGCCATCTCAAACACCAGCATGGCCAACCAAGCGCGAAAAGGTCACTCATTTACAGAAATGAGGGTAGGATGAGGCAGCGCACTGCCAAAGATTCAGCAAAAGTGCAAATGTGGAACCTGCAAAACAGTTGGCGCCCAAGGCAACGCTCATTACCCCTCTTGTAGCAATCCCTCTCCCCCTGCGGCCCTGGCGGTCTGCCGCTCTACTGAGAGCCACGGGTTGGGGCGCTTTGCGGTCATCGCTTCACAACCCCGGGGTCAGGAGCCCAAGTGCTGGAAGTCAGCAAGCTGCTTTCTTCTGCGGCCTGTCCTCGAATGTGGGCAGCGGCTCTCCTGTGTCCTCATCTCTTCGTCCAATAAGGCACAGTCCTACTGGACTAGGGTCCACCCAGAAGACTCTATTTATCCAAATTACTTCTCAAAAGGCTATCTCCAAATTCAGCGCTCTGCTGAGAGCTGGGGGCTTAAGACTCAGAAGTGTGAATTGGAGGGGTGCAGTCAAGAACGCACTTGTCCCACCCCTCAAGTTCCTGCGAAGCTGCTCCCACTTACTGCCTCATCTGAGAGGCCACGGTCTTAAATATTCCCCCTCTCGGAGCAACAGTGTTGGATTATAAGTGTGAGCAGAGAGAGCTTCTCACCAGAGTTGGGAACAGCCTACCAGGTTTGATTCATAATGAAGATTAATATCAGAGTCTTAGAAAAATGGACAAACTCCCTGAAGGAAGCAGACTTCTCCCACAAGCCAGTGACTTAGGACACCAGAGGAAGCAGCCTCGCCCGGGGCTGGGTCAGAACAAGGCTCCTGTCCCTGAGGACAGCAGGCCAGAGGCCTTGAGCAGCCTAGGGTCACTGCTGCCCGACTGTTCCCTGAAGCCCTTCACACGTACCCAGGTCCCTGCCGCCTCGGGCTGGGGCAGAGGCCACTGGGCCTCAGACTATGGAGGAACACAGGAGAACATTCTCAGTGAACTGAGTCACTGGAGGACTTCTGACCTCCAAGCCTTCTGCCTTCTGCTCCCAGACTCATCGTCGTGCAACACCAACTTTGTGGTTGCATATGCCTCCCCCCCAAAAGCTGTTGGAGTCCTAACCCCAGCATCTGTGAATGTGGCCTCATTAGGAAATAGGATCGAGGTAAGGTAAATCAGAAGGCGGGCCCTGAGCCCCAGGAGAGGCGCTCGCCTGCAAAGGGAGACTGGGGCGCAGTCACGTGCATGGGAGCGTCCTGTGAAGACAAGGCAGGGCCCGGGGTGAGGGGCGGGTGCGAGTGGACGAGCACCAGAGACAACCAGCCAGCTGCCAGAAGCCGGGGCGAGGCCCGGGACAGGTTCTTGCCATCGGCCTCCAGCAGGGACCCAGCCTGAAACTGCATGATCTTGGGCTTCTGACCGCCAGACAGTAAGTGTCTAATAGTGAAGCCCCTGTTGATGGTGCCACTGTGAGCAGCATCCGACACAGAAGCCGTTTTTTAATCAGCCCTCTTCTCCCTCTTGCTTAGAATAAAATGCATCCTCCTCACCATAGCTAACAAGCCCTGCATCGCCAGTCTTTGCCGACATCTGGCCCCATCGTAGGCCTCTTGCTGAAATTCAGCACACCCTGGGCTCACTGCACCCGCTTTGATCGGCAAACAGGAGCGGCCATGCCCCAGGGCCTTTGCACCAGCTGTCCTTTTCATCTGGACAGTTCTCCCCGCAAATCCTCTTACCATTTCGGTTTCAGTTACAATGTCAGCTCCTCCAAGAGGACCTCAAACAGCCACACCACAATCAGTGCACCCTAATTCTGCAGTCTGTTCTAGCCCTTGTCCTGTTTCAGTGCTTGAACTAATCATGATCCCAAAATTATCCTGAGAAGAAAAAACACTAAAGGAAACAAGCAAAGTGCTTTCTATGGCTGCGCCTCTGACAGGATGGTGGATGGCATGATTTTAACTCCTCTCTGCTCTCCAGAGCTCTGGCAATGAACATATGTAATGGAAAAAAGAGGCTACAGCATCTCCATGAGTGGTCAACGGGTTATTGGCATCTATACCTTGAGCACAGTGGTGGCTGGAGAACTTGCCCTGCTAAGTGGCCCCCCAGCAGAACTCCCGGCTGGTGGTTCTAGTTCTACACTTCCTGGGGATCCTCCCATGACCAGTCTCGTTCTCCTCTGCCTATGACCAGACTGACCTGAGTGAGCTGCTGGTGACAGTAGAATGAAGCAGAAGTGATGCTATGTGACTTCAAAGTCCAGGTCAGCTAAGTCCTTTGTCTTTGCTTGCACCAGAAGTCTCCAGAGGAATCCAGAAGCCACATTGGAAATGTAGCCACACGCCACGCTGGGGAGGCCACCTGTAGAGGCACAGCCGCCCACTCCAGTGCCCACCAGCTTGTGGCAGCGCCATCTTGGATGTCCCCCACCGCCTCCCTCCCACCACCCTCCTAGACCCCCAACAACTGAACAGAGGCGAGGGCTCAGACAGAGAGGACCTGGGTACGTCCAGCTCCACCAGACAAGACTCACCCTGCTTGTTGCTCTCTACCTGACCCTGTTACTGGGCATTTTTGCCATATCCTATTGGATTTTGGAAACTTGCCTAAGAGTCTTTGGCTGATAAGGTGCCAGGGCAGAATGGAAGCTGAAAGGGCTTTGAGCTCAGGCAGCATCCTGAAGGCATCCTGGTGCTGCGCTTGCACTTCATCAAGCCTGGGTTTGGATGTGATGAAGAGAAAACTTAGATAATATGGTTGATTTGTAAGTTATTTTAAGTTTTTTTTTTTTAGTTATTTTAAGTTATTATTCTCAAAAAGCCCTGAGATAGGTAGTAGCCATCACTGCTTCTGTTGCTTAAGTGATGTCAGGGACCCTGGCTGTGTTAGCACGGAGCTGTGTGCCTCATGGCCACAAGATTGCAACATAGCACCAGACATCACATCTGTGGGTGTGGCGGCGAGTAGGAGGAAGTGTGGGAAACCGTGTCAGCACAGTTCTCCTTGTTTTAGGTTGCATGGATCAGAAGTGGATCTTACGGCTTTCCCTAGCTGCAAGGGAGTTTGGGAAGTTGGAAAATTACCTTATGATGATTGTCTTAGGTAATCCTAAACCATCGCTTAGATTATCATGGAAGCCTGAAACTCAAGTTCCTCTTAGCAAGGAAGAGGAGATGAGGCTAGCAGATCATCCCAGTCTCCTGGCCAGCCTCATGGCTTTGAGACCGCAAGTGCGTCACCTGAGGCCAGTGACCTTCTGTTACTGGTAAGTGGAATGGGCCTCAGTAGCCAGCAGCCCTGCTCAGCAAGGGGTTGCTGAGGGAAGGCATCCCTGGAAGACAACCAGGCCCCTCTGCCTCTGCCTCAAAGCGTTGCAAAATGTCTGAAATTAACCTGGTGGTGGATCACACCGGGGGACACAGAATTGTTCAGAATCTGGCTGTGAGACCAGCAATCTGCTCCATGAAGAAAAAACAAAATTGGCTGCTCTAGAGGAAACTTCTGCGGGTCCTGGTCGTGGGTGGACAGAGGGAACCGTGCTCTGTGTCTTTATCAGCTGCAGACACCAGGCGGGAGTCAGAGTTATGGCGCCAACAGCACTTCTGTCAGCCTCTGCTCTGGCTCATTTATGGTGCGTTACTAGGCCCAGCAAGGACACGGTGCCTGAGGAGATCTCTCTTTGCATTAACTTAGTGGCACTTACACATTCATTTCCTGGGAGTTTCACCTCTTTGTAGGGTCATTACCCTCCTCAGAGGTGTGTCTGGGCCAATTTCACTGTGGAGAACCCACTTACGTCTTGCCCAAGGCAATATTCTCAGGGCTGTCCTGGGATGGCAGACAATGAGACTGCCTCCATCCTAGCCTGCCACGCTCTCTCCTCCTAGCCGGTCTTGTCGTTGTTCATCAAGCTGATTCTTTGTCACCAGCCTAAATTGGTACTTGCTGCGGTGTCTCACCCTACACAGAAATCCGTATCCCAAGAGGCCAAGTCCCTGGCTCCTTCTAACCAGAATAAAGTGACTCGTTAAACTATTCCATTGCCTTCTGGAATGAACATGCTGTGCAAGAACATCTTTCTCCATCTCCTCCTGGAAATCATACATAAGAAACAAGGAGAATTTTAAAACCCCATAAACTCCATTTGGGGAAAACCCAGAAAATGGATAGAGTCCGCAGATTGCAGGTACGTGTACAGACTGACAGAACAGCCAGGGAAGAGCGGCTGTGCAGGAGAGGCTGGACCAGGTCGGCGGTGCCCGACATCTCTGTCGGCTAAAATTCACCTCCCAAAGATGTGGGATTGGCCCTGAAACATGCCACTGCCTGCCACAGAGTGTGGGAGCTGGGGAGACAGGTCTCGTGCAACAGGCTCTCTTGGGCCTGGTGTGGTTCCGAGGAGCAGAGGAGGCCGGCTATGTAAAACAATTGAAGATAAAAAAGCCTTATTTATGAGAAGCAGCCTACATTCAACAAGAGAGAAGGAAAACCTGCCAGTTAATACATTTCCTCAGCCCATCCCTCCGTGACTTCCCGCAAAGAGTTCACTCAGCACGGTGCTGGTGTCTTCCCAAATTCATGTCTTCTTTAAAAAAAAAAAAAAAAAATATTTATTTACTCGTACAGAACTGGGGTGCAGACCAGAGATGCAGAGGGTGAGAGGATTCACCAGAGACAGAGCGGGGAGCAGAATAGGCAGATCGACGAAGTACACTGCTGAGGGGAGCAGCGGGCGGGTCAGGAGAGGTCTGCTGCGCCCTGTGGATCTCCTCCGGGGCAGGCGGGGATCGAACTCATGTGGAAATGGCTTTAGCTTCTTTGTGCTGTGCTTTAACCCGCTGCACCACCAGGGAGGGCCCATTTCATGTCTTCTTTTATGTGCTGGTGGGTTTCAGCAAGGTTCCAGGCCACTCTCGCAGAGCCCACACCTGCAGACCACACCTCCAGTGTCCCTTCAGCTCATGTGGTCACGGGGCCGGAGACCTGTGGGGTCTCAGCACAAGGGAAGAGCCCAACATCGGGCTTAAGATCAAACCCTGGCTCGGGACATCTTCTGCCCCTTTTTCTTCTTTCCTGAAGGTTGCAAGTAGATGTGGCAACACCACCACTGTGCCAGGCCGCCAGAACTAGGGGAGGAGAGAGCTCCGGAAGGGAGGCGCTGGATTTGGGTGGCCTCATGGAATGTGGAGGCTCCCAGCGGGCAGGGCTGCAGGCCACTGGCCTGGCGGTGACGAGGGAGGATTCTCTTGTTAACTGTTGTTTGCTGTATCCTAAACTTACACCTTATATCCTCAACATGAATTTATACCGTACACTTGAAATAGTGTCACAGGCTTCGCGGCATCTGAGGGGCTCCTTGGAGAGGAGCAAGTCACCTGCTGGCTCCTGCCCTATGTTGTGGACATCAGCCCCCCCACAAGGGCCCTCCGGTGTGGACATCAGCCCCCCAGGGCCCGGGAGCCCAGTCTCCAGGTCCTGGGACTCTGCCTCCTCCCCACCGAGTCAGCAAATCTCTCTGGTGCTCTCTCACTCTCCACATTCACCGCTAACTCGAGAGCTCTTCATTCAGGACCCAGGCTCCAGAACTGTTTGCCCAGACCATCCCAACTACGCGGAAACATGCAACTATTTTCTCTGCAACAGTTGCTCAGTAAACAAGCCTCCTCATCACTCGCCTCTCAACCTCTCCCTTCCCTACTTCGCAGAGATCGAGGCAGCTGATCAAGCTCTCAGCTCTGGCTCAGGGCGGGCCCTGGCTTGCTGGGCTGAGCCCAGCAGGTCTCTAGACCAGCCTCACCTACCCGTCTCCACAATCAGCCATGAACCACTCCCCGCAGCCTGGGGAGCTGACACACTTCCTTGCCTGACCAGACTGGGCAGCCACATGTGTGTTCATTGACTACGAGAAAGTGGACTCTTGCCTGTGAAATGGCTTCCAGCTGGAGGGAGAGCTTTGTCCAGGAAACAAGCTCCCTGGAGCTGGCCTCGGCCTTCTCAGATGTTAAGTTTGAGGACCCTTCCCAAACAAAGTCTTATCCAGACAGCAAATGTATTTTTACAGAGAGAAAAAGTGGGTCTTCTTGTGGTCGGTTTGGGGGACAGTAATCCTACCTTGGGTTCATCTGGCTATCCCTCCTTTCTCCTCAATCTCAACTGGAATTGTCCTTGTGCAAATGAAAGTGATGACTCTTACTGGGTCTCTATGGCCCATCACACATCACCACATATAACTGCTGACCACACAGAGGGGTGGACGAAGCCCACAAGCATTTGCTTCATGGTAGAAGCTGGACACAACAAGACACATGCTGTATTTCATGGATATGAAATTCTAAAACAGACAAGATAAATCTGTAGGGATGAAAGGTCAGTGGGGTGAGAGAGAGCAGGGATTATTAGCTGGGCAGGGGCAGAAAGAAAGAATTAGAGCCAGAGCTTCTCTGGGGAGACGTTTGGTACACAGGTGCATGCCCTTGTCAGCATACATCAAATCCTAACACTTAAGATGTGCACATTTCACTCTATGCAAATTTTACCTAAAAATAAGACAGAAAAAAAAGAGGGAGCAGGGGACTGAGACTGTTGTACCTGAATGTAGTGAGGGTCAGGGCTGCACCTGGACAGACAGACTGGCACTGACCATAAGCGTCCAGCAGGTGACCAGATTCTGCTTTGCCACTAAATGGGATGAATGGAAATTTAGTATAGCGCATGATGTGACCAAAGTTAGATTGTGAGAAGACAGTTGTTCTGTCATTTTCTAGAGATGCCACAGTTGTTGCTATGAAAGGGAGGGTTTATTAGTTCTTGCACTGTGCACCTCTTCTGGGTTGAGGCAATCAGATAGAGCAGACACCACCTCCTGCCAGAGGGTGAAGGATGCCAGCTCCTCACTTTCACATACCCCAGACAACTAAGTGAGGATCTGTGGCCTGGCTCAGCCTCGCTGATTTTGGAATCACAGCCAACAGGAAAGGAAAGGGGGCTTCCTGTGACCAGGTGCTTGGGGGGAGAGGGCCCCAGGGAGCCACAGTCAGGCCCACACTCAGGGGCAGGGCAATGGTGCTTCCCACCACTGTGACTGGGGCATCATTCAGGTCTGAGCAGCCTGCACGCCTGGTTCTTAGACATGACGTCGAAGGACCTTTGATATACGCCTTTCTGCTTGACTCACCAGATTCGTTTTTTCTGTTGCTCACAACTTTAACCCTTACCTAGTAACACTGCCTGCTCTGAGTGCTGGTTCTGGGGCTGGGAGGTGGTCAGGGCAGAGATGTAGAGAAAAGAATGCAGTTTGCACTGTGAGCCATGTGGATACGTTGACTCTTCCTCCCTTCCTTCTCACCTGAGCTTTGACTATTTTATTGGTCATCTTCTTTACTTTTCATTGATTCATTATTCTAAAAAAGTCTTTTTCACCTAATAGACCATGGTGTGGGGGCTAGAATAATACTCCCCTTAAGGGTATCCCAGTTCATGTTATCTATGAATATGTAATGTTACATGGAAAGGGGGGGAATGGTGTAAATGGAATTAAGACTGCAAATCAGATGACCTCAAAACAGGGAGATTACCCTGCACTATCTCAGTGGACTCAGTCTAATCACAAGGACCCTTAAATGTAGATGAGGGAGGAGGGGAAGTCAGAGTGATAGCGAGGTAATAAAACTGCTACTGACCATGGCTGACCTTAAAAAATGGAGAAAGAGGATATAAGCCGAGGAATGCAGGTATCTCTAGAAACTGGAGAAAAAACAAACACCTCTCCCCTAGAGCCCCAAAAAGGAGTGCAGTGGCAATTTGAAGTTAGCTCAGTGATTCCTGGTTCAAACTTTAGACCATCAGGCCTATAATACAGTAACTCAATCCTTTAAATTTTAATCCACCAATTTTTTTAAAAAGATTTATTTTTTTATGTATACAGAACTGGGGTACAGGTCAGAGGTGCAGGGGTGGTGGGAGGATTCGCCAGAGACAGTTTGGGGAACAGAACAGACAGATCGACGAAGTGCACTACTGAGGGGAGCAGTGAGCGAGTCAGGAGAGGTCTGCCGTGCCACGTGGATCACCTCCAGGGCAGGGATCGAACTTGTGCTGAAGTGGCTTTAACTTCTTAGTGCTGTGCTTTAACCCGCTGTGCCACCAGGGAGGGTCCCTTAATCCACCAATTTTAGGGCATTTTGTTTCAGCAGCAATAAGAAATTAATACACATTGCAAAAACAGTTGAGCATTCTTTGATAATATATTTTGCTGCTGTTTTTCTCATATTTCCCTTTTAGTTCATTTATGTAAATATACTCGATCATGATGATTATGATTACTCATTACTGAATGATCTTTGTCAAAACATTCTTGTGGGGTTTCATGATGCACAGTCTTACTTCTCGTCAGCTACAAGAGATGAGCTGAAATGCCGCCGCCCATTACTATATTACAGTGCCAACATCTGCTACCTCAAAATATGACTGTACTTGGGAACAAGAAATTAAGTTACCATTAGTCACTTTTAGAGTGGGCCCTAATTTAATGGGACAGGTGTCCTTACGAAAAAGAAGAGGAGATCAGGGCACAGACACAGAGGGACGGTCATGAGACGACGCAGGGAGAACACGCCATGCGCCAGCCCAGGAGCAAGCCCTCAGAGAAAGCTGCCTCCTGGCACCGTGGCTTGGCCTTGCAGCTTCCAGAACTGTCAGAGCAGCGATTTCTGATGTTGATGCCCTCCAGCCTATGGCATTTTATTGTGGCAGTGCTAACAGACTAATACAAGCTGGTGATTTGACTGAAGAAGTAGATCCCATCAGACTTCTCATGGCTAAGTTTTGTCTGGCCTTATCCTTAGAAAATCTTGTTCCTTTCACATCAGTCTCCCATTCTCATGCTTCTCTTTGCCCTTCTTATAATAAGCTTTCAGGAAATAATAAATATCTTGAAACCTAAGACTGACATGAGTAGACAACTTTGACAAGTTCATGTCAAGATTCCAGCAGAGTCCTACCTTTTAGGGAGGATAGTGGAGGTGGATATTCCTAAGCTCTAACTTGGGTTTCTAGCAAGCCTCTGGCCCAGTCACACGTCTTGCGCCCCCATCCTCCAACACTAGGAATTTATAGCTGAAAAGGTCAGCTGGCATTATGGGCTTTTTAGCCTAATACAATCAATGACAGTGTCTTCTCAGAGTTTATTTTCAACTCAAAGATGAGCAATTATATGAAATTTATTCTCAACTAAGATGGAAAAAAAGCAATTATAGTGATTTTGCATGCATTTGGAGGATAGTGATGCATTCTTCACAGGTGTATGGAAGCAAATTAGCATTTCCATTAATATTAGTTAATGTGATTAATATTTATTGAGTTCCTTCGCCATGCCTGGCACAGTGCTTGGTGCTGCAAATATAATAAGAAACCTGGTGTCTGGTTCAGTGGAGCTTACGAGCTCATGAGAGAACTAGATGCCAGTGAAACAAAAACAAAGACGCCCCCTGGCTGTGATGGGCATAATGAAGGAAAAGAAGCAGAACTTGGAGAGGGCGGCCGTGGGACCAGGTTCAGTGAGCTGCATCTGTGTGGGAGCTGGGAAAGGCACCCGGGAGAGCCAGCCTGCCCCACACTGGGCACGGCTCTGATGTGCTTCCTAGGACATGGAAAGGAGGCAAGAGTCAGAGAGGAACGAGGCTGGGACCCAGGTGGAGTTTAGCCGCTCTGGAGGCTGCTATAAAGACTCCTGACTTGATATTTTTTTAAATATATTTTAAAGGTTTATTTATTTATGCATACAGAACTGGGGTGTAGATCCAGAAGTGCAGGGGCGGTGAGAGGATTCACCAGAGACAGAGTGGGGAGCAGAATAGGCCGAGTGACAAAGTACACTGCTGAGGGGAGCAGCGGGCGGGCCAGGAGAGGTCACTTCCGGGGCAGGGCATCGAACTCATGCTGAAGTGGCTTTAGCTTCTTAGTGCTGTGTTTTAACCTGCTGTGCCACCAGGGAGGGCCCTTATTTGATATTTGAAGCAATTGGGGAGACTTTGAGTGTTTCTTAAGTGAAAAAAAAAACAGTTTTTTTAAGGTACAGTTTGTCATTTCCAGATATATGGATTCAATAATTTGAATCAGATACATGCCATCATCCCCACAGTCAATTCTAGAACATTTGCCTCATCTCAAGAGGAATCCTGAATCCTCTTTTATCACCCTTACCATCCCCTTCCCTCACCCCAGCCCCTGGCACCTGCTAATCTATCTTCTGCCTCTATAGATTTACCTACTCTGGATGTTGTACATAAATGAAACTATAGTTCAGTGTGATATAAATTACTCTATTACCTTAGTAATACCCACATTACTTTAGTCTTTTGTGACTAGTTTCTTTCAGTTGGCACACTGTTCTCAAATATCATCCACATTGCAGTATATATCATGACTTTGTTATTTTTAAAGGCTAAATAATATTCCATTAAATGGATATACCACATTTTACTCATCCATCTATCAATGGGCTTTTGGGCTATTTCCACCTTTGGGTTATTAAAATTATGCAACTGTGAACCTACATGCTTTGCATGGATATATGTTTTATTTCTCATGGTTACCTAGCACTAGGATTACTGAGGCACATGCTAACTCTATTTAATCATTTTCTCATTTTTAAAAACACCAGACTGGTTTCCAAAATGACTTCCTTATTTGCAGGCTGCCCAGCAGTGTATGAAGGCTTTAACTGTTCCACATCCTCACTGACACGTGTTATTGTCTGCTCCTCAATTCTGCCTGTTTTGTGGGAAATGAAGAGCTACCTTGCTGTCTTTGCATGGTTTAACTCCCCCAGGAGTGCCAGGGCTGTTTGCTTAGGGCTTAGAGTTCTAAATTTAACTGTCAACAGCAACAGCAGAAAGATTGTTCACACAGAAGGCTGGACCCCAGCTGACCCCCTGAGCCAGTGAGTCTGAGGAGACCAGGAATTTTCATTTCTAGTGAGTTCTCAGCTAAATGCTGGTTCAGGGCCCATGCTTTGCAAAAGCACTTTTAGAACCACTGGACTAAGCAAAATAAGAAAGAAGTAAGATTGGATGGAGTTGAAAAGTGAGTGGGCACTGGAGAATTATTTCTTATTTGAAAAGAAGGCAGAAAATCTAGGAAAGAAGAGGGAAAGAACCCAGGACACCAGCGTACACAGTAAATGTAATTCTCATATCTTCTCAAAGTGGATATTTTTCTCCCCATACTAAAGGTGCCCTCAGGAGTGCTTCTACTGAACCCTCTTCCTCACCTACCTATCAGCGGGGAGCCCAGAAGACCCACCTGGCAAACGTGAGTACCCACCCCAGGGGATTGCTCTGTCAGAAGCTTCCCAGCGAATCCTCATTTCCCTCTTTCTGTTTTCCATAATGGGAAGTACCCTTTTGTACTCGATTTATCACATAATTATTTGTTTTCATGACTGTGTCTACTGTTCAAAGCCTAGAGGACTGGGTCAATGCTTTCTTCATTTTTTTCCAACAAGCATTTGGCAAAGTTGAATTGTTACGATAGTGTTTTGTCAGGGGTCCAAGTCTTTGACTTCCATTAATTAATTGGGTAAAAATTTTCCCACGTCCTTGACAACAAACATGCCCTGTGTCGAGGGTTCCTCAGCTCTGGTGATATGGAAGAGCAGTTTCTGAAGGAGTAGATTTCGCTGTCAAGCTCGCAGTCCATTGCACTAGCTCTCACAAGTGGTACCCTACTTTTTTTTTTAATTTATATGTATTGAAGTGAAACTCATCTAACCTAAAATTAGCCATTTTAAAGTGAGCAATTCAGTGGCATTCAGTACATTCACAATGATGTATAGCTACCCTCTTTAGCAGCTCTTTTTGATCACCTCAAGAGGAAACCTGTATCCATTAAGCAACCACCTGATCCTCTCTTTTGCCCCAAGGCTCTGATACCCACTAATTTGGCTTCTGTTTCTACAGACTCCTAATATGGCTTTTGTGTCATCTTAGCACCATGTTGCCAAACATGACACTGTCCCACTCATCAGTATTTCTTTTCATGGCTACATATTACTTCATTGTATCTCTAGCTGGTTTATCCAACCATCCGTTGGTGGAAACTTGGTTGCGTCTTCTTTTTGACACTTGTGAATAGTGCTGTTGTGAGTATGCTGTGTGTTACCTTTGTTACAAAGGTTCCGAAAACCTTTGAACAAACACTGGTCTTTGCTATCTCCCAGAGGACTCCTGCTCCCCTCTGCTTCTTAAATGTATGCCCCAGCTCTGAAGGGTGGGGTTCTGGAAGCCCCCACACCACCCTCACTTCATGCCTCCCCTTCTTCTGTCTCCCCAAGTTCTGGTCATAGTTACCTCCAATTCCTTACCAAGGCCAAGCAAAATATGGGGTCACGATGGCCTTGGTACTCTTGGGGAGATTTCCAGATATGTTTCTATGTGTTCCAATTTATAAACACAAAGTGAAGAACTCACTAAGTGTGCGATACTAACAAATGAAATTATTGTGTGTGAGAGATACTAACAAATGAAATTATTCTGTCCCTCGCATGGGCTTGTCCCATCACATCAGGGCCTACAGATGTCGCCCCATCATGTCTGTGTCTACAGGTATCTAATTACTTTAAGTTGCTCTAAATTAGTGTGTGCCGCTGGTCACCACTGCTTAGTTAGCTGCTCTCCTGTTGGTGGATATTTAGGTTTTCCATTTTTCTGTGGGTCCAGTAACTGCATGAACACCATTGTAATGTGTCCCCACTAAAACCATCACTAGTTCTTCTGGCCTGTTACCTGTGTCCTTGGAAATGTGCATTTTTACCTTGAATAGAAACTGCCAAAGCCTCCTAGTACTTATTCCAATAAGCCTTCAATAACAACTTTCTCTGTCCACTTTTGCCAAAACTTGACATTATCCAACTTGATATTGTTGCAAAACTGGGGATTGTGTTTCTTCCTTGCTTTAATTTGCATCTCCCTGATTACCAACCTTATAATTGTTTTTAGACTGGACTAAAACCATGGTTCTTAACTAGGGGCGAGTTTTGCTCCCCCAGGACCAATTGGGGAATGTCTGGAGGTGGGGGGGAGGTGCCACCCCCCACCCCTGGGGGAGTAGCCTGGTCCTGGCGCCCAGTGGGCAGAGGCCAGTGTGCTGCTGCGCCCCCTGCAGGGAGGGCGTGGGACAGGCTGCGCCGCAAGGAGAGGGGGGGGTTTGCTGAGAAGGCCTGGCAAGGGCGGGAGTTTTAGAAAGTCTGTCACGGAGGCTGCACCACAGCAGCGGAGAGCGGACCCCAAAATAACCCGTGAGGTTTTTATAGGAAATGATGATAATGAGACATTCTCAGCAAAACTTCATCTCTTTAGATGAGTATTGCCCTCTCGAATGAAGCACACAAGCACATCAGAGTGAGGACACCCTGCCCATGGCAGTTAGCCGTAGGAGTGCCCTCCGGTAGTGGGGTGTCTCTGCCTCAAGCAGCAGAGCAGTGACTGCCAAGCCCACAATCACTCACTGACTGAGCCTGTTCCCTCCCTGCCAGGCAGCTTCCTAGCTGAACAACTCCAAACATCCCTGCACCTTATAGGCTTTTCCTTTATGTCACAGGTAGGTATTCCAAAATGCCAATTAAATTATTCAACATTTTCTGCTACATAATGAAAATTTGTTCCCCTCAAGTTTCCCAAATCACTTTAAGAGTAAGAGTTAACTGTTTAGGAAATAAATATTCATGCTTATTATTCTGACCTCTGCCTCGCCACAAACTGGGGAAGAAGAATTCTGCACCAAGCTGACAAAATGAACCTTAAAAACAAATTTCATTGCATAAAATCCCTAGGATTAGCATCAGTGGGCAGGAATGTGGAAAGTGCCCATCTCCCTTCGTTTTTTTTTTTAATAGCATTTCACAAATAATCCAAAGAACAAACACTGGAAAAGAACAATAATGAGTGAAAATATTTGCTCCTTCATAAGCTTTGTTAATAATTCTCATACCTATGCCAAAACTCATCTTACGGTGACGGTCTAATAAAATAAAATGGTCTACAAGAATTTAATATGGTTTCAGACCTCTGCTGCCTGTTGGTGCACAGGTGAATGTTAATGAGGAAGCAGTGGGGACTGGAGGTGGGGGTTCCCCAGGTGTGGAAGGTTGCCCGGCCCACCATGCAGCTGGATGTCTCAGTTGAGGCTGTGACCAGCGGTGACACTGAGCCCTGGGTTCTGGGCCTCGCAGTAATTTGAGACAGTCCATGCTACTTCTGGAAATGGTGGGGTGAAGCCAGAACATTAGGAACGGCCTCCCAGTGTCTGGCCTCACGCATGGATAAATCTGCAGGATTTATCAGGAATCTTTCTGAATCTAAAGATTCTGCATTTGTTGATGCACAGTTATTAAGTCTGCTGGGTCAGACTGAAGCACCAGCGTGGTCTCGCCACGCCCTGCGCTCGTGATGGGCGTGCATGTCCTTGGCATGCTTCCTCAGGGACACTGTACTTCTCTACGACTGGACATTGCATTGGCCTGGCTTCACACTTCGGTCAACAGGATGTTAGCAGGCAAAGATTTCAAAAGGTCTCATCCCATCGGGCTTGCTCCCTGCGCTTAGGTATCGCCATGAGAAGCCTCGGGAGTCCCACAGACCCAGAAGAACCAGAGACACAGAGCAGGCCTGAGCTGCCTCACGCTGGGAGCCACGTGGCACCAAAGCCCGCTGTCAGCCAAATCCGGACACAGGAGCAGGAAACAATGGCTTGCTTTTCTATGCCGGTGAGCTAGGGGTGACTTTTTCCAATATTGTGGCAGTACCCCCTAACACGTTCCTATTGTATGCTCAGGGGTACAAAGATGAAGCAAGTTTAAGGAGAGAAAATCTCAGTGTCTGAGGGGCCGGAAGTCAAGTTGGGGAGCAAACTGTGAGGAGATAAAACACAGAGACAGGCACTATTACAGATGTGTAAGGGCCTCAGGACAGGGCTGAGTGCCCTGCCCCCCTCCATCTCAGAGGTCAGAGAGTCCTTCCCAGGGAAGGCCTCCAAGAGACTCACCAGGCTGCCCAGAGAAAGGATTGACTGGACATTCATTCTGGCTAGGTTATGGAGGCTGGGAGAAGGTAGGCTGAGGAGTGGACCCAGAATGTGGAGCTTCACAGTCCTGCACCCTATTGCAACCATAGCATCAACAGTTGTAAAATTCTGTGGAAAAATCTGATTTCAAAACTTGAAAATGATTGAAGGAAGACTTTGAAATAGGTTCGGGGTGGGGGGAAGGGATCCATATGAAATCAGAATAATAAATGAAATGGCAACCTTAGAAAATGCCAGAACCATGATATTTAGCTGTGCCTGATATAGCACCAACATCATAGAAGCAGATAATATCATCTGAACTGACATGTGAACAAAGAAATAGGAAAAAATACCAGAAAGTGAAATACTTGTGAGTGAGCTGGGATCTCCAGGGTAGACAAAGAAAGAAAAATGGTCAGCTGACCGAAACGTGCTGTGGCACCATGTTTCAGGTTCATGTGTACCCTGGTGGTAGAGTCTGACAAGTTCCCCTGTTGGGAACTGCGTGTCCAGGGTTCTGAGAAAAGTGGTTTGCCTTTTGCTGTGTCCCAGAGCCAATGACTAGGAAGGTGGCTACCACAAAGGGCCCGGATACAGACGACTGAGGGCTGTAAACACCACAAGCCTGGCAGGCAGTATAAATGCAGGCAGTGGACTGAAGTGAAGGCAATAAGGATGGGTGGGGACTGGGGCTAACTCCCCAGTGTCACCCACCTGTATGGGGACCCAATTAAGCGATATCTTCTGTTTTGGGAGAGTCAGAAATCAAGATTTTAATGGGAAATCACCCACTGTGTCATACTTGTTGACTAAATCAATATAAAAGCAAACAAACAAATATTGTGTGTGTCAAATAAGAGACCAGATTAAACCCTAATGGCTACCAGCAGTTGGAACCTTTGGTTTAAATCCTAGAATAAGTGATCACTACCGAGATAAAGTTTCAAAAAGAGTCAGATTTCACCTGGAAACCAAAAGCCCCTGTTGCTTTAAGGCTCAGACTGGGACAGACTTTCTAAAATCATGGGGAAAGACACACCAAAGGCTAGAGAAGGAAAAATTTGCTGGTTTCAAAGTCTGTGTGAAGCCCATGGGGTAGGTCCTGAGAATAAAACACAGACTCTGGCCATATTTCCCTCCAATTTTGACTGGTATTTGGAGGTCTGTTGGCTTTTGCTTTTGGTTTTGTGAAATATCATATAAATGAATAAAAATGAAATTGCATTTAGCAATATATTTTCCTGAGCAGTCCTGATATATTCTGATTCATAAGACCCTTCCATGAGAATGTGTAATCATAGCAACCTCTTCTCAATTTCATTCTGGGTGGATCTGTCAGGGTTCAGTCAGGGAGGCAGAGAGACACTGAATATTATAGAAGAGGGCTTGCTAACTCATTTTGGGCCTTACACACACCTAGAATGTGCTAGAGAAGTGAAGGGTTGTAAGCAGAGCTGGAAGATGATGGCCACATCACTCAGTGTTCCTCCTGAAGCCCAGAGCAGGGGGCCAGTTGGAGAGAGGTCAAGCACAAGGTCAGTGGGATGTGGCTGGGACGTCCAGGGAGACAGTACTGGGGGAATATGTTCTCCTGAGGCTGCTTCATCTGTACCCACGGGCAAGGGTCTGCAGAAGTCTCAGTCGGGGGGTCTGTGGAGCCCAAAGGTTCTGCACACCCCAGACAGAGCTGAGGAGCTGAGGATGCTGGACCCAGGGACATCCAGAGCCTGCCCATTTCTCCCTGACCCTGAGGATCCTTTGGCAACAGTCGTGACTGCCCTTCCCTCTCTCAGATCTTCCACTAATGCCTCTTCCACCAGCTCCACCCAGAACTCTTTGGGACAGGACTCCTGGGAAATGTAGCTCTCCTTCTAGCCAGGATGACCAGGGAATTCTGTGCACATGGGATATGAAAAAGAAGGGACTTTACGTTTAAATACCTCATTTTAGGTCAGTACAATTTTAAAACTGTATTTAATACAGTGTTTATATAAGCATGTTTGTTCATGAAATATAGAGAAAATAGTGGAGTTTCCCAATAAATTCTACATTAAAACTTGATTTGTTTATACACAATTAAAAATTGATATTGAAACATAAATTGGATCAAGTGTCCATTGGATCCTAAAAGAAGGACAGATATGGACTCGATATTCGAAATTCTTGAATCTTGAGTTTCAAAACAGCTTTTTTAATGCTGTGTGTTTTATTTAAGTGAAAAGAGAAATGGTATCAATGTTGATTGTTAGCATTTCTTCACAAAGAGCCCATGGCTGAGACAGGGAGAATAAAGATTACATTCCCCAAAGATGGGAGTGAAATTAGGTGGTAGTGTTGCTGCACTCTCTCTTTTAAGGCCAGTTTTTAAAATATACAGAAATCTCTATGTGCCACTTTTTATGCAATGGCTATAAATTATGGCTCCAGTAAAGCCCTGCTGAGATCTTCTAGAGACAAATTGAAGATTCCTTATTTCTTATTATTCTCGTACTCATTTGTATTTAAAATTCAGAGTTCCATATGCTTTACAACTTTGAACAATGGTCCATTCCATGTATGCATTACGCAGTGGCCAGCGCTGATGACCATTTTAAATTGCACGTTTAAAACTTTATAAGTCAAGCCGGCACTTGTAGCCCAGTCATGGCAGGCAGGAGAAAAGCAGGGAGGAGAGATGGCCACAGCGATGTGAGCTCTGCAAGCCAGGAGGTAGATTCCCTCAACAGGGACCCGAGAGAGCAGCTGAGGGGGGAGGAGAGGGCGCTGACACAGCCAGACGCCAGAGGGAGCAAGGGGCCATATATTCCTGGAAAGGAGGCTGCTGGCCCTGCAGCACGCAGGTGCAGAATCTCCAGCCAGGGTCACCCGTGAAGGTTTCTCCCCGCCAAAGACAATCGGTGAAAGCAGAGGGGGCTGTCTTGAAACATGTAACAGTAAGGCAAAGCTATAGGAGCCAGAAGAATCAGGAAAACACAAACAAAAGAACCAAACAAAGCTCCAGTGTCTGGCCATGAAGTCCATGGCTGTGACAGCCCCTCACGTAAAGGGGCACACAGTAAATGGCAGCGCGCCTTTCCGGGATCATTGGGGAGTTTTCCGTGCGAGGATCAAATAGCTCAAGTCCAGCTGGTTTCTCACAAAGTGGCATTTGTTGACTTGTGCGATAAGAACGCCAACTGTAGCCCACGCACATCTCGGGCCTGGGACGCTGTGGTTCTGTGATGTCATCAAGGCCTGCCTCCCTGCCGCCATATTGTCTCCCGTTGGTTCGTATCTGCAAATAAAGCGAAATGCAATCAGTGGTGCTGAATTGCTCAGAAAGGGCCATAAAGGGCAATTCTGGAAGGTGAACAGCAACAAAAAAGGCTTGCGTTCTTGAACTACATGAATTTGATGGCTGCCCTGTAGACACATGTACTGGAAGTGCAGACTGAGTGATAGAAGCAGAGGTAGGCACCACGGGAGTCTCAAAGAGAACAGACTTTTGCTTTGTATAAAACTGTTGGGGGAAAAGGAAAAGAAATAATATTAATATGCAAAAAATGACAACATATAAACAACTAATTAGACTATGTAACAGCAGAAATAACTCCCTACAAAAGCAACAACAAAGATGAAATTGCTAAGAATAAAATATGGAAGGTCATTATGAAGAAAACTTTAATATGCTCCTGAGGGCACAAAATAAGCCTAGAATAAATGGAAATATATACCACATTCTTGCATCAGAAGACTCAATGTAATAAGATGCCCATACTTTCAAAATTAGTGTATAAATCTAACGCGACCTCAAGAACAATGCAAATAGAGGGTCTGATTTGCACAGCTGCTGTTAAATTGTGTGGGAAAACGAGTAAAAGCAGATAGAGCTTCTCAAAAAGAAGGGGAATCAGGCCTACCAGGTATTAACTCGTATTTTACCCTATAAAATACTGATAAATAGGAAAAAAATAACAAAAAATAATAACAATAAAAAGTCAAAAGGCAGGCTCAGATACTTATGAGAATTTAATTTGTGATTACATTGGCATCTCAAATCAGTGGAGAAAGGATCCAACCATGGAATCAGTAGTGTCCAATAAACAACTGAGTAGGCATTCTCACATCAAAAAAAATAATAAGTGATAGCAAAGACTTAAATAATTTTCTAAAGAAAAGCACCAAAGCAATAAAATAAAAAATAAAACTGTAAGAAGACAAAAGTAGACTTGATATCATCATCAAGCTTCTTTAGGAAAATCTATCCCAAACGGAGTCATGAAACAAAACGAGAAACAGAAATACATTTGCAATTCATATGACAAAGGTGTCAATTCTCTCATTTAATAAAATTTTTAAAAGATGTAATAAAAATTGATTTATTGATAAATTCTACTTAAAAATTTCATAGAACAAGCTAAAAGCAAAATGTTAAAGAGGATAGAGGTTATGAGGAGACAATTTAAAGAAATGTAGTGAAGATATCAGTGGACATTTTCACCGTTTTGTCTGGAATCTTCTTAGCCAGATCTTTTTGCCATTCATCACAAGCATTTCCTTGTTTCCAGTTACCACAGGCAAGCATTTTGCTAGCCTTTCTGTCCTCACACCACCAGGTACCTCTTCCAGTTCCAGTAACAGCCATCCACTCTGCCCACCATCTGGCCCCCAAGCCACCACAACATATTTTAAGCTGGTGTTATGGCAGTGGCCTGTTGCCAGAAACCCAATTCCATTTCGGGAACACAGCTGTGGAAAAACCCATACCAAACTTCATACCAATAATAGGAACTAGAACTTTTGACATTGATGTAGGAATTAAACTAATTATGAAAACAGATAGTGGCATAAAACACCAACCATTCAACATGATGGCTCAGGGACCCACACAAGAAGGAAAGGGGTTCATTTCTGTTCCAGGGTGTCTATAGCTTCATCAGGAGACTAATTCGCCCACTCAGAGCTGCTGTGGCCTGAAGAAACAGACCGTTCAGCACTCTGAATGAGGATTCCCCACAGACCAGGGCTTCAATCAGCATGGCAGAAGGGCCCATGAGCAGGCTCGGTGAGGGAAGAGACACATGTGTGGCTTTTGCAACCTGGACTCAGAAGACATGTAGCATCAGTTCTGCCAGACTATTGGCCAAAGCAGTCATAAGCCTACCCAAGTCCAAGGGACAAAGTCTTAGGTCTCCCCTCATGAGGAGGAAGGTGGCTAAGAAGGAGCAATGCAGGCCTCTGGTCCAGCATTGTTGTCAGTCAGTCGCTACTAATATTATTTTATGTGTTTCTGTTTAAAAGAAAACTTGTTTAGTATCTATTGTCTCTTCTTGAACATTACATTGTGACCAAAAGCGTTCATCTACAGAGTTTATCTACACACCTGCTGTCTCTGCAGAGCACATCCCGGCATCCTTTACACAGGAACCCTGACCAGCACTTCAGTGATATGCTTGGGGGCCTTTTCAATGACATAGTCATCATCAAGAAGCACAAAGTCTGGGAAACAGCACTGAGCAGACTGCAGAAAGGCGTTCATCTGGAGCCTGAGCTTCAGCAAACAAGCAGAGCATCGTTTCATTTGACCACAGCTTTGTTTGCATGTTGGGAGACCCCAATTTTTTTTTCCACTGTGCTGTGCATTTGGAATTGATCACAGAAACATTGTAGTATTGATGTGGGGGTCTACTAACAAATTTTCGCAAGTAGGCAAATTCCCAGAATTGAATCTGTAAATAGGATTAACTGCATAGTGGACAAAATGACATTAGACATGGGGCCTCTCTGGTGGCACAGTGGGTTGGAGCGCAGCACTGCAAGCTAAGCCAAGCCATGGCTGCTTCAGTGAAAGTTCAATTCCCGGCCCGGAGGTGACCACATGGCGGGGCAGACCTCTCCTGACCCGCCCGCTGCTCCCCTCAGCAGTGTACTTTGTCAGTCTGCCTATTCAGCTCCCCACTCTGTCTCTGATAAATACTCTCACTGCCCCTGCACCTCTGCCTGTACCCCAGTTCTGTATGCATAAATAAATAAATCTTTAAAAAAAAAACAAACTACTACCCTTCCCTTAATTAAAAAAAAAGTTACTAATGAATCAACTTCAAAAGGGAAAACATTATTGTTCTAGAATACATTTTAAGGTTTCACATTTTAAAGATTTTGTAAATAATAGTACATAAATGTATGTGATGAAAAGCATCCTGGCTCAATAGATGAAAATTTGTGAACTTTCCTGAAACATACCATTGTTGATTAAACGACATTAGTAATGGCTGTAGGAGGCAGCGGTGTTAGATGTGTTGTCAGGGAAAATCATTACCCGCATGTATAACAGCCAGTTGCTGTATGGAGGGGTCTGTCCGGGCCCTATCCCTGCTTTTACAGCATGGTGCTAATGAGGCCAGTGTCATGAGGTCAGTATTTTGGGGGAGTCACAGGAGTACTGCTCTCCCCTTCTAGCCATCTTTTAAATCCCAGCGAGTGAGCCAAAGGGTTGCCTGTTAAGAGGGCAAATGTCTCGGTGTAAATCGTTGATCATTACTGGCGGAAGAACAGAGACACCGAGCCCCACTGCTGGGGGGTCAGCGGAGTCACAGTTTTTAATGGGCTGCACATTGTGTTGAGACGCTGCCACCCGTCTCCTGTCCTCATGCTGAGGCCTGTGGAGAAACCTGAGCAAACCCCACTGAGTTCCGGTCAGCTAACATGCTTTCTTCAGGCTTCGGCCCCCCTAAATACTCTCAGCACTTACCACAGAAAGAAAACTTTGGAGGAATTTGAGATAATGACTCGGTTGACACGAAATAGGCCCACCAAGGGCTAACAGAGCTACGTTCATGGTAAGAAATTTCTCTCCTACAATCTCGCTGTTTCACCAGAACTGAGCCCAAACTTTGGATGAAACATCCCAGAATAAGTTATTTCAGGAACGGAGTTTTTGCTTCCAAGCTTTCATTGCAAATCTCCCTAAAAAAGAAGAGAACAAGCCCTTTTCACATTCTCCACTCATCAGGACAGCCACCAAGGAAGTGCTTGCACATTAGCTCTGTCTGAGAGTGGGTCAGCCCACAGCGAGCCTTGAGGCAAAGGTTGGGTGGAAGTGTTTTCTTGGAAAGTACAGTGAGGGGATGGACCAATGAGGCGAAGGAGGGCAGAAAGTGGGTAAAGAGTGTTTCACTATAAACACTAGTCCATGAGAACCCTCAGAAACAGTGGCAGAAGCCCCCTTTCTGCACCCGTGGGGCATCTCTCCTGGGCCTGGCTTGCACACACAGGCTGAGGAAGCGCCTGAGCTCAGCAGGTGGACAAGCAGGTGCTGTGTGTACATGACCTGCCTGCAGGGACCTCTGATAGGAGTCACGGGGGTGGGGTGGAGTGAGGGTGGGGCAGCTACCATGGCCCCTGTTTTACAGATGAAAACAGGAAGCAGCATACCCAAAGTTACCCAACAGCCACTGGGGAGATGGTGTATCAGCTGTAGTTTGCTTTGTAGCAAATTAACCCCAAAGCTAGCTAGTTTAAGCGGCGAGTGTTTATGACCCACAGTTTCTCAGGATCTGGAGCCTGGGAGCATCAACTGGGTGCTTGTGACTTGGGATTCTCATGTGGTCGCAGCCATGTGGTCGGCTAGGGTTGAAGTTGTCTGACGGCTTGACAGGGCTGGAAGGTGGGTTTCAGACCCCCCCCCCATGTGGCATTGACCCGAGGCCTAAGCTCCCTCCCCAAGGGGCTGCTCAGCATAGGGTCACCATCCTGTCCCACGGAGGGCCAGGTAAGAGAAGTGAGTCAAGATGGAAGCAGCGCATCTTGCACAAACTCAGGGAGCGGGCGCTATCCCTCTGTCATTTTCTGTCGGACACGCAACCACACTGGCGCAGCCCAGGGCAGCGTGATACTTGCCTGCGGTCAGCAGAATTGGAATGCAGATTTTCCTGACCTCGTGACCATATTCTTTTGGTCATACTTGATCAGCATTCCCATTTTGAGGTGAGATAAGTTCTTTGCATTTCTAAATTAAAATATCTGTGCTGGGAAGAAGGATGTCCTTGGGTTACACGTAACAACATTCGGGAACTAAGAGAAGAAGAAAATGGTAAATGGCCTCAAAAACCTGGGAAGCCTCATTTACGCCTTAGCATAGCTACTGTCCCTACTTAGCAATGAGGAAGTGGGTAGGGAGGTGAAGTGGCTTGCCTCCAGCCACCCATCGGGTGGTATTTGAGTCCAAAACCTGTGACTTCCCACTTTGCATCACAGATAGTTCTTGACTAGATGAAGGGGTAGTTTCCATGGTGAGCTGGTCTGGGCTTGGTCTCCCAATACTGTTAGAACACAAAATCACCACAGGACCGACCCTGTAAATCTGGGCAGAGTGGGCGCCACGCCAACCTTTATCAACACAAACTCAATAGCTGGCCTTCAGGCAACCATGATGAGTGATATTAAATGTGAGTTTTCTTCCCTTTCTATGTATTTTTAAGCATGTTGTAATTTTTCTATTGTTTAAGCTGACTGCTCTTAGCAGGAGCTGGCTCCATCCCGCGTAAAGCATCAATACTAATCCTGTAGTAGGCCATTAACCATCCATAATACACATTTAGATGTGTATTTTCTTCCCACTTAATCTATTTTATTTAAGTAGTCTCCACTTTACATGCTATCAACTATTTTTCTGTACTAATTCTACTTTCCCAAGAGTCTTGGTAAAAATGCTATGTCAACAAAAAATCCAGTAACTCTGTAAAGAATGAAAAAGTTAATTCGTCCACTTTCTGGACCAAGATGCCTCAGGATGAATACAATATACTCCTTGGAGAGAATCCTTACAAGGGGGCATTATGTCAGTACACACCACAGTTTCCTATCTTTCTCTCAGATGTAGAGACAGATGCATGTGTACCTGTTTTCACACAACTACTGGATATTTTCTTGGTGGAAATGTGGCAAGTTCTACAACACAGTGACTAAGAGAAAGGATCTGAAGTTTGTCTTTGTCTCTGGGATATTCAAGTTCCAGCTCCTTTGGAACTTGACCTTTCCAAGTCCATCCCATTTGGCACATCAGCAAGGAGTTTCTCTTTGGAAATGCAGAATGACATACTGGTGTCTACTTAGCATCCTCTTGAGAAATGGATGGTGGGGTCTAAGGAACCACTCCTGAAGTCCAAGGGAGAAGAGCAGGGTGGGCCCCATACTTTCGCCGCAGTGTCTGGGCTAGAGCAGTCCTGCATATTGAATAAGACTGTGCTTACAGCAGAGGTCCCAGCCTGCATGGGAATCATAACCTCACACCACACACTTCATGTCTCCCAACAACGCTGTTTGGAAGGGGGAAGCCACCTCTGCCTGGCCATCACCTGTGCTGCTGAGAAATGGCAGTAATTGCAGGACACTCAGCACTGGGTGTGGGCACAGTATTTGGGAGGCTCCCTGCGTGGGGGAAGCAGGGCAGAGCCAGAGCTCGGGTGTCCATGGTCCCAGTCTTCCCAGATGCTGCCACGATGATGCTCTGGTTACTCTGCTCCTCAGGGGCCACTGCAGCCCAGGGGCATGTCAGGGTTTTGCTGACGGGTGGCTGGGGCCTCTTCCCAAGTCACTCGTACTTTCTGCAAACACTCTTCCTCTTCTGGTGGGTGGAAAGTCAGGGAGAGGTTTCTCAACCTGCTTGGATCCCGCAGCTCTGAGACATTCTAACACCTGAGAGAAAAACCAGCAACTGGCAGTTCCTCTCCTTACGGCAACTAAAAGTTTCCACTTAGACTCATACTGCCTAAAGTTACCAGCACTCAACAATGAATAATTTGCTCTTTGTGGTGTTATTCCAGTATGACTCTCTCTGCAAAGGTCCTCCAGTGGGCATATGGTGCCCTCAGAGCACCCCACCTGGTCAAGTTCTGAAGTGACCCTGTGAGACAGGAGCTGGCCAGTCCCTGCCCTCGGTGTGAGACATCCTCTGAGCCAATGTCCCCTGCTGTGGCATAACAGAGCCATGCACAATATATGACCATTTAATGGCCAAGTATAGGTGCTCTGTCTCTTTCCCAAAGTCCAGTTAAAATGAGAATTAGGGAAGTATAAACTGCTAAGAAGGCGTACAGCCTGAGTGAGGTCATCTGGCAAGACTGAGGAGTGCGGAGGGGCGGGTAGAGGTGGAATTATGATAGGATGGGTGACTCCCTTGCGGAAGTCAGAGCTCTGACAGCTCTCCATGGGGAGAATAAAGAAGACAGTTCTCCACCAAGAGAACTAGGGCTGCAGTCCCCCCAAAAGGCAGATGAGCATGAGGTAGGAACTGAGAGCGAGAGGTCATGGAGCATCTGTGATGGAACCGTGGGCCACCTGCCCTGCCCTACTGCCACCAGGATGCAACAGCCAGGCTCCAAATGCCAAGCAAGAGATGGGCACTTATTCCCCAGAGAAAGGGAGCCCCAGTGAAGGCTCTCCATGGTCCAGCACTGCTCTCAGCAGCAAGGTTGGCCCGCCCACCCAATTTACACACACGTTCCACACTGACTTGGCACGCAGCTGCTGTGTCCCAGGCTCAGTGCTGGACGTCCGGGGGAAACGGAGCTGACTACAGGCCCTGTGCCTTGCACCTGACATGCCAGTGGAGGGTGTTGTTTACTCTGTCTCCAAATATTTTTGAGCACCTGTTCTGCGTTTGGCAGTGTTCCAGGTGCTGAGGTTATAGCAGAGAACCAAACCAAGTTCCCTCCCTCAATATGTTCTAATAGGTGTTGGAGGAGAGAGAAAAACAAAACAAACACTGTTAAAAAGGTGTTTCTCACCCACTCATTTTCTTTATGCTTTTTTCCACCCACTTTGCTCTTTTCCAAAGACTGGGCTTGTTCTTGGATGCTACAGTGAAACAGCTTTTTTCTAGGTATGAATTTATCAGCATGGGCAGGACATTATCTCATGATAAATAAAAAAAAGAAGAGGTCTAATAGCCCACTCATCGGGGTTTCCAAAAGACAGATCGGAGGGAATGAAAAGGAAGATGTGATAAGAAGCCATCTGTGATCATTTTCTAACAATGAAGAAGGAAAAGACCCACTAGAGTCAGAGCCAGTGAACAAAGAACCTCACAGTCAGAGCATATCACCCAGAGTCCTAATTATCGGCAGCAAGCCTAACAGCTCCCAGAAGAAAAACAAAACAAATAAAACCAGGCCACCTAGCCAGAATCAAGGAACTTAATGGCATCTTACCGCTCAAGGATGCTGGGCTAGAAGACAATAGTATTCATTTAACACTTTATCAAAATGTCCAAGGGAATATTCTAAATTCTTTACAAGGCAACTATCAATCTGGTGAAGATTTGGGGACAAAAGACTGTTAGACATGCAGAGACTTAGAAAAGCATAATTCTCACTCTTGCCCGTCTTTGACGGCTCTTGAAGAGCTACAGCCCAGCCAGGGTTACACTAGGCGAGGGGGGGTGGGTGTCAGATTCCATGCAGATGGTGGGGACATGAGGAAGGGATGACTTATAGAGGTCTCTTTGTTAGAGGGACCTGAGCAGTGACGGGAAACTGCACCCTGGCTGCAGTTTTCCAGGAACAAACATGAAGCCCCGTCCCCGGTCACAGCAGACATGCAAACACGGGGACACCAGGAGACTGTCCTGGGACAGGACGCATGCAGAGCATGCTCTGAGCTGAACGTCCTGAGTGTAGGTCCATGTACAACTTAAATATCGGAGGCTGAGGGAGCCTGCAGGTGTGGCTGGAACATACAGTCTTCATCTGAACCGAAAATGGAGAACTCAAATTTAAAAATAAAAGCATCGCTGTAGAAGCGTAATGTGGACAATTTTGGAAGAGATTCACTGGGGGAAAAAAATCTGCCAGAAGTTAACAGTGGTCCTGGGCCTGTCCTGGAGCCCTCACAGATATGTGTAGACTGTGTTCATGGCAGCGTTGTTCCAGCAGACAGGAGGGAACATGCCAGAGTCCAGCAAAAGATGAATGAACAAGTGAAATGTGCTCTGCACTTTAAAGGTACAGTATATTTATTCAACTATGCCTAAATCTAAGCCTGAATGAAATATTAGTCATGAAAAGGAATGAAATACCAACACGTGCTACTACGTGAATGCACCTTAAGAACATGCTGAATGTGATAAGCCAGACAGAAGAGACGGTGTGTTCCACTGCCGTGAGTTACCTAGAGTCACCTAATCACAGGTGGGTGCCAAGAACAGGATGGGGGGGTGGAAGTTATTGTTTAATGGGGACAGAGTTTCGCAAGAGGAGTAGAGTTTTGGGGCCAGTGGTGGTGATGCATGCAAAATTGTATGAAGGTTTACTACGTCTAAATTGTACACTTAAAAATGGTTAAAATGGTAAATTTATGGTGTGCATAGCTCACCACAATAAAAAAGTTCATTAAAAAGTTAAGTCACTATCTGTAATGCTGTTTTATTTTTAACTATATGTACATAATATTTTGATGAATATTTTTAATTAAAAAAGCAAACATAGTGATATCTTTTAGTTGGAGAAAAGGAAATCAATATAAGAATATAAACTACCCTCTCTATTCCATGTCTCTTATCTTGCCAGAGTAAGAAATATGTATCTTTCTTTCTTGATGAAACTGGAAATAATATGGGATCAGTTTGGAATGACTGAGTTTTTACATCAGAGGCTCTTTTTCTATGAAAAGGAGGAGGATTTTAGCTTACATTTTTCAAAACACACACACAGACATCATCTTATTTAATGCCATGCCTTCGTATTCTGAGAAAGGAGTGCTTGTTATCTTCATGTGAAGAATAAGGAAACTAAACCTCAGAGAAATTGTAAGTTCCAGGAATAGAAAAAACCTGACTCTGCAGCGTCTCACAAAAGAATAAAGTGGCCAAATAGAAGCAGTCGACTTCACCGTAACTGACAATCGAAACTTAGCGAAGTCATCGACATGCCCTAGCATCATCTTGCCAGCTGCCTGGCAGCTCTCATCCATGTGCTCTCGCCTGTTATCTTTGTATCATCTACAGCACGTGTAATCTCACCTTTGTATATTACACACCCGTTACACGTGCACGTGCACATGGGTGATGTCTGGGTGTGGGTCACACATCTGTCACCACAGGCCCCCGTCCCATTATCATCTGTGCCTCTGTCTATCTATCAGCACTGGAGCCACCAAACTTCCTGTTTTTCCTGAAACGATCAATGTCTGCCACCCCTGCTGAGCTCTGTGAACTTCTCTAACATCACAGCGCTGTGAGAGCTGCACTACAAGCTCTGGAGGAGCATCCCCCCAGTGGACTTGCAGCTTCCGCCGTCATCTCCTCTGGCAGCGTGTGAGATACATGCCAGGCACCACACTCTTGTGCTCATGCGTGACTAAACCTGAAAGCTGATTGGCATGGCCTGCCCTGTTCCTAGCCGTTTCCAACGTAAGTTGGCACGTCCATTTCTAGGCGAGCATGTGAGGGGCTCGCTGGCAAAGCAAGGCGGTGACAATGGAGTGAGCTCAGCTAGGAGAGGCTGACGCAGGTCACCCATCAGGTCTTGGGCAGTTGGGAGTTTTCAGCAGCGCTGCCCGTACTTTGTCCTGCAAAATGCCTGAAACGACAGGGTTGCGATGACAAAGCCAGTGAGGAAAGGGAAAAAATCACACAGGTGGGTGTTCAGTGTATGTGGGAAAAGGCCGCTGAGCAGCCCTGCGGGTGTGTGAGAATCTTCCAGACACTCGTGCTAAAGTCTACGGACATTTATTGCGTGGAGTAAATCAACAACGGGTTATGTATTTTATGGCTTGGTAATGCCTTTTTTATTTTGCAACAAACCCTTAAGATAGTAATAAACTGAAAATGAAAAGCCAAAGTGCATGTTTTAATAAAAATTAAGGGCCGAATTCCCATTTCTCCAGAAGTTAATGGTGAATATATAGTTGACACAAAATGCTTGTTGACATTAAGCATCCAAGACCGGGCCCCACTGAAACAACCCCCAATGTACGCTTTCCTGTTCCTGTTTTCATGACGGTCCCGGCATGAAAACCAGAAAAAGGCAAGCCCATGGAAGAAGCTTCAATATCAACTACACCTATTTGTCATTTTAAAAGACTGTGCTCGAAGGTGGCAAATGCATTTACATGGCACTTGCTGAAATATGACTTTTCGTTTAGATCCATGACTGTTCTTCCAATTAATGTCACTCATTTTTACTCCCGAGTTTGGTTGCATAGGTACAGAAGGGGAGCAATAGCTGTTCACATGTTGGTTTCATTAGTGGAGGAATTCCACAGTTACATGATGGCGTGTGTCATGTCTCCAAGTGTCAAATAGAAAGTTGGCTCATTTGAATCTGTTTGTTGGAGTGTTTTCCATCAATTCATAGTATCAATGGGAAACCTTTGAAAATTCATCCTGCTGAAGGTAACACATCAAAAGATATTATGAATGCTGCTGCAAATTCCGTCTAAGAGTTCACCATTGAAGATAAAATAACGTGGGAGTATGACCACACAACACAAATTTTGATGGAGAATGACATCAGGGTAAAAGCAACATTCTACTAAATTATAAATTACAAATGCACCATGGCTGGTTCCAACTCTGTCTCTTTCAGGACAAAAACATACTTGGAACTAGTTGTGGGGTACTCATCATTGTTCCAAATATGCAGTGCTATTCTGATAGTAGAAACAAAAACTGTGCTTGTCACAACTTAAAATATTTCAGTTATGCCCAGAGTAATTGACCTACAAACATATTTAAATGAAACTGACATTAACTTTTTTTTAAAAAAATATTTATTTATTTATGAATACAGAACTGGGGTACAGGCCAGAGGTGCAGGGGTGGTGAGAGGATTCACCAGAGACAGAGCAGGGAGCAGAACAGGCAGATCGACAAAGTACACTGCTGGGGGGAGCAGCGGGCAGGTCAGGAGAGGTCTAACTCCGGGGCGGGGAGTCGAACTTGCACCAGGCGGCTTTGTAGTGCTACTGCTTTAACCCCCTGCGCCACCAGGGGGGGAGCCGACATTAATTTTTTTTTTTTTTTTTAAGTTCAACACTTTCTCTCTCTGATTCCATAAATTTTGGAAATGTCTGAACCTTTAAATAAAATTAATGTAAGCATCCTGAAATGGTAGTGGCTTTACTGCCTTTTATAAATGAATCCTCTAAATCTTGGGTGCTTTTATTTCAAATCAGTTGGAAATTTTTAATTAAAGTAATCATGGCATCCAAGAGATCTTTGCACTTGAAGATCTTAGCAAAATGCAATTATTGAAAATAAAGTCTGCAATCAGGAAGGTATTGAAATTTGTCCCCACAAGGCAAGCATGGGAGTAAACAACTTACATGATATGAGCTCAAACCATGTATAATAATTCATTTTAAAACCCTAAAATTGTGTTTGGGAAGATCTAGACAAGACAGAAGGAAAAGATCTTTTGATGGAGTTCCTATTTTTAATTTGAAAAACTGATACTCATACTTAAAATTTCCCAGCAAGTTTCATTAGCAAAACACTCAAAAGAGTCAAAAATAGACTAAACTTATTTCACAAATGTTGACTCATAAAAAAATCTCTCAACAGAAGGTATTCTGAGTGAAAGCAAAAATACTTTAGTAAAATATTTGCAAAGTTTAACACAAAAATAATAGATCTGATAATAACCTCCATTTGTCAGAATTGTTCTGAGCTTACCAGACAGTTTAGCACCCATAGAAAGGAGTGATTTTGCAATTTAAAATATTATGATTGACTGAAAATAATCAACTGAAGGTATCACAATTTTGAAGTCATTAATCATAAAAACCACCTTGAAGAAGAATGTAGGCAATTTTATGAAAAGAAAAACTTTTTTTTTTTTTAGAAAAATATCAGCGGTGTAGTATCAGGAGGAAATCTGACTAAGAAATTTAGAGAAATGTGTGAATAGCTGGCCATTTTATAATGTAATCTTTTCCCATTTTATAATCTAATCTTCAGATAATATGAAGAGTTTTGAATTGCTTTTCCTTTAATGCACATAGCTTTTGTTTATTTTTAAAATATTTATTTTTTGAAAAGGAGTATTTTATAGGTCTACCAATTTAATGAAGCCAACTGTCAGCCAATAAATAAATATTTCTAAAATAATTTCCATTTTAACATCATTTTTCAATTTCAAAATCTTCCCAGCTTGGGCAAAAAAAAAAAAAAAAAATGTACATGGTTACTCCATCTTATAACCCTTCTTGTACCAGAAGAGATTTAAAACAACATAACAAGATCTGGAGCATTCCATCTCTAACCTTATTAAGATTTTGGGAACTCAATGTCCTTATCAGGATTTATCCTGCTTTTAGTTCAAACAACCAGTTTCAAGCTAGAATAATTTTAGCTTGATTAGCTGTCACTGAAAATAAAGTTAATAGTTTTTGTTTTTGTTTTAATTCATACTAACTAGTTTATCTGCCGGTACCACCAGCAAGCAAGTTACAAACATCCCTGACAACATCCACTTTCTGGTGCTGTGGTTGAAGCCTACTCACTTACCTACACTGTCCATTTCAAAATCAACCATCCCGGCAGTTATTGGCTCATCCTGCCCAATCTGTGAGATGTGTCACTTTCTAGAATATGATGCCAAGTATGTAACAATGTCCTTTATCAAAACATTTAGAGGAATCATGCTTTCTCTACAAATACCCTCAGTCCTAAGCTATCTAGCGTGAAAAAGAGATTGAGCGTGGAAAAGAGATTGCATCTTTCTGAGTCCTCAGCATGGTGTTGTGGGACAGGAGGGCAGAAACTAGAGATTTAGCAGAGGCATTGCCTAGGGATCCCTTCAGCATGGAGTAAATGAGGGAGTCGGCCAAAATGTGGCCGTCTCCTGTTTGGAAACCCACAGGAACATATCCCAGACTTCAGTGCCTTCTTCTTCTGCTGCTGAGTTACAAAGAGGGTGAAGGGGAATCAGCTGACAGATACGAGAGCGTTAAAGCAACAATCAATGTGCCACGAGCCTGTGGGACAGTGCCCAAGAGTTGCTATGATGTTCTCCAAGAAAGCTCGTTGACAACCAAGTCTCAGCCTGGTCTTCCCCAAAGGTCAACCCTGAGACAGGGCTTGAAATCGGATCATTTATTTGGAGGAAATAAAAATTACTACAGATAATAAATACTCAGTAAAGTTTCCCTTGTTTTTTTGGATCACCCCAGATAAGCAAAAGACAGTCATTCATCGGTACCCCCCAGGGAATGCCCGGAGACCACACAGAGCATGCGCAGAAGGCAGGTGGAGCCAGCGTTCACCCACCAGTTCCCACCAGACCTGTCTGAGGGCTGCTTTCAGCGCTGGGGGTGTGAACACCCAGCCTTACCGAACCAGGGTCAACTAGGCACCAGGCAGTGGGGAGCCGTGCCCATGGCCCCGGGGACCAGGCGCCCATCATGTGTCTTAACCATGGCACATCTCTGCAGCCTTTGTATCGCTCTCATCCCATCCTTGCTACAAACACTGCAGCTTGAATGGTGCGCACAGTCCTTGTAAGCGCACGTGCATTTCCGTCGTCACCACGCCCGGGACTGGACTTGCTGTTGGACGGGGTGGTGTGCGGGCCAGCAGCACCAGATCCGCCAGCTTTCAGAGACCTGGCGCCTGTTTCCACTGTCTTCAGCAGCACATTGATTCACATTCTCACCAACATTCCCTCGAGTCAGGCTTTCAAAACGTTGCCAACCTGTTAACTGTGGCTCTCATTTGCATTCCCATGATTACTAATGAGATTGATCATCTTTTCAAATGCTTTTTGCTTATCAGATGCTTCTTTTAAAGAAAGTCTGGATCACATGACAGGTCTATTTTTAATCTTTTGAGGACTCTCCAGACTGCTCTCGGTAATGACTAGTGTCCCCACCACTAACACAAGGGGAACCTCCTTGCCTCACGTCTCCAACAAGTGCTGTCCCCTATCTTCGGGGTAGTAGCCACTCTCACAGGTGGGAGGTGGAAAAATATAAAAACTCTAATTCAAAGAGATCTGTGCACCCCCATAGTGCTTGTTTATTGCAGCAGTATTTGTAACAGTCAAGAACTGGAAACAACCGAGGTGCCCACTGATTGACATTGGTGAAGATTTGAATTGGATGAAGATGTGCTGTACGCACACAGCAGAATGTGCAGCCCTTTAATAAGTGAAATCCTGCCATTTGCAACAACAGGGATGGGCCTGTAGGGACTGCGCGTAGTGAAATAAGCCAGGCAAGAAAATACACTGTATGATTCCACTCATGTGGGATGGAAAACAAATGGATGATCTAAATACAAAATAAATAAATTTTTGGGGCTTTCAGACCAACTACGGTTACCCCAAAGGGAAGGGCAAAGGAAGGCAGGTAAATCAGTTCACAGGGAACAGTGATCTGGCAAAGGAGACTTGGGCTTGGTCCATCTACGTGTTGATTTTCAATGGCGGACACCTGAAAGGTGTATAATGTTATGAGGCACTATTACTCCAATAAAAATAAAGTCTGGATTTGAGTGCTTACCTTCCTAAACCGATGTGTGTGTCTTTGTTCATTTTAAGGATGTTTGTCAAGCATAATACTTCAGACTACCTAGGAAAGATATTTGTGACAGTTATTACATAGTGCTTGTTATGAGATTTTAGTGAAAACTTAAACCACCACAGTACACAGGCATAAGTAACATCCTGAGAAGAATTAAATATTCTGCAATGCCACCATCACGATTCCTCCACTGACTGAGTTCACTGTATTGCTGACCTACATTTGTGTTCATTAAATCATGCATGTAACCAAGGGAATCTAGACAGCCCCAGTTCTTCTTGGTTCCATTAGATTCTAAATAGCTACTTTATACCTTGACCACAATCCAAGAGAGTCCTGTATTTAACTAGCATCCCTTTTTAGTCTATTTATCTTTTGCTGATCAATACGTTAGGTAGAGCATCACCTTCTGCTATAAATTAGACCTTTCTTAGTTTCTTAATTAGATTCAAGAGCAAGAGAAGAGAAGCAACTGAACAAGAGGGAGCCCCTGTAAGTCCCCTCATTATCTGTTATCTCTGACCTGGGACAAGCATCACATCCAAGGCAAAGATGATTCAGGAAAGGTTTAAGGCACCATTTAACTGAAAAGTGACCGTGGGTGACGGGGGGGGGGGGGGTTGCATAGTAATGTGCTTAGTCAGCAGTCTAAATTGTCCAAGCCTTGCCAGCATGGAAGCTTTAACCCTTGGTTTGAGAAGTCCTGACTGCAAAGTGTCTGTCTTTACCTGGACCTTGCACCTTGCCAGACAGCCTGAACCCACTGTGTGATTGAAGGTGACAGCATTAGGCCACGGCTATCAGCTTGACCTCTGCAAGGGGTCAAGGGTAAGTTCACTCCCATGGGTGGACACCAAGGCAGGGTGAGCTTCCCTGGATGGCAATTTCACATACATGTTGTCACACGTGGCTGCTGGGAGAAGCAAGTGTTGTCCAGGGAGGGGTCATCTGGAAGTTCTACTCCATCACCTCTTCTTTCTACTGATTGTAACTTCACTGTCATAATTGTAATTATGGAGGATACTTCTTTTCTGGATTCAGTGGCCCATCTGGTGGATCATCCAACTTAAGAGTGATCTGGGGGACCCCAAGACCTCCACACCAGGCAGTGCACACTTCCAATACCTCAAGGGCAGGTAGGAGCACAGAAGCCCTCCCTTCGGTCTATCTTTTGCTTACCATTGCCTGGATCTGTTCAGGCTGCTATTTAAAAAAAGAAAGAAAGAGATTAACAAAGATGGCCTTGCTTAAACATTTTTTTCTTCATCATTCTGGAAGCCAGAGTCTGAGACTGAGGCACCAGCTAGGTTCTTGGTGAAAGCCCTGTCCTTGCTTTGTAGATAGAAGCTTCTTGCTGTGTCTTCACTTGGCAGAGACACATTGAGGAAATAAGTTGAAAAAGATCTATGTGCCCCCAAGTTCGAGGCAGCACTATTTATACAAAGAATTAGAAACAGCCTCAGAGCCCACTGAGTGATAAATGGTAAAGATGTACTATATATAAACAAAGAAACACTATTTGGTTATATTTTTTAAATGATGAATGACCTAGAGGGAATTATGCTTAGTGAAATAAGCTAGACAGGAAAAGAGAAACACTGCATGATTTCACTCTTACATCATGTGAACACCACATCCTGCTCATGCACAGGAACTAACCCCCTGGTGAGGACTCCACCTTCGCAACCTACCACAGAGGCCCTGTCTCCAAAGACCATCACATTCAGGATTATGACATTTGACTTCAGGCGTGGGGGTGGACATAAACCTTCACTGTATAACAACTGCTAACCAAGGATGTCCTTTCTCCCCTAAATGCCAGCGCCTTAACCCCATGGCAGCCTGCCAAAACTTTCTAAATTTTAGTAAAGAGATTCTGGAGACAATTTACTATAAATAGACAGCCTTTTGCTTCCATCAGCTAAGTTCATGACTCTTGGTTCACATTTTCAAGTGCTGTCTTAGTAATGGCCCAGCCACACAGGTAACATCCTTTAGAAATACATATTGTCAATTCTTCTTCTTGCTGAACCTATTTAATTCTCCTAATTAATAAGATCTTTTCAGGTAATATATTTGTAGCCTGTGACCCTTATCCGAGAGGCCATAACTTCAAAATTTTCAGCCAGCAAATAAGCATAAGTAGCATTGATTATTCATTTTGTTTTCTTCAGCATAGGTTATAAAGTGCATTTGAATTAGAAGAAAATTGCATGGAAGGTAGAATATATTTTAAGTGAGAGAAACAGATCACAGAAGAAGATATGTAGGTAGTGGAATCCTAATTGTAAGAAGTGCACCAACATCTTCACAGAAATATTCCAATGTTAAAGTGAGCTTCCTGGGCGAGGGGAGAATAGTGGACCACATTCCTGTTTTGCCTTTTGGTTGAGTTTACTGTTAGGCTCTTCTGCAACAAACATGGATTAACTAAAAAAGAAAGGAAGAAATATTGATAAAGGACTGTGTTATCTCAGTAGTTCTGGTTTGATATCTTCCCTGGCCTTACTTACATGTTCTGAGGGAAACTGCTCCACGTTCCACCATTCCACGTTCCACTGTTCCACGTTCCACCATTCCACATTCCACCATTCCACATTCCACGTTCCGCGCATCAGCTGGTAATGTCCCTGTTTCATGGATTGAAAAGGATTCTCTCTATTTTCTCTTCTAAATATGGCTTAAGCATGATGCAGAATAAAAGGAAGAGAAGGAGGAAGAGGATAGAAGGGGAGAAAAAAGAGAAATTCCCTAAATTAGTAATCCACTCGCACCTAAGTCATGTCATAGCCATTGCTTTGCAGAAGCGAGCTTGAAAAAATAGTGCTGGAAAAGTTGATTCCACTGTACTTCTGTAAATACTGACTCCCCCATCCTTTCCATTCCCCAAGCATATCAGTTCACCTACTAGACTGAATTATCTTTTAGTGTTAACCTACGATCTGATTGAGAAACACATTTACTCCCTATTTGCCTAAAGGAGCGGCTTAATGGAAATGGGGACCCGTGGCAAAGGTCAGATTCGCCTCTGATCCCAGACCTGTCCCACAACGGCAGGTGGGGGGTTCAAAGCTGATGCGTGAAAATTGCTTCTGGAACTACAGACCTAGAGACTCACCTCAGAAAATAAGGAATACTTACATTAATCTAAACCCTCAGCATGCGGCAGAAATCATTCCATACTCTCTAGAGCGTGCTTTTCCAAATGGAAATCCAGGCCACTGAGGCACAGACCAGAGAGCCCGCGAGTGCCCCCCACTCCAGCTCCAGGAACTCCGTGACAGGTGCATTCCCAGCAGGAGCCCAATGGCCCGCTGAGGAGCAGACTCAACAGACAAATGAGCACAGCTTTCCTGCGACCGGTCAGAGAGCCGCTCTCAGCTCCGTGAGCCTGAGGTCTCTGTCACAGCTACGACTGTGTCCTCGTGGTTCAGTCAGACTTTGTGAGCATGATTGTGTTCCAATAAAACTTTATTTACAAAAAGATTTCATGGTTTGATGATCTCCTAGTACCCTGGAGGTTTTTTGTTTTTTTTTTTAAAGATTTATTTATTTGTGCATATAGAACTGGGGTGCAGGCCAGAGGCTCAGGGGCGGTGAGAGGCTTCACCAGAGACAGAGTCGGGAGCAGAACAAGCAGATCGACGAAGTACACTGCTGAGGGGAGCAGCGGGCGGGTCAGGAGAGGTCTGCCACACCATGTGGGTCACCTCCGGGGCAAGCGGGAATCGAACTCATGCGGAAGCGGCTTTAGATTCTCAGTGCTGTGCTTTAACCCGCTGTGCCACCAGGGAGGGCAGTACCCTGGAGGTTTGTGAAATATCTGTTGAAACTGTTTCCAAATTTGTGTGTGTATACATATGTAGATACATACATAATATACATGCACATTGAATATATATTCCATGTGGATACTTTGAATATATTATATTTACTTAATAGTTAAAATCATGATATAGCAATATTTATTTTTCTTATAATAAATTATATGGTATATAATACTGTAATATATTTAATAGTATATTATGAATTATTTTATCTCATTATTGACATTACTGTTTTATTTATGAAATTATTAATATTTATTATTGCATGGTTTTGCTTTATTGTGATTATCTTAATAATATAATTATATTATATTTAATATGTGATCAAAGTATATTTTATATATTTGTCAGGGTTCTCCAAAGGAGCAGAACCAATCAAGCAGTGAGAGAGAGAGAGAAAGAGAGGAAAGGAGACTTATTATGAAGATTGACTCATACGCCTATGGAGGTGAACAAGCCTCACGACCTGCTAGCTGCCAGCCAGAGATCCAGGCCAGCAGTGGCACAATTCAGTTCTGGTTCAGAGCCTGAGAGCCAGGCTGTGACTCCTACCCTGAGAGCGGGGAAGATGAGAGGCCGCGTCCCCGTCCAGCAGTGAGGCCGGACAGGGGTGAGTCCTCCTCCCTCCAAGTTGGTCCGTTTGGGCGCGGTTGGTGCCTCTACCTGGAGGAGGGCGATGTGTTTCACTGAGGCCACCAATTCAAATGCTAACCTCCTCCAGTAAACGCTCCCAGACATGCCACAGTATGTTTAATCTGGGCATCTCATGACTACTCAAGTTGACACATGGAAGTAGCCATCACAGCACGTATTTGTTCAAAGCCCCTCTCTGAGCGCCCTGTGTGAGTTTGTTAGCCTGGCTTGCACACACAGGTGCGTGGGGCCCTCTACAGGTTGCGGACACTGCTCTGATGACCAGGGAAGTGTACACACGGCCTGGCCCCTGGGGCCCAGTCACCTCCTGCATCTCAAAGGTCCCCTGACTCTTCCTGGGCACAGTGGGCCCCAGTGTGATGATGCCATCCTTTCCAGGGCTTCATAAAAAGTAACACTTTTAAAGTAAGTAAGCAGTTTGTCTAGACATTTAATATAATGAAGTTTTACTGTTGTTGTTTTCTGCACTTTCTTCACCAACTTTCCCACCTCTTGGGGCTTTCAATGTGCATTTACAAATAGCTATAACACACACACACACACACACACACACGGAGTGCAAAATAAAAGCAGAACGTTAGCTAAAGCAAAATGAAAACTGTGGCAATGGGCAGTCACAGAACAGATTGAAGGTTTATTGAAGACTCAACTTTCCACCCCCTCCGTTGACAAAAGTTAGCAAAGGTTAAAATTAACTAGCTAGGTATTCTCCAATGAGAAATCAGTCAAGTAGATTTTATGTCCTTGTGAAAAGATTGCTTCTGTGCTTCTTGAGAGCACATTTATTTAGTGCACTCTGATGCTAAAGTCATCACATACATGTACACTCACAGGTGTGCACAGAGGAGTAGTTTAAAGGGGCTATAACTTTCCAAGTCACAAGATACACATTTGTGAGGCCGGTAGCCAAGTGTTTAGTATTTTCTGAAAAGTCACATAAGAAACCAGGAACAGTAGTTGCTTCTAGGGAAGATCACTAGGGGGAAAGAAAGGAGGGAAATTCACTTTTAATTTAAAATCTTTTTTTGAAAATAGAGAATAATACATCAGGGTACCAATGGGAGTCACTGAGTGGGACCCTGTAACCTCAACCCAAAGTGGAGAATTACAAGCAAGCACGGTGAATAGTTTCCCTGCAATGCCATCCTGTGGAACAGGAGTGATTGCAACAAATTCTGAGGCTTGAGCAATAACACTGCCCTTTAGAGATGGGCTTGTGGAAAAGGTAGCATGGCCTCCCTTCCTGTGTCTTTCATGGCACCTGGCACAAACTACAAGTAGCTCATCATAATAACCAAAAATGATAGGAAGGCACTTTCTAGCCTGTCTCAAAGATAGGTCTTGTCCACATTTAGTCCAAAAGCTCATCAGTGGGAATATGCCATGAGGAAATTGCTTGATGAAGAAGGACATGCAAGGAGCAATGGCCAGATGAAGATGTGATGCCTGGGGCTATAGCAACCATCTTGTGGCCATGAGGAAACTCCCCTGATGTCTTCTGGCTCCAACTGAAATAATCAATGCTAAAACAAGTAGCCATTGAACTTACTACAATGAGAGAAACTAAGGATCTGCATTATTTAATGCTCCATTTGTCAAATACCTCAGTTACTTTAAAGTATACTGGCTAAAATAGAATCTCATGAATATTTAAGTAATTATTCTAGACTTACCATGTCTATGAACATGATTTTCATTATCAATTTTCTTTATAGAATCAATGTACAAAAAATGACAGTGTACACAGTGAATATTTTATTTGAGAACCAAAATCCATCCAGCACTTTCTATTTTATCTTCAGGGATCCATATACTGCTAATCATGAGCAAGTATTTTAGGAAAATGTTTCTTTGATGTATCATCTAAAATTTTTGAAAATAAGATATTTTTAATACTACATTAATATTGCTTACAGATTTCCTCACAGTATAAGTAGTTATCATTAAGTAAACTGTAACTTGAAAAACAGTTTCTGTAAAGCTCTTAGAGGCCACATGCACCCCATTCACTGGAATTACCCTTGTCAATTTCCTGCCATGGGAGGGTAGAATGGGGAAAAACAGAAGATTTGGAATTGAAACACTTGGTTTTGAGTTCGAGTTCTGCTGACCCAGTCCTAGTCTGGTAAACTTAAACCAATGAACTCTTTTGGACCTCAGTTACCACATCCCAGAAAAAAGTAAATAGAATAATACATTTCATGAAATTCTTAATTCTAAGAATTAAATAGAATTGTAAATAGTCTTCAAATATAAACATTCCATTTCTATGATAGAACAGCGCTTTTTGTGTGCCTTTAGCATAGGTATCTTATCTTACAATTATTTTAGAATTCTGTCTTTTCCCTCTTTTGTTCTATAGCCCTCTCATTTCTACTTCATCTCAATATAACAGAATTTGTGTTTTATCCATATCTATATTTCTGGTTTTTAAGATACAGGAGGAGCTGGATTTATATGTTAAACTGTTGGAATCATCTGCACCAAAAAAAAAAAAAAAAAAAAAACAAAAAACAAAAAGTATCTCCTACAAGGGAATTCCAAGCACTATCAAAGGCTTGAACTGAAATCCTAGTCCTATAAAAAGTGACAATACAGAGTCAGAGACACCTGTAGCAAACACAGTGTTAAATAATCTTCATCCAGGAGACTTTGTCCATTACTACTGGTCTAGAAGTCCTCCATAGCCAAGTCTGCCTGGTCCTACATGTAGAAAAAAAAAGATACGATCAACCACGAGCATGGCTCACTGACATCCTAGGGGCTGACTAGAAAACAGTGTTTACTTCACAGATGTTTAGTGATACCACATACTGGCTATTCTATCATTGAAATTGTAACAGAAGTAACAGAAAACTCAACTAATGGAGACTTACTCACTTAGCAAGAAGATAGGTGATGACTTCCATAACTTAAAAGAGTTGTCAAGGAGTCAAGATCATACCTTTTTTTGCCCCTGCATCTTTAAGATAAGAACTTTTTGAACTCATGTGTGTGTTACCTGATGGTCATAAAGTGGCTGCTGCACCTGCAGACATTATGATCTTATATTCAAAATCAGGAAGCAAAAGTTCATCCCCTATAGAGACTTTCTCTTTTGTTACTATCAACACAAAAAACTTTTGTTGAAGTCCCTCAGAACATTCTCCTCAGACTTTCTGGGATGATGCCTTGTGGCAAAAAAAAAAAAAAAAAATTAATAAAAAATACCAGGAAAGTCCACATCTGGTTGTTTTCCATTCTCTAAAATAACAGGGGAGCAGAAGAGAACCAGGAACAAATGTTGTCTACCAGTAAACATCTATTTCAATTAGGGTCCATTCCAAAAAAAAACTTACTCCTGACACAAAAAAGGAGGTTAGTCTCATAGCTTCAGCCATCAAAAATTAGATTTAGTAAACAAATCATGTGAGAATTGTTAAATATATAAGACAGAGATGTTCTGTCCTGTTGAAACTCCCTTATCAGGGAATACATAAATGCTTAACAGAGGTGACTCACAGAATCATTTTAAACTGATATATGCCTCCAGGAAAATAAAAGAGCATAATGAGCTAGGGTGTGATGCCAGAAATGTGGAGAATGCCAGAAATGTGGAGAATTCTGGCCAACATATAATATTTGTGGAAAACTATACTGAACTATCCAATTGCCTTCTAACTTAAAGTGACAGTGAGACTTTTCTGCTTCCCCCCTGAGACTGCGAATTCACTACTTGAGACATTCCTTTCATTTAGACAAAGTTGTGCCGGCCCTTTCTACTCTGAGTGTGAACACCAGCGCGCAGGACCGATGCTGGCGCGGGCTTCATCCCCTTCCTTCACTTCAGGATATTTGTTTCCTCTCCCCTGAGAGGCCGGTGCCTGCCCTGTGGGCTTCTTTTTTGCCAAATTTCTTTCCATTTTGCTTATTGACCCTCTGACGAATTCTACAACTTGTTTGAAGAGTCGGTGGATCATCTGCATGTGAAGAAGCGCCGGGGATGTAAATACAATCACAGAAAGAAAAAGAACACCGTGCAGCCACAGCCACAGCGAAAGCATCATGAGCAGGTGTTATCACCGGACCGAGGCTGCGTCTCTCGGGAGTCCCTGTGCGACTGGCTTGCCTAGAGCCCTGGCCAACGAACGACAGGACAGCGTTGTGGAGGTGTAGGGGATCTTGGGAGTCACCCCATTCCGTCCCCCTCCGCGCTGCAGAAACTTCTGCCACAGTGCTCCGGTGAACCTGCACCCCACTGCCAGGCATGGGAAGTAACTTCCGGAACGCGGTCACGCCCTCACAACTGCCTGCCGCTGGCCTGGCTGCTGCTTGCACTCCACTGCTAGTTCCCCGCCTTCGATTACTTTGTGAGCCAACACCCGTTGGGTTTTTACGTCCAATGGCCACTCTGATTTCACCAAGAGCTCCACCTCCGCACACCAACGTCGGTTTCAGCCTCCATCATCTCTGGTCTAGTGGCCCATCTGACGCAGCTCCTCTCCTGTTTCCGGTCCACTCACTCCCTCGGTTTCCAGGATAAAAAGCCCCTCAGCTTCTCCCTTGTCCCCCACCTCAGCGGCTGCTTCTTCTCAGACCTGTTGGTTGCTTCCTCTCCTTTGTGCCTGTCAACTCCAGGGCCACAACCTCCCCTGCAGCTACGCTGTCTCCCTCCATTGGTGTCAGGAGGGGCGCGGGGCGCCAGGTTCCAGGTGCGTGCGGAAGCCGATGGCCCCTTGAGGCAGATCCCTAGCTCCGTTCTCTCACCTCTCAGACTGAAAACCCCTATCTCTCCCCATCACTAGTCTGACAGTCTGGCGACCTCCACACCACTAAGAAGTGGGATCCTCACCTGCCCTCATCAGCCCTCCTGCTGTGCTCCCATCTCAGCGGATTCTCCCTTCTCCCATCACTGGACTTGAAAGTGAGGGTTCTTGGGTAAGTCCCCAGCTCTGCCCTCAAAGCCTCTCCAGATTTGGACCCTTTTCCATCATTTCCCAAGATGGAGACCATGGCCCTTTCTTCAGGTTTAGAATCGCCTCCTTCCTTCCACCTTGCCCTAAGAGAGCACAGCCTCCCCAGAGTCCTCCAAGGTCATCAACTCAGCATGAAGGTCATTGCTCTACATGCTTTTGCAGGCACTTGCTAGCCCGTTCCAAAGCCACTTCGCATCATCAGTGCCCAACCCCTTCATTATGACTTCACCACACCTGCTGTTTCCCTTCGCTAGCTTCTAAAATAATGTTTAATTCACTTATTAACTGTTCCCCAGAATGCCATGTCTTAAAGGTAGATATCATATCTGGTTAATTCTCTGCTATATCTTTGTATCTAGAACAAAGCCTGGTAGATCACAGTTGCCTCCTAGATATTTGTTGCATAGATTTGCAGGCTTGGGATATAACACCCACCTGAAGGCTGGTGACGCAGATTAAATGAGGAAAACACCTGTCTGTGGTATGTTGAGTCACCAAAAAACACAAGTTCTTACTGCCTGAGTCTTTCCTTTTTTTTAGCTAAAAAGGCATCCTCATTCTATATTCATGTGTTCTCATACAACATTGTGATTTCTGCCCCAGTGGACATAACTTGTCTTTTTGCTTCTAACTTAGCTTTCAAAGCCCATCCTGTTCAACATTTCCATACCTCAACCCCATCTGATTTTTGGCTACCTTGACGCCATTCCTGCCGCCTCACACCAGTCTCTGATACATATCCCAGATCCACGGTGTTCTTCAGTCCCTCCTGTGTCTCCACCCATCCAAATTAATGAGCATTCGCTCTACATGAATGGGGTGTCACACTGATTTCTTTAGATATTTCTCCATTTCTTTTTCATTAGGCCCAGTTATAACTGTGTAGTTAGAACATCATCAATTAAAACTTCCCATCCCAGCTGAGCTGTGTGTTCCTCGGCCACCACTAGTAATGAAATCTACCAAACTCTAGGGTGTGGATGAGATGGTGTCAACGCCTGTGCTATTCCTTACTTTGCTCAAATTCCACAGACACCTTCTCCCATAGTTCCTGCAATCTTGTGACATTCATTTGAAATTATTTTTTAAAAAAGTTTCCTCCAAAGAAAAAAAATTAAACCTGTAACTTCACTGGAAATTTTCCCCCCAACTTTCCAAGAGTGACAATAATCTCTTCCTTCCCACTCCCAAGTCCTGACCTCAACATGAGCTATTTTAAAATATGAAGACCATAGTGCGGAACTCACTATATTGAGGTGATTTTTTTTCTACTTTTAATATAGAACTCATACTTGGATTCAAGCATTTTTCTAGGCCTTTTTGAGTTATCTGCTCATTTAAAAATCATAGAAACCTTAGGAGTTAGACACTTTTTAAAATATCGTTTTATTTTGCAATAATTATAGAGTCATAGGATATTGCAAAGAGAGCACAGAGGGACCCCTAGTGGCCTTCACTGCTCTTTCTCCAATGGCAACATCTTACTTTCCACCAGCATAAGGTCAAGCCAGGCTTTGACATTGGTCCAAAGTGTGTTTACAGCTCTGGTCATCTTATCACACATGTCTTGCTATATCTGTGGAACCACCACTGTAATCAGGACTCAACCATTTCACCACCACGAAGATTTCCTTCCTGCTAACCCTATACAGTTATGCCCGGCCCCAACCCCCCACTGGCCCTATGCTCAGGCAGCCACTGGAATGTTTTCCATCTTCATAACTTTATCATCCATCTTCATAACTTTATCATTTCAAGAATGTTATATAACTACAGTCACACAGTATGTAAGCTTTGAAGATTGATTTTTTTTTTTTTTACCTAATATAATGTCCTCAAGAGCATCCAAGTTGTTGTTGTGTCAATAGTTCCTTTTTTATTACTGGGTAGTATTCCATGGCATGGATAGACCACAGTTTGCTAAACCTTTTTTTTTTTTTTTAAAGATTTATTTATTTGTACATACAGAACTGGGGTACAGGTCAGAGGCTCAGGGGTGGCGAAAGGCTTCACCAGAGACAGAGTGGGGAGCAGAACAGGGAGATCGACGAAGTACACTGCTGAGGGGAGCAGCGGGCGGGTCAGGAGAGGTCTGCCACGCCATGTGGTCACCTCCGGGGCAGGCGGGAATCGAACTCATGCGGAAGTGGCTTTAGCTTCTCAGTGCAGTGCTTTAACCCGCTGCGCCACCAGGGAGGGCCTGCTTAACCTTTTTCTTATTGTGGAACATTTTCATTACTTCCAGTTTAGAATTGTTACCAGAAAAATAATAATAAAGCTTCTTTGCGTTTCAAGCAGACTTTACACTTCTCTAGGAAAAAATACCCCAGATTGCAGTTGCTGGACCATATGGCAAATATATCTTATATATTTCTTATGCAGTTAAGAAACTACCAGTTTTCGAAAGTGGTCCTATCATTTTATAGTCTTACCAAAAATGCTGAATGATCCAGTTTTTCCACATCCTTGCCAGCATCTGATGTTGGCACTATTTTTATTTTAACTTTTCTGTTAGTAGATCAGCATGGTAGTAATTTGCATTTTCCTTAGTGGCTAGTGATGTTGCATATCTTTTTGTGTGCTTATTTGCCATACAACCTCTTTGATTAAATGTTATTCATATGTTTGACCTATTTTTAGTTGGATCATTCAATTTTTTTACTGTAGATTTTAAGAGTTCTTTATATATTCCAAATATGTTAGATATATGGTTATCACATTTTTTTCTCCAAGTCGGTGGCTTGTCTTTTTATTCTCTTCACAGACTCTTTCTCAGAACAAATGTTTTTTAACTTAGATGAAATACCTTTTGATATTTTTTATGGATCCTCTGAGAGTTTTTACCATAAATAGATGCTGGGTTATTTCTGCATCAATTGATGTAATCATGTGGTCCTTCTTTAGCTTGTTAATATAGTGGACTACATTGATTCATTTTTTAAAATACTGAAACTTGGAATAAGCCCCACAGTGTATAATTCTTCTTATCTATTGCTGAATTTCATTTAATATTTTGTTAAGGATCTTTGTGTCATATTCATAAAAGATATGGGTTGGTGACTATCTTTGCCAAATGTTGGTATCAAGGCGATGCTGGCTTCACAGAATAAATTGGGAAGGGCCCTTTTCTATTTTCTGTAACAGACTACATAGAATTGCTGTTAATTCTTCTTATGTTTGGAAGATTCTCCAGTTAATCAACCATGACCTGAAGATTGCTCTTTCAGCATTTTTTAATTTATTAAGTCAATTCCCCTAATAGTTACAACATTCAAATCATCTTTTTCATACTAGGTTACTTATGGTTTATGCTTTTTGAGAACTTAATCCAAATCATTTAAGCCATCAGTTTATTTTCATGAAATTGTAATAGTCTCTTTTTCTCTTTTGATATCTGAAGGATTTGTGGTATACCCCCTCTTCCTTCCCTGCTATTATTAGTGTCTTATCTGTCCTTTTTATTATTTTTTCCATTTACATAGTCTTGTCAATTTTCTATATGTTTTTAAGGAATTGGCTGTTTTGTTATTTTTTATTTTTCTCTAGTTTTTGTTCCAACTAATTTTTTCTGTTCACTTTTATTATTTCCTCTCTTCTTTTTGTCTTGAGCTAATTTTTTCCTTTTTTTTTTTTTTTTTTTTTGCTGATTGAGTTGTGAGGTTAGATGATCAATTTGGACTTTTCCTCTTTTACAATGTATGCATTTAGTGTTGTAAATTTTTATCTCCCCACTGCTTTAACTGCATTCCATATTATCAACATGTTATATTTTCATTTCATTAGTTCTTTTCTTTCATCTCTCTTGACACTCCTTGGACTTACGAATTATTAAGAAGTATTTTGCTTTTAAATGTTCAATATATTTTTACTATCCTTCTTTTATTAATTTCTAGCTTGATTCTTTGGTGACCAAAAAATGTACTCTGGATGGTTTAACTTTTAAATTTGTTTAGGTTATTTTAAGTCCAGGATATGGTTTGTCATGAATACTTGAACATATATTCTGTTGTCTCTGGATGGAGTATTCAGAAATGTCCATTGGATTCTATTGGCTCATGGTGGTATTGAGTTCGTCAGTAACCTGGCTGATTTTCTGTCTAGTTTTCCATCAGATGTTGAAATGTTGAAGTCTCCAACCATAATGGTGAATTTGTTTATTTCCCCTTTAAGTTTTATCAATTTTTCTTCCTATAGCTTACAACTCTGTGTTTCGTTGCATATGTATTGGGATTGCTGAACCTTTTGGTGGATCCGTCCTCTTATTATTAGGTAATGTCCTTTTCAGCCTTTGATAAATTTGCTTGCTCAAAAACTACTTTTGGTTGTTTTTGACTCTCCTTTTCTATGACCATTTTGCTGTACATTGCATTCCACCCTTTTACTTTCAATTGTACATACATTAAATGTTACAGTATAGAGTTTTATAAACTATATATAATTTGGCCACTTTTTAAAATCTACTCTATTAAATAGGCATATTTAAATGACTATATTTTCCCATGATGTTTGGAGTGAGTGATTTTTGTCTTAAATTTTCCAACTTGCTAAACTGTCCCTCTCCTAACCCTTTGTCTTTAGAGAGCTTTTCTTAGTATGTTTTCATTTGTACCTGTCAACACTTCCTACCACCAGCTTCTCCAGTACTCAGTTTGGGGTACATAGGCCAACGAGAAAAGGAACCCACTTCCACATCAGTCTTGAGCCCCAGAAATCCCCTGTCTATCTTCTCTCAGAGTGCTTTGTATGGGTGTGTTTTTGTTTTTGTTTTTCATTTTTCTTGACAGTAAAATAGGCATAATATAAAACTAACCATTTTAACATTTTAAGTGTTATAGTCACTGATATTAATTACAGCCATGTTGTTTGAATGTTCATTTTATATTTGACATCTTGAAGTTTCTGTTTCATTTAGCAAGAGGACTACTCTGTCAAGTAGTCAAAGGCATTCTTTAGAACCAGAAACCAAGAGTGTTCCTAATAGAGAAACATGAGACAGTATGAAAATGTGATTGGTTACTATACGTGCTTTAGTCAAGATGTGCTTATTCCTTTCTGGTGTCAAGTGGAAGCTCAGCTAAGTATCCTAATCAAGGTAAAGCAGGTCTGAATAAAGGTGCCCTGCCAGGTCTCTGTGATCATTACTAATGAGCGTGCCCAACATCTCTTTACCATGGCACACCAGAGGGCAGAGAATTAATTCCCAGCCAAGTACTGTGCTCATCAATGGCTAAAGCTTATATATGAACACTGCAGTTTCCAGGCCCTTGGGCGGGGTAACAGAGATGCATGTTTGACAGTGGCAGATCCCCGGTATAAGGAAGCCCCAGCAACCCACATGGCAGGTAGCCGGACCTCGGAGCCTGTGTTGGCTCCCTTCCCTCCCAGTATTTCCTTAGAGCCCTTGCCAAGTAAGTGTGAGCCAAATCCTTGCCTCAGGATCTGCCTCAGAGGGAAGCCCACCCACAACCTATTCATGCTGGGAAAACCCAGGTGCATCTCAATGAGTTTCTAAGTTAGCAAGCGTCCACTCTGCCCCATCCTGACAAACAACTGAGCTCCCAAGTTCTACTTGATAGTGGCCTCTTGTTATTCCTCTCCTCCTGTTATCCATGAACACCAGACTCTGTCACTGGGGTTCTGCCATGTTTCCTTCAGGTAAGAACTTCAAGTTGATTGTCACGTGAGGGGCCAAATGCCTTTATTCCTGCAATCATCGCTACGTGCAGTGGGACTTAATACCTGTGCTGCCTTCTGCTGGCCTCCCATGCTACTGCCCTTTGTTACCTTATCTTTAAATTAGCAGTGTCCGCGGCAGTCGTTGGGCTCACCAGCGCATGCAGAAGTGTTGGGGATGGTGCCCGACATGTGCCTATAACCTATCAATGTTAGCTTCCTTCTTTCCCCACAGCAGCATGGCACTATTTTAGTCCTAGTTTGAAGAACAATTTTCTAAAATGATAGCTAATATGTAAATGGGTGTTTTCATTCAGTTGGTTGTATTGGGCAGGAATCAATATTCACCCCTAATTACCAATCGGTCGTGTTGTCTGTGTTGTAGATACATTTCCTGGTAAAAGGGAAAGTAAAATTACAAAGTTTTCTTTCCTTTTGAGACTCCAGAAAACTCCATCTCATAGATAAGATGATTCAAATTCATGGTGGGGGTGGATTGGGAAAAGGCTTAAGATTCTCCATGTAATATTTCAAATAGACTAGTGAGTAGTCATCAACTATGTTGGTATCAAATCGCTCGTTTCCATATTCGTGATAGTTCAGTAAAATTATGGACTTGGAACTATAAAAGCAGCTCCATGTTTCCTACCCCCAGGCCAGGGCTCTTGAGCTGCCGCCCTGAGACCTGTCAGCTCTGCTGGCATATGCCTTTCCCCAGGTGCCACCTGACAGACCCCCATTCTTTCACACGAACAACTCACTTCTCACTGGGGGTTTTTGCACTGACTCTTCGACATAGCACTTTACAGTGTGAAACTGCTGAGGCAATGGCATCTGTTGTCTGTCACCAGGGGTAGGAGGCCCAGGGCTTGTGCCCACAGCATCTGGGTATTGGATTCACCAAGGAAAACACAGCCCCATCAAGTTCTGGGTGGAACACTTTGCATAGAGAGAGGAGAGATTTAACAAGTGGGAGTGAGTCTCCCAGGGCCACCATGTCCCCCCTGGAAATCAACTCTGACAGTGGCCTGTATGTACCCCTCTTAGACTACAACAGAAGAACTCTGTTCCCTCACCCAACAGGAAACTATGGTGCCACATGACACACACCCACTGAAGAAGAACAAAGGAGCACACAGGACAAAGGAGTTTGCAACGGGGAGAGATTGTCCCACTTGGCAACTAGCTCCACACAGGCTGGGTCTCCATCCCTTTGTGAGGAGGTGTTGCAGGCTCAGGCCATTTCTCATGAGGCCAAGCAGTGGTCAGAATGTTGTACACATGAGACTGCCCTTCCCAATAGAAGCATCTAGAAGTCACACCTCTCTCAAGACTATGGAGAATTGTGGGGCAACAGTGTCCTGAACGAACTCCACCCACTGATGCTCTGTAAGCTCCACCCCCACCTCCATGCCAAAGAGGTCCCAGGTACCTAGGATTGCAACTCCCATCATGCCATGAATCTACCATGACACGTGACTTCTGGGCACCGCAGGTGGAGTTAAGCAGCTATGCTTGGTGTCAAACCGACACTTTGGGCTGAAGGGGAATTTGGTTTTGCCTCCGGCGTACACCCAGATCATCCTGTTGCCCTCTGGAATTGACCTATCACAGAAAGGTGGTATTTATAGGCTTAACTTCCTCCTGACAATATGGGAAATCTTTCTCATCAGTAGGTTCTTGAATAGCATAAGCTACTTCAAACCATAAATATGATTGGGAAATGAATGCAACTATATTGCATATTCTTAGGATAAACTCAATTTTTCCGAAGTTGAACCAAAAGTTAGACTTATACCATAGGGATTTTTCTGATACTTAAATACAGACACAGAGAGAAACCGTGGGTTTTCTCAAAAGGAGAAAGCTGAACAGGTTATGACCTATTTCTCAAGCAAACGGTCCAGAAAATATTCTAATTGGGGAAAATAGCCATGAGGGCTGAAGCTCCCAACACAAAGCTGCCCTCACAGCTGAACTCCTGTCTTTCCGTCCTGTGTCTGAGACTTGGAGAGATTAATCTGAGCAAAGAACACTGGAGTTGAAAAGGCTAAAGGTAAGCATTCCACGGAGTGGGTGGAGCCCCGACAAGAAAGGCCTCTGTTTTGAGATAGCAAACTTGTAATTGGGGCAACTCTGGCCAGGCTGGAGTGTCAGATGAAGCCCTGGGCTCCAGACACAGCACAACCCCCACCACACTAGCAGCCAAGCCAGAGGTACATGAAGGAACCTTGGGTACGTGATGGAGTCAGGCTTTTTACGCCACTGACCTTTCTGGTTATCTCCTGCAGCCTTGGCAGTGTTGATGTGGGAGGCACTTGGGAGCCTGGCATGGGGCACGTGTGCCTGATTGCGAACTCTTGGAGCATGGGTGTGTGCACCTGTGTGAGGGGCCACTCCTGAGCCTAGAGGCCAGGGATATAAAGGCAGCGTCCCACAGAGATGGGGGTCAACGATGAAGAGACAGTGACTACAGAAAAAGGCTAGACCATCAGGGGATGCTGGAAAGAGCCCAGAGAAAGAGTGAATATTCAGGGCGCTCCAGACACAGCCTCTGGCCCCTGCCTTGCCAGCCTGCACGCCTGCCACCACAGGCGTCTTTTTTGTTTATTTGTTGTTCTGTGTGGTCTTTGGTTGTGTTCTATTTGCACTTCTGGAATTGTGATGGGAAATTTCTAGAAATGATGCTCATAGGTCATGCATGAGGAACGTACTGGATCAAACTTCAGATTTGGTTCTCTTAAAACCTTTGAGCCTCTTTTGAAATAGTGTTTGATAGCACATTTGAAGTGAACTGCATCTACCTGTATGTGTAATGTCGACTTGGTGAGGTGTTGGATTCAGAGAATGGGGTCCTTGGGTTATGTTGGGGCATCATTTAATAAGGATCTACACCTGATTCTCCCCTATAATAGGTTATCTCTGAGAAAAGTTTCACCAGAGCTCCCCTTTCAATGGCACAAGGTGAGTTTCCCTACAAGACAGAGACATTAAGTTATATCCAAAAAGGCATGTTTATTATTTTGAAAACCAATAAAAGAAAAGGAAAGGATGTTTGCACAGACACAGTGGACAGAAAGAGACGCCCCTGCAAAGAAACAGCTCTGTAGACACTGGGCAGGAGAGCTATCTTGCCAGGGCAGAAAGTATACTGATACAGTTCAATTCTTTGGGAGAGGCTCATGCCTTTGTGAAATTGTCATCTATTGTTACACTACTGACTTTTGGGCGTGCCTAGTTAGGCTTGAAATGACCTGTGATTGAGTCCAACGCCTCCATCTCTATCACCCCACTTATGTTCTCCACCTCTGGATACTTCTTTTAGCAGTACCCAGATGCTTGCTGTCACAGTTGGGGGCCAAAAATTTTTCATTTTCATAGTAGACTTTCTTGATCATTTCTACCCCAACCTCCAGTTTCTGCCCTTGTGATGCCTCATCCTAAAATTTCTGCTCTCAGCCTCCACCATCTCCGTGTGTGTATGCATATAGCTTAGAATTATGAGCCTAAACTATCGAAGCTATCCTTCTACCCCCTACCTGCAATGCTCTGAGGAAAAAAAAAAATCAAAAAGGGGGAAAACATTCTCCAGGGCTTTATTTTGGTAATTCCAAAAGACTGAGCTACCCATGAGCTCCTGCAGGGGGTGGTGTCTAGCTGCAGATAACATGGCCCACCCTAGGGCAGTGCTCTCTGAGGGTCTCCACCTGGTGAAAGAGCAACGTTAGATAGGAGGCCCAGCCACCACAGCCCCGTTCCAGTCGAAGTTGTATTGGGTATACTGGCTGCGAGTTCCCTTCTGCTTCTGCCCCTTCTCTTCTCGGGGGCTGGTCCCCAAACACCAGCTCCACCCACAGCTGCATCTCCTCTGTGCTTCTAGAAATCCCAAGCTGTTTGCGTGGGCCCTTGATGGCATTTCTTCTTCTTGCCTCAAATGACTCATCAGGGCAAGGATCTACCTGTGGTCTGTGACCTTGTTTAGGTCAGAGACCCTTTGAAGGGAATTATGAAACCTGTATTTCCCCCAGGAAGAATATACATAAGAACACACAATTCTTGCCTGAAAAATTTATGGAATTCAGAGAACCTCTGACCGCACCCATGAAACTCTGAGAGACATGCTCCAGTGTTAAAAAGTCCTGCTTCAGCCCTCCCTGGTGGCGCAACAGGTTAAAGCTAAGAAGCTAAAGGCACTTCAGCATGAGTTCGATCCCTGCCCAAGAGGTGACCCACGTGGTGCGGCAGCCCACTCTTGACCTGCCCGCTGCTCCCCCCAGCAGTGTACTTTGTCTATCTGCCTGTTCTGCTCTCCACGATGTCTCTGGTGAATCCTCTCACCGCCCCTGCACCTCTGTCCTGTACCCCAGTTCTGTATGCATTAATCTTTTTAAAAAAAAAAAAAGTCCTGCTTCATTCTCCCTTGAAAGGTCCTTGGCCCCCAGGTCTCCTTAGATTTGTGCAGTAGCACAATTCAGCTCTCACAGTAAACGTCTGAGTAGACACACTGTGGGTTCTCATATAGAGCACAGAAGTCATGGCAACTCTTGAGTTGAAATAAATGAATTTTTAATTTGGCTTCAGTTTATCTGACCTTCTAGAAAAAAAAAATCAGAGTTTTATCAGGACTGCTCTGTGAGTAGTAAACCCACTTTCTCTTCAAACCCACTTTCTGGACTAGATCTTTGTTCCCTTTTCTTTCTTTCTTTTTTTTTTTTTTGTTTTGTTTTATAACAGTTTGTTTTTACATCATTTTGTACATTTTTTTTCCATCTCAATTGTAATCTCCGTGGGTTTCCCATCACCAAGTCACCCGTGTGCCATCACCATAATCCCGTGCACTTCCCTCCCCGCCCCCCATTTTTGATCCCATTCCCCATTCCACCCCCGCAAAATATCTCTGGTATATGGCTGTTCATTATTCTTGTTATTTTCTCACCTGGTCCATTATACTCCTGCTATGAGTGAAACCATCCGGTATTTTTCTTTCTCTTTCTGGCTTATCTCACTAAGCATGATCTTTTCCAGCTCCATCCAAGTTGCTGCAAAAGACATGTGTTTCTCTTTTTTGGTTGCTGAGTCATATTCCATTGTATATATGCACCAATCTTCGTTCCCTTTTATGAAATCTCACATAGCAGAGATCTTTAGGTCACTTTCAGGAATTAAAACACGGCAGTATTAAAATGTCTAACGGCCTTCAGTCTAAACTTCTCTCTTCCATCAAGTGGGGCTGGACTTAAGATCAAGAACCTCCAAGTAAATGGAGAAGGTCCTCTGTTTCCTTCCTCCTCAGCGTCCATGCACATTCTGGATGTGCCTGCGCTTCCCCAGGGTCAGGCACGTGAGAGACGGAAGGAAAGGGAAAGAATGGCTCTGGGTCGTTGCCGTGTGTGCATGCTGGGGCACTCCGGCCGTGGCAGAAGCTCAGAGAGCTGCCTTTCAGGTTTCCCTAGGTTTCCCCCGTGAGGAATCTAACCACATCCCCCTGATCCAAATAGTGCTTCCTCCATCTGACTGCTTTCAACTCCCCAGGCCTCCTGTAATGCACCAGCTGGCTGTCACTTTGCCCACCAGGAAGTCGTTACAGCTTGGGAGTCACCTTCCAAATAGCTCGCTGCCTCGAGTCCACATTTAACCACGCCCTCACCCCAACCCCACCGAACACACCTTGGTTCCCCCAAGGGCCGCCAGTTCCCAGGCAGCCCGCTGTCTCCTTGCCCTGCCAACAGGGGGCGCTCCACAGGGCCGTGGCCCTTTACCGTTCCCGGGAGCAACTAACTGATAACCACCTCTCCTCCTGCGGGCTGCACAAGATTCTACTCAAGTTTCCCAGTGTTCTCGGGAGGCCAGGTACCATTTCTACAAATCAAGGAAAATCAAAGAATAGGAACTTGTTGCAAAAATGTTAATACTGTCTGTATCTCATAACCTAAAGACGAATGAGCCTGGGAGGTAACCTGAAGGTACTGTCCCAACTTTAACAGAACACTTGGATGCTAAATAATTCATTCAAAACAGTCATGTGGGCCAGCTGGAAAAAGAATTGGATCTTGAAGCAATAAAAAGTTTCATTTTGAAATATTGAGGAATGTAGTTTTGTTAACCTAACACATCTAGAAGTCAGTCATTGAAAAATAGAAGTCCTGCTAAATTCAACTTCATGAGCAGATAAAAATTCTTTAAAAATTCACAACCTCCATTCAATCCATTCTGAGGGAGAGAAAACACATCTATAGTTTTTCCCAAGTTTACTAATTATCCTCACCCTTCACCAAGTGGATGATAATTAACTGTAAGACTTGTCCATTAACATTTGTACAATTTTGAATGATAAGAGGTTTCTGTCTGTAGAAATCCAGTGTGTATTTGTACCAGTAATTCACTGGCTGGGAATTTGCAAGTCTGGACAGTTGGGTTTGTTAAAATGTTTTAAGCTTTGAAAGTCTCTATCCAACTCCCTGACTCCAAAGCACAGCTGGGGGTCTCCACAGACCCCATCAGGAATAAGCATGGCTGTGTCCAATAAAGCCATGCTCACAGGCTCTGACATTTGAATGTCACATAATTTTCACGTGTCACAAAAGAGCATTCTTTGGTTCTGTTTCTTTGTTGTGGCAACCATTTCAAAATGCAAAAAAACATTCCTAGCTCTTGGGCTGTGCAGGCAGTGGGTGGGATTTGACTCACAGGCCTCATTACACCACCTAATGGCCGTGGCAATGCTTGAGGTAGATAAATACAGAGTCCCATCTTCGCAAATGAAGAAACCGAGGCATGAAGATGTAAAGGAGGTTTCTAAGGTCAAACAGCTGAGAACAGCCGAGCATTCTGGGGTAGGGTGTCTGCCTCTGGAGCCCACACAGGCCTGAGGGCCTCTGGCCACAGCAGCTGCAGTGTATTCATCAACTGCTTCACCAACAGCACTGTCACTCATGATGTGAAATTCTCTTCCAAGTGCTGGTTTCTATTCCTGTAGTCGCCAAAGTTTTCCACTATTGAACTTATTAGCAATAAAGCATCGGTTTGCAGTCGGTCATTGAAGCAAATAGCCTGAAAGAATCGATGCTTCATTTTCACAAACCCCAGGTTCAGAAGACATTATCATTGTAATCATTGTAATTATTTACTTATTTATTCCCATCCTACATGTTCCCAAAAAGGTCTTAGGTAACCAAGAGCACTAGAGCCTCATAAATTAATGATGTTACAAATGGGTGATGTTAAATCTTTAAATATAAGTTGCAAGGCCTGGGGCATGCTCTTGTGGTTATTAATTTGATTTCTTTCTCTTTCTAACACTTAAACAAGAAAATCCATTCACCCACGGGAAAAGCCAAACGTGGGCTTATTAGCCTCCCTGGCACACCCCCCAGCAGCTGGCAGGTGCTGAGAGCTCCCATCCGACAATATGTCCTGGTCACCACTCTGCTCTTCCTGCTACAACAAATATCTCAGAAATTCCAAAAAACATCAGACACAGCCCTCCCAGGTGGCGCAGCAGGTTAAATCACAGCACTGAGAAGCTAAAGCCACTTCCGCATGAGTTCGATCCCCGCCTGCCCCGGAGGTGACCACATGGCCGGCAGACCTCTCCTGACCCACCCGCTGCTCCCCTCAGCAGTGTACTTCATCAGTTGGCCTGTTCTGCTCCCCACTCTGTCTCTGGTAAAGCCTCTCACCACTCCTGCACCTCTGGCCTGTGCCCCAGTTCTGTATGCATAAATAAATAAATTTTTTTAAAAAACTGAAATTTTCTATTCATCAGAAAATGTCAGAAAGGATGGAAATGACAACACATATACAAGAGTAAGAAATTCTCAGCAAACCTCTCCGAAGGAATCATCTGTAAGTATATGAAGAAAAGATAAACAATGCAATGAAAAGGTGAGCAACAGATCCGAACACTTCACAAAACACCCATGTGTTCAACAGCATTAAAAAGACTCAGCGGAGAAACACAAAGCCATGGTGAAATGCCAGCACACAGCTATCAGAATGGCAGCTCCTGCAAGCTGGCAGCGCCATCACTCAGGCAGGCACGCACAGCAACAGGAGCCTTAAGAGCGCTGCCAAGCTTGAATCAGCCGAACCACTTTGGTAGATTATTTGGCATTACCTACAAAAAGCTAAAAATATGCCTACTCAGCAATTTGTTCTTTAAAAAAATGAGTGTATTTGTCCACCAAAAGTGTGGTCTGGATGATCACCCCAGTTACAAGTTTTATTCATAACAACCCCAAACCAAAAGCACTTCAGTTGCTAAAGCTGACATTATAGCTAAAAACACTAATGTAAAGGAAATGTGTAAGTATTTTGTTGACCCGAATCATCCAGACTTAGCGTGTGGTGCTGTTTGGGTGAAATGGAAGATAAGCCAAGCCCACCTGCTTGACAGACATCCTGTTAGCAGTTACGCTCCCTCCCTGGTCAGGGGTGGGTGGGCAGCAGCCCAAGGGAGGCTTCCAAATGATGGAAATACTCTGCTTGATGGGATGCTGGTCACACCCACGATGTATGCTTGATAGTAGCACCTTTCACCACGGATGTGATGGATCTTAATTTTTTAAGTTTTTTTTGTGTGTTTTTTTTACGGAAAGGATGGACTCAGGTTGTAGAGAGAAAAGTGAGCTGGATATGGAAGTCAACAGAAAGGAAAGGAGGGTTTCGAAGCTGCATGAATAGGTTGCAGTGATGGAAACGTGCAGTCAGGAAGTGGGCTGGTAATCTCCACATGATTTGGGACATTCTGATTTGGAGAAAGTGGGAGGGCCCCTAAGTGACCCTCAGAAATGGCCAGCAGGTGGGTGGAAGCTCAGGACTAGGCATCTAGGACGTGACGTCTAGCTGTGGTGAGAAGCACTGGGACGGCTGGAGGACCCCGGGAGAGGCTGCCTCAGGCGCTCCCACTCAGCCCTGGGCCTTAGGTGAAGCCACATGTGGGAAGGGGAAAATGAGGCCTCGGGGAAAGCACTGCTCAGAGCCCACTGGACCTTGGGCAGGGAGGGAAGATGGCTTTCAGAAGGAGGAACTTGGCTTCCTCTTTTCTCCCTTTCACAGACTCTTTTCTTCTCTTCCCCCCCCTTCCCCACCCCCCACTTGTCCAAGTCTTCACATCTGGGAGATATTGGAGTAGATGTTGTCAAGTACCCCGCCTGTCCCCAGCTAGCCTGTCAAATTGCTCTGCGGTCCCTTCTTTCAAACTGATAAGACACAAAGTTAAAAAAAAAACCTGTTAATGGATTGAGGGACAAATTTACTTTTCTATATAAGCCTAGTGATGGGCTGAAAGGTCATTTCAAGTAATTATCACCCTGATAATTGAGCAGATGGCAATCACCAAGTCAAGCAGTCCCCGCCAGTCGACATCTCTGTAGCTAATTCACCTTCATGCCTGGGCAATTTATTCTAACTAGATTATATTTCATGATAGCTACTTGTATTCTTTGCTTTTCAGGGCGCCCCAGAAACTAAATTTCTGAAGGGTTTGTGTTTCACAAGAAGTTTTTCCTATAGAAACTAGAAAAACAATGTGACGTTGGCGGCTTAAGACACAATTGCACACAGCCGTGTCCATCCCCTGCCGCCTCCGCATCTGTGCTTGGGCTGCGCCCCTCACCTGTGTGGCCAGTCCTACCTGTGCCTGGGAGCCCTCTCCCCACAGCCTCCATGGCCTGTTACGCCAACAGGTGTTGGAGCAATCTCTCTCTGAGTTTTAACAACTCGAATCCAACAAAGAGAAGAGCAGCTCCATCAGAGCACCATCTTCTTTTTTTTTTTTTTTTAAGATTTATTTATTAATGCACACAGAATTAGGGTACAGACCAGAGGTGAAGGGGCAGTGAGAGGATTCACCAGAGACAGAGTGGGGAGCAGAACAGGCTGATTGACGAAATACACTGCTGAGGGGAGCAGGGGGCGGGTCAGGAGAGGTCTGCCGTGCCGTGTGGTCACCTCCAGGGCGGGGGATTGAACTCTCATGGAGGCGGCTGTGGCTAGCTTGCAGTGCTACGTCCTAACCCATTGCACCACCAGGGAGGGCCCAGGTACCATCTTCTTAATTTGTCATTCTGATACCAGTTGTTTTCTGATCTTTTCTTTTTGCCTTTTAGTTTGGTTCTTTTTATAAGAATTCTAAGAAAGTTGTCTCCACTGCCTCTCCCCTGGAAGTGAATCACCCACAATGGCAGGTGCTCCCGGTGTGAATGGGTCATTACTTTTAGGCAGGGATGTGGATCGTCCATTTACTTTGAAGAAATTAGAGGCGAGTGTGGAGGCAACAACATATAATCACTTAATTTGGAGTTGATCCAGGATGGAATATAAGCACCTTTGATTTAAAGGGAGAAAAAAAGCAATTAAAGGCAGTTGGCAGAAAGTTCTTTCAAGTCAATGAAGTCATTCAATCAGTTCATAAAAAATGACTAGGTTTTGAAAGCATAATTTAATCCCAAGTGAGAAGAGAAAAAAAAATAAAAAGCAAAGATTGGCATCCCTGAGAAAAAAAGACTTAAACCAAATGAGAGACCATTTAGGAATTCCCATGGTCTCACTGGCTTTCTAGTTCCATTTGTTTTCCAGTCATTCTACTTCTCGAACATATTCCAGATATGTCATTCATCTTGCCCAGTGCCTGAACCCCTCTTGGCTTTTGATGGGGCCCCCCACCCTCGTGTAGGGGGAGGGAATAAGTCCACTCTCAGTGCTAAACTAGAAATGGTGGACCCTCACTTCCCAGCCGCATTGCATTTTGCTCAGCATCAGACCTGTACCCCTAACTGGTACCACCCTCGTGCTGCCCCGTGACCTGGTGGCATCAGAAGTAAGGGCTGACAACTCTCTAGCATTGCAGTGGCAGACGTATCCTACCAGAACCACTTCTGTGGTGTGAGTGGGTGGGGAGCTCCCCTCCTTGTTGAGCTGGATCTGGGGGAGGGAGGGTATCAGTAGGAAAAAGGGAGCGTCACAGACCACACCAGCCCAACTCTGCTTACAGGAGAAAAGAGTTCGACCTGCAGCTGAAGAGCCTCCATCAGCCCAGGTAAAGTAGACATTTGCTTCCAGTGGAACTCTTACTCCTCCTCCTCTCCCCCAAATGGCCTGAGTGCCTGTGCATGCTCATGGCCAGGCTTTGCTGCCAGACACCCCCTAAGCGCTGCCCGGTGCCCCCAAGCTCCTCGCCTGCACAGACTGCTCAAAGCAGAGCACTGTTCTGAGTTACAACTCTCTCATGTCATCGCCTTCGGAGGCCAGCGAGCCTCGTCTGAAACCCTTGGGGTCAGATGTGTTTTGGAATTCAGAACTTTGCCTCTTTCAAAAGCTAATGTACTGCATATGCTTCATAGCACATTAAAAACCCTAAAGATCAGGGGCAGCACCCCATAATCAAGCCCATTAATATTTCTGCGGGAAAACACATGAATATTCAGGCTCAGTGTGGAAATAATGATTATAAATAGTCTCTCATCAGCTCAGGTCAGGTTTTTCAGCCCAGGGAGTTCCCCAAAACTTGCAGTTTGCAGAACTTTTGTATTTTGGAGTTGCATAGAAGAGGGTGGACCCGCCTGTACAACCTGCTACCCCACAGTCTGAACACAGAGAAGACAGTGACTCCCCAGCCATCCATAAACTCTGAGGCCTTAGTACAATGTGACTGAATTTAAATGAGTGAAGTTCATAGGGGCGTATGGAGGAACCAAACGGGTGACCAGTCCTCCTCTGCAGAGCTGCCCACCGAGGGGCAGCAGTTTTAGCCAGATGGTCTTAGCTTTAGCGCTTTAACTCTGTCATGATAGTGCAAAGGCAGTTTTAAACAACACATATGTGAACAAATAAAACGTGATTTGTAATGATAGGCTGTGACCCCTAACGAATACAACAAGGCAATATCTTATTGGATGGTCAGGATTCATCAGCGAATACTTACAGGACTTTGATCACATGGCCAGCTCTTCTCAGTGTCAGAAATACAGCAGAGACTAAAACACACGTTTCTGCTCTTTTAAACTTTCCTTCTAGCTGATTCAAGGAATTAGATTTTGTTCTTTAGCTCACCACTTTTCTGTGCTTCACTTTGCCTTTGTGAAAGTGGACCTGGGTGGAAGATCGTAACAGACATCTTACCAAGGAAGAATTTAGATGGCAAAGAAGCATAAAAGAGATGTTGCAGCTCATATGTCGGCAAATTCAAACAACCACTGCACACCTCTGAGAACAGACAACACCCAGAACCCTGCAACACCACGTGCTGGGGATGGTGTGACGTGGCAGGAGCTCTCGCCGATTGTGCTGGAAGGGATGTGTAAGGGAGTGTCAGGACAGATGCACTAACATCCTCTGCGTGTGTGTCTATACATGTACAGATGTTCCCTGTTGCACTAGAACTTAACATAAGGAAAGAAGAAACAAGAACACTGAATTGAAAGGATCAAAATTCAAAGTTTTTAATTGCATCACAAGTACATAAAACTTTCAGGACCAACTTAGAAACTTGAAAAGAATAATCTTTGATCTCATATACATTACATGTTTTAATGGTGACATTACCATCTAATCAAAATAATGAAGTGTTTTATAAGTGACTTTTGAGATTGAACTTCTAGAAATCATTTCATCCACATCTATCAAATACTTTATACAAAAACTTTACACTTGATCTAAAAATTCCACTCATGGAACTTTGCTTAGAATATTGATGAATATATGGGACCTTAACTGTATTACTCTTTATAATAGAAAAAAAACAGGAAAATAAATGAATATTGATAGAAAATTGATAAAATAAATCACAGCCTATTTGTGCAAAGGAATACTTTACAACCATTAAAATGATATTACACATGAACAATTACTGACATGGAAAGATGTTCATGATAAACTGAAAAAAGCAGTAGGATATTATTTTTCTTTAAAAAAAGAAATGTATACAAAAGTATGAGTGTCTTGAAGAATATCTGAAGTTATTTATCAAAATGTTAACTATTATTATTTGAATGGTAGGATTACTGATAACTCCTTTTTTCTTTATGATGTTTTCTATTTTGTAAGTTATCAGAAGTAAATACAAATCATAACAGTTTACAAAGTTACTAGAAAAGCCCTTGTTAAAGCCTTTTTAGCATTTAAGTGAGTAACAGATCTATTCTGTAGTTCATGTTTATTACTCCAAATTATAAATTTAAAAAATACAGGAAACATTCTTCTCTTCTCCCCACAGTGCCATACAAGCACTGCGTGAAATCAGAACTGCATTATGGCTGTTGACTGACTGGGAATTTAGATGTCAAGCGCTGAGGAGATGAAACAGCCGAAAACAGCGAAGAACTAAATTGCATAGCTGCGCCTTTGGCACTAGAAACTTTTGTAATTGAAAACTAAAATCCTCAAGTCATTGCATTTTATTATAAATGAACCCACCTCACAACTCCCCTTCAGTTTTGAAACCATGCCAAAGTGCTGGTTATGATCCCATCTCTTGGCTAATGTGAAAGTTTTAAAAGCTGTTTAATGACATCATTACCCTGCAAATCATAATAGGGAGAGGAAAACAAACCAGTGTTTCAAAAAGTCATGGCCGGACCTGTGATTTCCGATATGGGGGCAGGGCCTATGTAGGCAATTTGGAGAAGGCAATAAAATTGTATCTTGCACCCTCAGCTTCCTCACTGGAGTCTTGGCCGTTTGTCTCAGCCAGCTGTTGCGACATAACAACATAAAATCTTGGTGGCAAAGAAAATAGCAAGCATTGTTGACCTAAGACAGGCTTGTCTCGGGTCACTCCTTCTTGAGCAATGAGTCTGGTTGGCCTTCCCCCACTCCACCTATGGGGGTCAGACACTAATCTGGATCACATGTATTTGGTCTAGAGTCCAGGATAAAGGGGCAGAAGCTCTTTAGGGGACACTCTCCTGCCGATGGCAGAGGTCAAGGGTCCATGCCATACACCAGCACACTTCAAACCCCTGAGTGTGTCGTGTCTGCAAGTACCCCCAACCAGAGCAGATGCCCAGTGCCGGTGGGGCAGGGAAGCCCTCAGCAAGGTGGTCAGAGGAAATGAGAATTCTGAACAGTGAGTCAACCGGCCACCCCGCACCTTTCCAACACCTCCCCAGTCACTTCCTCTCTCTCATAGAATCACCCAAGATTCTCACATGGTCCAGCTTCTTCACACAGAGGCTCTGTGGATGAAGTGACGTTCACTTATGCTACTAGAAAACACTAGCTGAAGGCTGTGGTGCCTTAACCCCAGGCAGTGAACTGTGGAATTTGAGACTGGACAGCTGTCCACTTCTCTAAGACACTACTATATAATCATCCATTTCTCAGGTCGGGAAAGCCAGCCTTCCCCAGAATGGCAAGCTAGGTGTCGTTTTTGAATAACTAGAACACTGACTTAATGTTTTGTTGCCTAAGAGTTCACTCAGGTGAAGGAAGTTTTTCATCTCACCTGTAACAGCCAGGGTGGGGAAAGAACACAGAGCAGAGGTAGAAAGGGACTTGCCGGCCCCACACCCAGGACGGGTCCTGTGGGGTGACAGAAGTGTAGCGTCCACTGTACCGCAGCCTGAGAAGACACAGCGGTAGCTGATGCAGCAGGCAGCAGGTATATTAGTCAGGTTGCTATTATGGGCACTGGCTGAGAAATGTTCGTATTTTCCTCAAATTGCTGAGTAGCAATAGCATTTACACTAATATCTCCTACTTACAATCACTAGCAAAAGACTGCAATTTCATTTTCTAAAGTTATAAATTATGCTGGGTTGCTGGGAACTGTAATGAGTATATTAGGACATATATAAATGTGAACATTAGGACTCAGGCAAAGGAGTCTTCTGTCTGTAGAGACTAACAAACTCCATCGAGGTCTTCAGTTTCTTCTCTCCACTTCTGGATACCAGCTCACAATGGTTATCTGTTGTGCTCTAAACAAGGAGGGGAACACAGAGCTCTTGGAGGCTTACATGTGACCAGATGGGAAGATAAGGAGGAAAGTCTGAGCAGGAACACGGTTGGGAAAGGCAAGATCTTGAGATGAGCGACACAAATGAGGGGGCTTGACTGGCTTGTTCAGGGCAGGGGTTCGCCAGGTATGGTCCTGCAGGGCAAGTGAATTAATGAGGCTTTTTGCGGCTATCACCTGTGGCCTTTATTGAGCTAATGCAGGAAGCGCTTGGGAGGTGGGCGCAGGGCACGCGGGCCCGATTGTGGACACCTGTGCTTAAGTGTGCTTACCTGCGCCTAGAGGCCGGGCTATATGGGTGGCGTCACTCGGAGACGGAGGACGCTCCAGGACAGCTCTGGGAGGATGTGGGACTACAGAAAGGCAAGAGAGCAGCAGAAAGAGCCCAGGGACAGCATAAAAGATTCCCTGGAAGCTGGGGGGCTGCTAGCAGCCTGGCCCCTGACTTGCCACCAAGATCCCCAGACCAGCAGCAGCATTACATCGGGTTCCTGCGTTTCCAGTCAGCCATGGTGCTGAGACTTCCCTGCACCAACAAGCGGACTCCTGAAGCTGTGCATGACCTCAACTCAATTCTCATACTATGAACCTGAGACATCATCTCATTAAAAGGTAAGATCTTGTACAGTCTTCCCCAAGAAGGCCCAGGCAAGCTGTTTCTCTGATCAACAGCTCTGTAACAGAGACTATGACCCCTCCTTAACCTTCACGCACCTGTTACAGGCCCTAGAATATTATCCATGCTTCTGAGCAACTGGTTTTAACCAGGTTCCCGGGACACCCATCTCAGTTTCTATTTCTAAAGAGGGGCACGAACTCAGGAAGCCTGTTGACTCACTAGATGGTCATTTTTTTGCAAAAGATTCTAAGGAGTACAAATCAACAGCCAGATGAGAGAGATCATAAAGTGAGATGTGGGAGAACGGTCAGAGCTTCCATGCCCTCTCTGGGTGCACAATTCTCCCCCCAGTTTCACTGTCCTAGAAACTCTTCAGAGCCCCTCCTTTGGCTTTCATGGAGGTTTCACTACAGAGGCATGATTGGCCATTGGCAATTGAACTCAATCTCAGCCCCTCTCCCCTAGTTGAAGGTGGAGGTGGGGGGTGGGAGAGGACTGGAAGTTCCAACTGTCTATTCATTTTTATTTTCCTGGTAATCAGCCCCTATCCTCAGGTGTTTTCCAAAAATTACCTTCATTAACATAATAGAACACATTTAACACTCTCAACACCTGAGAGTGGTGTGGTGACAGACATCTGAAGAGGTGTGATCTATACCCCGAAATCATACAGTGTTGTAAACCAATGTTACCACAGTTAAAAATAGATATATTACAACGAAAAAAAATTAAAATGCATTGCACAATATCCAGCATATCTCTTCGTGGCCTGGGAGCTGGTAGGAAATGCAGATTTTCAGGCCCCACCCCACGTTCATTGAATTAAGCCCAGCATCTTAACAGGGTTAAAATCACCATTGATTCATATGCATATTAAACCTTAATCAGTGAGCAAATCCCAGTTGTTTTAACAATCAAATTGGATTTCTGTTTACTCAATCTGATCTAAGACTATGCCTTCAAGGATTGAGATAATCAAGTCACTCCACAAATATATAACTTAATAAGTATATATTAACTTGTAGTCCCTAGATTCTACCTTCAAATATCCTAGGCATAGCACAACATCTTTTATGGTTATATCATGTCTTTATATCTATATAATACTATGGAATATTAAGACAAAATATGGACCTCAAATGATATTATATGAACCATAATCATCAGCATTATGAATAAAAGCTGCTGAGTAATGAATCAGCTCTTAACTTCAGACATTTCCATTCACTGAGTGTCCAAAAAAAACAACTGGACTTTGATGAGCACCATAGAAACCAAAGGCCTTTCCAGTGCTGAAGAGCATCAGGAATCTCCAGTAGCTCATCTGCACAGAGTAATTTCTCTATTGCTTTGTGAATTTCAAGGGAATTCTTTATGGCCTTCCACTACTTTAAGTCCTTGGAAAGCCTCTTGGGAAATTAGTTTCCACTTCTGATCATTGTTCATGGCACAACCTTAGGGTAAGATCACCAAAGCTGTGAGGGTGACCTGGATGTCACACTTCTGTGAAATTGGCAACAGAAACGAAGAATATTGAGAATCTGTAAACAACTAAACCCAAACTTATCCTATTTACAGACTCTAGTCCAATATAACCATGGGTCTAAAATGGAAGCTGTAAATGGTAAATGATATATGTAATTCTAAATTTCCTATAGCCACATTTTAAAAGGTGGACAGCTGTTGGACTGCAATCCTAATAACCCAAAGTCTAGTCAGCCGTGGATACTTACCCGCTGGTATTGTTTTTATAATGAATAGATTCAGACTTGCCAACCCGGGTGATGGTCCATCATGAAAGATGTGTCAAGTAAAATAAAGGCAATTAAATTGATCCATCAGTGAAGCCTCAGCTGAAAGCAAAGTCACTGAGTTTTGACTTCAATGTGATTTTATATAATCAGTGCTAAACATTTCCTCTTACCTAAGCTGTGTAGAGCAAAGGGCAAAGACCCTAGATCCATAATCAGTATCATGAACAATACGACTCAAAGAGGAAAGACATACTTTAAGGCTACAATAAATCTTAAACAAGGGTTCATTAGCCACAACATGCAATACTCTAGGTTAAGTTTCTAAAAACAATTAGGTGGGACTTTCAGGTTAAAAAACAAAGATTTATGAATGGCATAACATTAGGAGACAAAGATTGGACTACTTATTAACAAAAAATAAACAAAATGAGCTATTATGAGACTTAACAAAATGAGCTATTAAGTATTCTTTTCCTTCAATTCCAAATCCCATAAAATGGCAGAAAACATAATAGTACTAAGGTATAACCTTAGATTTTTGCTTATTCAATCTAATCTAAGACTACACCTTCAAGGATTGAGATGATCAAACAAACAAATCACTCCATGAATATGATACCACATAACCTAATGCATATACCTATCTATTAACTTACAGTTCAGATGTTCTGCATTCAAGTACACTAGGTCTCACATAATATAATTTATGTTCATGTCATGTCTTTATTGAATCATGTCACTTTTATATTACAGAATATAAGACAAAATGTGTGTCTCACATGATGATACTATATGAACCATAATCATCAGCGTCATGAATAAAAGTCATTGCATAATGACAGGAAACACATTAGTACTATGTTAGAACCTTAGAAGATTTTTGGAAGTGTAGAAACACATAGGATATGATCTGTAGAGCAGGAAAGGCAACAAAAACAAAATTGTAGAAGAAGTGTAAAAACTGAAGTAGCTTAAAGACAATCCAAACCCAGAGCAGAGTCGTGACTCTGTTTCTCCATCACATTCTTTCTCTCTGCCACCTATTTTCTAAATTTTCTTAAATTATAAAGCTTTGTTTTAAAAAGGCAAACAAAAAATTTCCTCTGTAAAAATGCATCCCAACTTGTTACCACAGATAAATTTCCTTTACATTTTCCTATTTTCAAGTATATTTTACAAATGCATAATTGTAATTATAGTAGCCACACAATTTAAAATCCTCTTTTTCATTCAACCTAATGTAAGTCTTTCCTATTTTGCCAATGAATCCTCATAGCTACTCTTTCTAATATCTACATAATATTCTTTGATTGAAAGCACCAGGAATTATTTTCCTCTTTCCTCCTCTTTGACCATTTGGGTTGTTTCCAGTTTGTGCTATTATAAATAATACTGCAATTAACATCTTTCTTTCCTCTGCTAAACTTAAATCTGCTTTATGAATTAAAAGCAGCTGAACTGATTTCTGTGTCATTCCTTTTAGAACAAAAATGGAATGTCCTGGTTTCATAACAAGGAGCCATCTAAATTTAGGTTGCTGATAGAACTGTGTGACAAGTCAGAATAACAGCGGCACATTTCCTGAAGAATTTTAGGCGGTGTCTATTTAGCTTACTTGTCCCTCGGGAATAGAGAAAATCTCATATTGCTTTAGTTTAAAGTGAACCTCAAGATTGGTAACTTTATCCTTGACAGGAGTAATTTTTTTTTTAAATAGTATTACTTCTTGCTGCAATACCCTTTCCAGATCTTCCTGGACATGACCAAGGTTAAGGTCAACTGTGAATGTATAACTTTCACACTATTTGCAATACAGATAACACTGAAAATATTTCTGTTTTCTCATCAAGTATTTTGTTGCCTCAGTTAAGCATTGCCTAGTGCAAGAATAAAGAAAAGGACTGACTAGGATCCTTCCTAAAATAGAAATTTTAAATACAATAGAAAATTTAAAACTCAACAGGTCAGATGACTAGGAGATTGACACTGCTAAAAATGAACTATTTCCTCAAATAACCAAACCACCCAAAAGCCATTTAATATGAAGTTCATATGTAGAGAATCCAGAGAATGGAGAAGAGAATAAAAGTTTAATAATAAAATTAATCCAGAGTTAAATAAAGACACATGTATTGGGGTTCAATAAATTCACTGAAAGTTAATCAGAATTTATGAAACAGAAAAGCATCTACAGGCACCACTGGAAATTTCAAAACAAAAGGGATGAAGGGGAAATCCTTAAGTATTATGGAGGGGGGGAAATGAGGAAAGGAAACAGACTGCCTGCAAAGGATCAAAATTCAAATCGGACACCACCTTCCTGGTGGCAACAATAGATGCAGTAAGCAAAGAGGCTGTAACCCAGAAGGCGAAGGTCAGCATTTTCTCGAATCTAGCCTTTGAGTTCCACTCTTTAAGTGGGAACTCAAAAGTAAACACTTCAGACATATTAGAACCCAATGTTTACATCCCTGAATCTTTTTTGAATAAATAAGTAAACTAGTTAAGGATTCGCTTACCAAGACAAAAATTATGAATTTAAGTAGACAACGTCAGACGAAAGGTGTCACAATGAGAAAAAATAAAACCGTTCAAATAGTCGTCTCCTGCATTTTATGAAATATGAAAAACTGAGGGAGTGAAGAAAAGTTATCAGTTTGTTCAAGTAATTCAAGGTTCATCATATTTTTTAATGTGCTATTGAAAAATTCAAGTTAAAAAATTCCCAAATTCAACTAGGGAAAGGTGTGTTAACACAAGGATGAGGGCGTCTGGTAAGAAATGTGTGAATAAAATGTTTAAAAAGTGTCTAAATAAGGAGAAATTTGAAATCTGAGTAGTTCTAGATGTTATAACAAATGCCTCAATAATTGCTACAAAGATAGAAATATATATTGCATTTATATATTTATGTAAAACTCAGTCTCAAACTATGGAGGAAAAAATAACAAAACAATTGAATCATCAATTGAGTGGTCAATTCTCAACGAATAGAAAATTAAAAAGGTTTTAGACATGTATTGAAACATATTTGTAATCACAATAACAATGGATGAAGTTGTTCTAGTAAGACACAGCAATTTGCAAGCTATCACCAATAACATTCAGTTGCATATATTTAAATCACCTAACAGAAAGTTTGAAAATAAAGAAAAAGATGACTTCTAGCTAACCCTTGAAAGAACAGGTAATTGTTATATTATTTAAGCTGGATGCAGAGTAAAAGGGAAATCTATCCAAGTCACAAGTTAATTTAGAGGAACTTAAATTGAAAACCCATTCAGATTAATACAAAAACCAGCGACCTCAGCATCCATCTCAAGAAAGGTGAGCAAACTGCAATCTAAACTGTGTGCAGGAAGTAGCCAGGAAGGAAATGTTAAAAAGATGAAATAAAGCAAATATAGAATAGGCAGGAAGAACCAGCCAAAAGTTATTTTTGAAAATACTAATAAAATTAATTACTCTCTGGTAAGAAAAAGAGAAGGGATAAATAAGTATCAAGAATGAAAAAGGAAATAATCTCTATAGGTATTTAGATATGAAAATAATAGCAAATTTGCTACTTTAAGCAAATTTTACACTTATAAATTTGAAGATTGCAAATACCTAGAAAAATACAACTCACCAAAATTGACAGAAGAAACAGTAAATTGGAGTAGTCACATAATTATTAAAAAAATCAAAGCTAAATTTAAAAAATAAATGAATAAATTAAGATTTATTCATTTATTCATACAGAACTGGGGTACAAGCCAGAGATGCGGAGGGTGAGAGGATTTACCAGAGACAGAATGGGGAGCAGAACAGGCCAACTGACAAAGTACGGGCTGGTCAGGAGAGGTCTGCTGCGCCATATGGGTCTCCTCAGGGGCGGGCGGGGATCAAACTCATGCGGAAGTGGCTTTAGCTTCTTAGTGCTGTGCATTAACCCTCTGCGCCACCAGGGAGGGCCACGAAGCGATAATTTTAAAACTCCCTACAAAGTAAACTCTAGGCCCAGGTTATCTTCATTGAGAAGGTCTATGGAACACTTACAGCATAAATAATGCAAATCTTATAAAATTCTTATATAAAAAGAAGGAACACCCCAATACACATTTTATGAGGTCAGTATTAAAAAATCCCAACAAAACCAGTTACATTTATGAACATTAAAATCCAAAACTGACTCCAATAATAAAAAGAATAACACTTAATGACAAACGTGTGTTTATTCAAAAATGCATGTGGATTTAATAGTCAAAAATCAATGAATGACCTCTAGTATCAGGTCAATAGATGCAGAAAGAGGTTTATAAAATTGTTCATTCAATTGTGGTTTTAAATGTGTCATTTAAAAATTGCAAACTAGGAATCAAAGGGAACTTCTGCAATATGTTAAAAGATTTAGATCCATTTGGGGCCCTCCCTGGTGGCACAGCAGGTCCAGCCACAGCACTAAGAAGCTAAAGTCACTTCCGTATGAGTTCCATACCCGCCTGCCCCGGAGGTGACCCAGATGGCGCGGCAGACCTCTCCTGACCCGCCGGCTGCTCCCCTCAGCAGCGTATTTCATCGATCTGCCTGTTCTGCTCCCCACTCTGTCTCTGGTGAAGCCTCTCAACATCCCTGCACATCTGGCCTGTACTCCAGTTCTGTATGTGCAAATAAATAAATTAAAAAAAAAAAAAAGATTTAGATCCAAAACATTGAAGTTTTACCAAACAATAAAATTTTGAAAGCTTTTCTATTAACACAGGCTGAAAATCATGTAAGACAAGATTAAAGCTAGAAAAAGAGAAAAGACACAGAAAGATCAAAAAGGAACAGATGAAATGGTCATTTTTTTTAACTCCCTCTGAGTTGTGGAACTCTTACCTACCAGTAGGCTATCCTCCTCAGCACTGGGAGGATTCAACTTACTGGGATATAAAGAAAATGATCCTATCTATGGGGTGATGGTTATACCTGCCCCCATACACACCCAAAGCACACATGCACACCCCCAAATCAAACATGCCCCAACCCCGTCCAGCTTATTCACAAATGCCCCAGAGAGATTGGGCCACCTGCCTTCTCCCTCAGGATTGCATTCTCATTCACACCAGATGCACTGCTCAAACCCCCAGAGCAAGCTG
>NW_004567133.1:2143418-2205513 GCF_000260355.1 Condylura cristata
GAGGAAGGCTCTTTTCAGCAGGTAGAAATACTGTCCCAGGATGGACAGGTCTTCTCATTTTTCCAAAAAATAATCAGAAACCTGGATTTTTTTTTTTTTTGGTTAATAATTCTCTCGATGTCACTATTACTAGCAAAATAAAAATAATTTTTAAGCATTCACTGAGCCAAGCAAAACAAATATATGCCCCTAATTCAGAACGAACTTTCAGCCTCTGAATTAAGGTGAATTAATGGGTAATAAATCGTATGCGTGATTCAGTACTGGGATTAGAACTTTGGATCCAGCAGAGAGGGAGGGGGCTGGGCAGATGGGAGTCATAGTCATCTCTTTGCCATGGAAACCCCTTGGGAGAGGACTTCACTTTTTCTCCTGTATTAAGAGATCAATAGGAGATTAATCATAATCCTGTACATAGATGTGGCACTTCAGACTTGAGTGCTTGCTCATCTGTAATCTCATTTGATCCTCATAATAGCCCATGTGCCTGTCAAGAACATCCAGTCCTCTCTAACCCGATTAAAGGGACATAAGGACTCACACTATTTCACTTAAGGAAAAAAAGGAGATGGGGTGGGAGGGGCCCAACAGTGGAAGAACTCAGAAATTATTTCACTCATGCTCTCCCTCTGTTTGAGATGATCTGTTTGCACTGCAAAAGATGGGAGAAGAGTCTTCATACAACACGCAGCACGACTTCTGCAGGAGTCAGAACTTTGGCCAGTGAACCCAAATCGTTCTGGCCAGATTCGCAATGAAAATGGCACCTGGTGCTGGAGGACCCAGAGATGCTCCTCACTGATGTGTTGATCTCCAAAGACATTGACTGACATCAGCATAGGTCATTAAAAAATCATAAAGTGGAGCCATTCTTTATGATTTAATGACTCGGGTCAATGTTATCTTATCAAAAGCGGGTGAGCCTAACCATTAAGGTGGCTACCATAAAAAAAAAAAAATAGAGAGACAGAAAACAACTGTTAGCCTTGGAAGACTTAGAACCCTTGTATTGTAGGTCAGAATATAAAATGGGGCAGACACTGTGAAAAACTATGGTGGGTCTTCAAAGTAATAAAAACAGAACACCATAGAAACCATAGATTCCGCCTCTGAGAATATAACCCAAAAGAGTTGAAAGATGTTCTCAAAGAGCTATCTGTACCCCACCCCCAACATTCAGAGCAGCATTACCCACAAATGTCAACAGGTGGGAGCAACCCAGTGTCTGTTGACAGGTAAGTAAACTGTGACATCTACACATACAAAGGAATATTGTTCAGTCTTAAAAAGGAAGGAAATTCTACCGTGTGGTTCAACATGGATGACCTTGAAGATGTTCATGAAATCTCACACATGGTGTACCAACACCACATGATTCTATTTGTGGTCAAGACCATAGATACAGAGAGTAGAAGGTAATTGCCATGAGCTATGGGGGGCAGGGGGTGAGGGAATTAGTGTCCCTAATGGCGACAGAGTTTCAGGTTTGCAAGATGAAGAGTTCTAGAAAAGGTTGTGGTGGCTGTACAAAAACGTGAACATACTTAACACTTCTGTACTATGCACTTAAAAATGGTTAAGATGATGTGTGAGTTTTACCACAATTAATTTCTTCAGGCGGGTGAAGTCATAAACTCACACATCCCCCTTGGCCTCAGCCTCCCTCCGCTCCCAGGCTGCGCTTCAACAATCTCACCCAAACACCTAACTCCATTTTGCCGGCTTACTCCTGGGTAGATTTGCCAAGCCTATTTCCTCCCCCTGGAATTCCCTTCTCATGTTTACTCTATTTTGGTTTTTCACCAAACCCATCTCAAATGTCAGCTTTCTGAAGCCACTCCCAACCATCCCTCCACAGTCTGCCAGAGTTTACCAGCTCTGTGGGTCATGCTCTTGCTTTGTACATTTCATTCATGGTCCTTTTACTATATGGTGACTGCATGTTTGTTTGCCCATAGGTGTCTCCCCAGTAGCTCACAAGGGCTGTTGTAGGGAGGGTGCGTGAAGAAGGATGAAAATTGACGGCAGTTGCCACTCAGGACATCAGGAGCGCTGGGAGCACTGGTGTGCTGGTAAGTGTTAAACACCTGACTCTCCGAGGGAAAATCCTGGTTTTTTGTGTTTGCCAATTCCTGTGGTGTAAATAGTCACATGTTGGCGACTATTTCAAGATAGCATCATTCCATCACTAAACCTGGGACTGGGAAGAGACCTAGGTTCATGATCCCAAGCTACCCTGGCCAGGTCCAGCACACAACTGCAGTGAGACATCAAGTCTAGCGGGACCAAGTGTTTACTATGAAGATTCATTAAAATGTGATGGGGGTGTAAGTTGGTGCAACCACACTGGAGGGCAACAGGGTAGCAATGTCCACACTCCACAATTCACAAATGCCTGCAGTGCTTTACCAGGAAGTATGTGAACAGTGCTTTTTGCAGCACTGCTGGTAAGAGCAAAAAAAATGGAAGCTAACTGTCCATCAGTGGGGAAATGTATAAATAAATCATGGAGTAGTTATTCAATAAAAGAATGCTATACAGCATTTAAAATTAATAAGCTAAGATATCTATCAAGATGGCTATATCTTAGAAAGCATACTGTTGAATAAAAAATCAAGTTTTAGGATGTTATACTATGCATAAGGTAGGACTTCTGTAAAGTTTAAAATGCATAAATGATACTTTGCAACATGGTATTGAGATATATATTCATTGAAATGTGATGGAATCATTTTAAGTAGAGTAGACAAATACATACCAAATTTATGATAATATTGTCTCTGGGGAGAAAAAAAGGAGATTGAAACTGGAGAAGGATATGAAGGGCATTTCATCTTGATTCTATTATTCTAGGTCCTTTAAATATTAAAAAATATTGATCTGAAATAAAAATGACAGCATATTAAAGGTTTAAATTCTGGGTTCTAAATATTATGGCATGGAAGCTGGTTACCTTTTTCTTTACACTTTTTGATAGTTCAAAAACTCCTTCAAGATACTGAGGCACAACCTTTTAAGACAAGAGAATGTTAAATCTATGGCTGTTCACTGGCAAATCCCATAGGCTAAATATTCGGGCAGGGAAGAACAGACCATGCCTCTTTGCCTACTGGCACATGACCTCAGGGGACAGCTCAGTGCCACATCTCTGGAGCCCTTCTGGTTTCCTCCTCTGAACACCTGCAGGCATCTCACGAATCCACCTATGGTGACATTTGTCATGCTGGTTATACAATAATGATGGTTTTGTTTCTCCAATTAAATTATGAGCTCCCTGGCTGGGAACCACAATTTATTCATCTCTCTACCCCTGGTGTCTGAGCTTGCCAAGGAAGGCCTGGCGATTTTGAATGAACACCTGAGCGAAGGGATCACCTGTCTTGCAGGTCCACCTTCTAAAATTTAGCAAAATGGTGCTATGGTGTCGATATCTATGGTGTCAATATCCCTCCACCCAAAGCCCAACATGATGGGCTAGGAGGTGGGGACTTCAGGGGTGTTGGGCTTCATCCCCTTGTAAAAGAGACCCCAGAAAGCCAGCTGTTCCCTTCCACCATGGAAAGGCATGGAGGGAAGACAGCTGATGAGCCAGGAAGAGGGTTCTCACTACACACTAAGTCTGGTACTGTGATCTTGGACTTCCTGCCTCGCTATGGGGAGAAATCCATTTCTGTTGTCTTTAAGTCACCCAGCCTCTGGTTTTCTGTTAGAGGAGCCTGAACAGATGAAAACAGATGCAGACTGCAGACATCACTCTGTAGAGTCCAGTTAACTGGCCACTGATATCATGTCCATGGCATATGAAGGGTCCTGGGGTGCAATGGGTGCTGGCAACTGTGGAGAGCCCTAGTGTGGGTGGGTGCTTTAAGCCCTGTGCCTGATTCTGACAAAGCACAGGAAAGGCAGGTGTTGGGGTGGGTCATGAGTTCAGGAATGCAGTTAGTAAATGTGTTTACAGGAAAACCCACTTCCTCATATGACAGGGCTACCTCACAGTGGGCGGGGGTGGGGAAGCACCCAAACCTCAGAAGTAGCCTCAGAATCCAAATCTGACTCTTTCAGCAAATCAGTTCTTTAGCAAATTGATCTATGGCCAATCAGGTCGCTTGCACAGAGGAGCACTGCTCCTGGAGACCGAAATCCCAAGAAGGGCCTGAGGGCCGGAGCCCCAAAGGCCTCCTCTGTGTTGTCTTTTGATCCTCACACTAATCCCAGGTGGGAAGTGCTGCGATCACCCTGCTTCACAGATAGGGAAATTAAGATAAAGGTTAAGAGTTGGCACACCCAGCCTATGGGTGGCCGGGCTAGTAATGAATCCATAATGAGGGGGCTGCCCCTCAACCATCCACACCATAGTGGCCCCTTAACCCTCCCACAGGACAAATGCCAGACCGTCGTGCTTCGAGTGTACACACACAGTAACTCACTCCCTTGGTCAGAAAGCCCAGCTGACCGTCAAAGACCGCTTTTGCTCCAGCAGATTGAAGCAACTCTAAGGCATGTTTGTTGAGGGAGAAAGTGAGTGGACAGGTACGACAAAATGGACCCTCCAGTGCCTACTTCCAGAAAGACAAAGCAAATTGCACAATGGCTCTAGGTTTTTATTTCTGTCACTTAAGAAATATCTTGTCCTGCATTCCAACTGTGATATTGGATGTTTTGACTATGTGAAAGGAGGTCCTAGAATGTGGATCTCTGAGTTTTTTGCTGAAAGAAGGATAGAAAGGAATGATTGTTTTTTCAGAGAAAAAAAAAAGTGTGGTATGTTCTTTGGCAGAAACCAGAGAGGCATTGAAACGCTTGTTGGGAAAATTAGGATCTGAGAAGCAAAAGGGAGAGAAATATGAGCTGGAGGACACACTGCACAAGGGACCCCACCTGCTGGCCTTCTGGATACCAGTTTATAGCTTTCCATCCAGAGGCCAGGCCATGGGGGAGGTGTCAGAGCTGGGTTCGTCACAAATGCCCTGCCAAAATCTAGTCTGTGTTTCACCAAGTACACTCAGTGACATAACATTCTTATAATTTCATCAAATCACTTTCTAGTGATTTTGTATAAGAAATTCTGCTTATGTTTAAAAAAAAAACTCAATTAATGGCTAAATAGCTGAAGTCAATAGACAACCACCATTTTGTGTTGAGCACCCCATAGGGTGCTCAGCCTCACCCACAGGGAGCCTCCTGAAAAGAAGTAAAGCAGAAAGCTCTTTTTTTATCTCTCAAGTACCCAAAGCTGTCACCAGTAACAGAAGGTGAATTAGAGCCTTGAAAATAATCACAGGGGCTAGAAGTTTTTGAGAGAATTCAAGGATGTGTAAATTACCTGATGGCAAATACTTGGATTGCCTAATAAGCTGAAGTTTCAAAGCTGTCCAGGAGGACAGAAAAAATGGCTTCCTGGAATTCATGCTACAAAGAGGAAGCTTGATTCTAGTGTACACAGCTGTACACAGCTTAGTAAATTACCACTGGCACTCCCATCAGACTTTTCTCCTAATACTAAATTCAATGTGCTACCTGGAAATCTGTCCCTAGCAATAAGAAATGGCTTAAGTAAAAGTCAAAGCTCCTAATAACTGACAATAGAGCCCTGAGGTAAACCTCTCTGGGAGCTGGGTGGGACCTAGGATGTCACTCCTGAAAAGTATTGAAAGCTCAAAATTTCCTCCTCAGGAGAGGCATATTTTTTACTATGGAACTCAGCAGGTATTTACAATCATAAACAAAAAAGAGAGCTTTGACAATACTCACTTCACCATAGGCCAGAACATTTCTCCCAAAATGCACCACTGTCAGCTTAGGAATTCTCAGTTTCTTAAAACATCTGTGTGTATAGGTTCCATATCTAAAAAGTAGAAGAGAAAACCAGGTTACAGAAGATTGTGGGGCAGACACTGGGTCTGCTCAGTCACTAACCCAGAACTGAGAATGTGAAGATAGACAGGAAACATGTAGGCAATAAATAATAACAGGAACTCCAACAGCAATAATTACACTCACTCATCATCTTCTTTCCCACCCACTGTGAGACCCATAAAACTAAAGGCAATTAACTGAAAACAGCTGTAAGTTTCATGGTCTTAACCCTGGAGTGAATACTTGATAAATGTTTCCAAACTTGAATGCTCAGGAGAGGTTCAGGATAAAAGTCTTCTATGTTTATTTAATAAGCTGATTCTCCCATACTTTAGGGAATTCTCATTCAAAGTAAAAAAAAAAAAGGGGGGGGGGAAGGTAGCAATGTGGGTGGGGGTTATTTCTTGTGTCTATGGTGGCTAATCGTAAGTTATGATTAGGTTATGGCAGCCAGTTTTTGGTCAAAGACGTCTAGATGTTGCTGCAAAGCTAATTTTTAGATATTTGAATTAGTGGATTTTGACTAAAGGAACCCTCCATAATGTGGGTAGGCCTCATCTAATTAGTGAATTAGAGGGAAAAACTGGAGTGGGGATCAGGTGAGACAGAGAACTGATAGTTTTATTATAAACCTTAGAGGACTGTTCAACTTTTTAAAGCATGTACACCTATAAATTTCATTTTTTAATGAAAATTCTAAATTTTCCAAGGAGGTATCAGCTGCTCCCAAACCCCCTTGGGACCAAGTACCCCGACTTGGTGCTTGCAGGGCGCCAGGATTGGTCTCCCACCACAAAAGTTGTCTGTTCAGGGTTGTGACCATTAACACCAATCTGGACAAAGCATGCCTTACCTAGAGTGGTCTGCAAGAAATGTTTGCTACCTAAACAGAAGTTCAGACAAGAGCCTTCCTGCTGACCTTCCAGGAGTATTTAGGGTTCAGATGAACTTCCTGCAGGCAGGCATTGGGAAACCCCCAAGTGACATAAGGCTGAATGGTACCAGTGAGCATCCCTGCAGTGTTTCTAATATGTATCTCATAAATAGCCAGGGAGTGTTTTTAAAGAAGGCCTACTATGTGCTCTCAGACCTGCTAGGTTCTGAGAAGATACTGGGGACCCACATTCTCATTAAAGCCATGCCTGCTTTGGGGGCCCCGAGGGCGCCATCACAGCAGTGAAAGCAGTGAGGCTACCTGGAACAATACAACAGAATGGTCAAGGCCATAAGTGAGGGGTGCTCCACTTTTCTCAGCTGACTTTGGGTGAGTCATTAACTTCTCTGTGCCTCAATTTCTTCAGAGACAGAAAGATTAAATGAAAAATCTGTAAAGTTAAAGCTTTAGACTCAAATGCTGAAACCTTTTCCAGCTGTCTGATTCCTTCATCTTTGTTCATCAAACCACTACATTACGGTACCACTAGAAAGGAAAGGTATAAAACTTTTGAAAATGTATACAGATACTCCAAGAAAATGTACCTTTTTAACTTTTCATAATTGAGGTCATTGTTCCCACGAGACAATGGGGCAGGATTGGGGAGGGAGAATTTTTGTTGTCATAAAACAGAGGCTCAGTCTCACTGAGCTCAGTCTTTCTGAACAATCCCTCCTCCCACCTGTCAGCTCCTATCCTTAGGTTATATGGGGTTTGACTCTTGGGAATGGGAAGTGGGCATCAGACTCTCACCCACCCTGGTGCTAAAGAGGGTCTATTGCTGCCTTTGGGGTTCTGTCGGGCCTGAGAGTCACCTCTGCATCCCTGGGTCCTTCTCACTGGCACCCAGGCCCAGTCACACCTCGATGAGCCATCACATTCTCTGCTGCAGGGTCTTCAGCCTCTCATACCAGCCCATGCTTAGAGATGGTGTTGGGGACTTAACCCCAACTGCAAGGAAAATGAAAGCAAAAATAAACAAATAGAATTAATATTAAATTAAATTTAAAAGCTTCTACGTAGAGAAATAGAATATAATCAAAACAAAAGGACAAATCTACTGAATGAGAGGAGATATCATACATCCAGTAAGGTTTAATATCCAAAGTATATAAAAACTAGTATAACTCAACAACAAAAAAGAAAGAGGAAAAGGAAGAGGAGACCCAATTTAAAAATGAGCAGAAAATCTAAACAGACACTTTTCAAAGAGGACATACAGATGGCTGACATCGCGTTATTTATTATTAGGAGGAATGCAAACGAAACTACAGTGAGATACCATCTTGCACCCCTGAGAGGGACGGACATCAAAAAGACTAATGCCGTTTATAGCAACATGGATGGAGCTGGAAGGGATTGTGCTCAGTGAAATAAATCAGAAGGAAAAAGAAAAATGTCGAATGGCTTCACTTATAGGAGGAATTTAAGAGAACCAAATAAGACATGGGGCGGGGTGGGGGGGGGCGAGTATATTGTTATTACAATACAAAACACAATACAACAGACCAAAAACAGAAAGAGAGATACCCTACAGGGGAGGGGGACAGAGTCTGTCGGAAGGAAGGAGGAGTGTGGGGGACTGTGGTGATGACAGGTGGCTTGAGGGAGGGGAGGGAGGAAGTAAGCATTGTTTTTAAATGAACAATAATGTAAATAGATAGAAAAAAAAAGATTAAGTGTGTGGAGAGAAAAGGAACCTTTGTCCACCGTTGGAATGCAAATCAGTACAACTATTTTGGAAAACAGCTTCTGAAAAAAACTGAAAATAGAACCACCGTCTAACCCAGCATTCCCACTTCCGGGTATCTGTCTGAAGAATATGGAATCATTAACTCAAAGAGGTATGAACGTGTCTGGTGTTTACTGCTGCATTATTCACAGCAGCTGAGATCCGGAAACCGCCTAAGGGCCCACTGATAGATGACTGGATAAAAATGATATATTCACAACGGAATACCATTCAGGTCTGAAAATGTTGAAATTTTGCCATTTGCAGCAAAATGGAAAGAACTCAAGGGAGTTATGCAAAATGAAGTAAGTCAGAAGGAGAAAGACAAACATTGAACGATTTCACCTAGATGTGGGATATAAGGAAATAAATCAGATGAACAGATATCATAAAAGGAAAAGAGTGAACTCTAACAGCAGAACTGAGGTTACCAGGGGGGTGGGGGGGAGAGGTATGGAAGGACATGGAAGGGGCCCCATGGGAGGTGGTAGTGTTTGTTTAAGAATTTTTTTTATTTACAGTATAACTTTTTTACTGAAGGATCTAAAAAAAAAAAATAGAAGAAGCAGCAAATGACACAGAATTCAATAAAATCAGTGCCAATAGTAAGAGCAAAACTGCTATCAACCCCTACACAGCTAGTACTGTCCAGCAGAGAAATTTTCCACCCAGTTTGCTCACTCAGAGGCTCAGCTTGCTCAGACCCATGGGACCACTTCATGTAAAGCCACAGCAGGGGCACCCCCAAAAGGTAGAACCCCAGGTTCAATAGGAATATTTTAGGGCAAGATCGTCTCTGCCTCATCCATTGTGTTGCTCAGCGTCCCTTCTATAACACCCACTTGAAAAAATATTTTTATAATATAAATCCAGAAAATGCCTTCCTCTGGCAAGGAGGCTGACAATTTTCTGGTAAATAATATGATTGTTAAATACTATTTCTCTTATTGTCCAGACCAATGAGCGTCCCAGGGCCAAGCTTAAATTTAATCTTGGTAACTCAGTCTTTAAGGAAGCATCCCTGCTGTGTATAGGGCCAGTGCACGCTACCAGGACACAATCCCATCTCTGCCAGCCCTCCAAGACCACCTCTCAGTGTATGCACTCTCGAAGCACCCAATTGCCAGCTTGGGGCCTGGAGCTAACCCTTTGGGAGTTTCTCTGAAAAGGTGTATATAAGAAAAATCAAGTTTGGGAAGAAGACCATATTAACCAATAAAAGCTATTAGCATGATCCTCTGTGGGGAGTTGGAGTTCAATTAATCCCACTTCTCCAGCTTCGCCTGCAGCATGCCAGACCCTGCAAGAAGAATCCACTTGTTTTAGGGCTTTTTCTGTCCTCAGTAGCATGAGTGTTGTAGAGGTTGATCCTAAGTCCTAGTACTTGTGAATGTGACCTTAAACAAAAAGAGAATCTTTGCAGGTGTAGCTAAGGATCTTGGGAGATCACCCTGGATTGTGAAGGAGCCTACATTTCACGATTGGTGACCTTGTAAGAAAAGAATGGGGAGCTGAGGGGCACAGAGGGCCAAAATGAAGAAACCATGTGAAAACAGAGACTAAGACTGGAGCAAATGTAGCACAAGCGGGAGCATCAAGAGCCCCCCAAAGGCTGGAGGGGCAGGAAGCCTCCTTCCAGACAGCCTTCAACAGATACATGGCTCTGTGATACCTGGATCTCAAGTGTGGCCTCCAGAACAGTGAAGAACAAATGTCTGACGCTTTAAGCCACCCACGTTCTGGCTTTGGTGCTCGGTAATTTATGAGAGTCTGATTGCAGAATAATACCCAGGCAGCGTGCGGGCAGGTTCGCCCTTGGGTGTTTTCTGCTAGCAATACCCACACTGGCCTGAAGGAGGCGCTGTCAGGCCATAGGTCAAAATGGTCTTTCATGAGGTGTCTTATGGAAATTTGGGTGACTCTGTAAAAAAGGGAACAAACTGCACTAAAGTGGAGTGTTATCGACGTCAGACTTACGGCAACAGCAGGACCAGGGTGCCACAGCCTTGTTACCAGCAGGGGACAGCAATGCGTGTCAGCCCAGCCCCAGCCCAGCTGGCCCGCTGTTCGGCTCTACCTAGGTCCCAGCTTTTCCACCTCGGTCCCAGCTTTACCTTCTCCGGGGGTTTCTGGTCACAGATGCGCACAGACTTTGCTGCCTCCATAGCAAGCTAAACTTGTCTGCTGCCTCCAGCTGCTCTCACCAGAGCTCGCCCAACCCTAAGCCTCAGGAGTCACCTTGAGCACCGCTGGCTCTGGGCAGTAGGCTGGGCTCCCAGGAATTGTTTAAGACCAGCCATGACAGTAACGCCATGAAAAGCTCCCGCGTCCCGATGCCAGCTGAGTCTCTACGTGTCACTCACTCCGCAGACGTGCTGTAGAACTTCCTGCGTGCCGGCCGCTCTGTGGAACTCCACGAGAGGGTTACAAAGAACCCTCATATTTTCTGCACTGGCAGAAAATAAGACTCAATCTCGGGCGCCAAAGATAACGCTTAGACACTGTGGGTCTGAATATTAATACAACTCATTCAATTATTCATTGAGCTATTTCTTGAGTGTGACCCTCCATTCAAAGCTGAATCGGCAGGGCAAAAGAAAGCAGGTAAGTTTCTGCCCTCCCAGAGCATCACAGAACCAACAGGTGAATTAATAATAATAATAATTACAGCAGCAGCAAAGCTCACTTCTCCTGGGTGGGCAACCTCGCGGAGAGAGGTCATAGTATTTTCCTGACTCACCAATAAAACTGAAGCACAAGGAATTTAAATATCAGAAGGGTTTTTGGTTGGTGATTAATTATTTTAACAGTTGGAAACATTTGGGGGGATGATGACTTCTGATGATGCTCTTACTTTTAGGATGTTACTTGGCAGGATTTGAGGTTTCCGTGGGTTGAAGTTCATTAGGTATTAAAAGTTAAACAGAATAGGGGCGCATTGTCCTGCATTTTCTCTTGGACTGCTGATAATAAATGAAAGGTTTTTTTAATTGAAAATCTGGCCAAGGTCGCATGACTCGTGAGAGGCAGAGACCAGCCTTGGACCCTGTCAGTGGGCTCCACATAAGTCCTCTTGAGCATGACATTTGCTAAGTTAATCATATGAAGCTGGTTGCCGCAGTCAGAAACCTGAGTTCACTTCAATTGCAAGCATAGAATGAAGGTGGCTGGTTTCATTCCCCTGCTTGGCTTTGAGATTATGCTGCAATGCAGTGTGGTAATATTGTTGAATTATTAACTAATGCCTCTTTTTTCTTCTTATTGGGATAAAACCTACATAACCTAATGAACTTTTGTGAAGGGAACAATTCCGTGGCATTTAGCACATTCACAGAGCTGCATAACCACCACCTCCATACAGTTTCAGAGCAGAGCTGGCACCCCAGAATGCCCCTCCCTGCAACCTGGAAGGCCTCAAGGACAGACAGCCGCGCAGAACTCAGACAGAAAATAAGTCCTGGCCATGGACTGAATGTTTGTAACCCTCAAAGGTCATCTGTTGAAACCCTGACCCCCAGGGGTCAGGTATTCAGAAGTAGAGCTTTTGTAGGTAATGAAGTCGTGAGGGTAGAGAGTTCTTATAAAAGAGACCCCCCCAAGCCCCACCCCACCCCCAGCTCCCTCACCCCTTCCACCTCCTGCAGGCTTAGCTAGAAGTGGTGAGTTATGAACCAGAAGGTGGCCATGCCTGGGTGAGGTGCCTGGGTGAGGGGACCCTGGGGCAGAGAGGGGGGAGCAAAGGGCCACCGAGTGAGTGCAGCCCCCCTCCTCATGGAAGAAAAGTACTTTCTAGTAAAACCTCTAAAAACTCATATACTTGGCACTGTATATGTAGAATACATGTAGAATATGAAGAATCTGTTCTCCCTGCAAAATGTTCCCCAAAGTGCTGAGGGGTAAAAAGCCTGCACCCTGGAGCCAACAGCTGGATTCTGGACCCCACCTCGGAGCCCACACCTCTGTACTCACCAGGAGCGGAGCCCTGTTACTGCCCCGCGAAGCCTCTGTCCTCCTCAAACAGCAAAACCACTAGCTACTCCTCCGGCCTTAGGATGTTGCTGATTTTTTAATCGTTTATTGAAGTGAACGTCGCATAACATAAAATTAACCCATTTCAAGTTGAATAGTATGGTGGCACTGAGTGTATTTCTCTGTCGAGCCACCACCTCCATGAGTTCCAGAGCAGAGTCCTTATGCGATGAGATGCAGTCAGCACCTCTGGGCTCCTTGTGTAGACAGGCTGTGGTGGGCGGGTCTGAGAAAGGACACCTCTGGCGGCCTGGTCTCCACCAGCGCCCCTCACCTGGCAGGTGGGTGAGCTCCAAGAGCAGAGGCGAGAGGCCCAGGCAGACATAGTGGTGTGCGGGCATCCCAGCTTCCAAGGTAGGATCGTTGGTCTTTGGGAAGCCGCAGAGGGTGGCCCCACAGAGGTCCTGGCCGGCCAGCCACTCCCCCAAAGAACAGAACTCCATCTGGAGCTGACTTCCCTTTCATTTCTCTTCTCTGTTTACATTGCCTTTCAGATCATTTCCTTATATTTTTAATTGATTTAGAGATTAATTAGTTTGATTTTTAAAGGGTGTGCAGTAGTTCCAAAGGGTGTCTTGGGGCAAAGGTGAATGAAGGTGCAACCTCATAAAATTAAGGCATTTCTAGCCACAGGGCACCCAGGCTCCTTGCCACTTGGAAGATAATGGAGAGATGGGGCTTCCAAGGGGGGACCCAGTACCGGGAACCCCCTGGTCTGGGAATGAGAGGAAAGGCATCATGTCCCAGAAGAGCCCACCCCTCAAAACCAAGGGAGCCAAGAGGCTGCTTGGTACTGGTCCCGATGGGCGTGGCAGGGACAGTGGCTGTTAGCACCGCCATAGCTGTAGCCTCCGCCTGGGGCTGGCCCCTCACGAGGTCTTGGCTCACAGGTCTGGGGGCCTTCCGCCAGGTCCCTATCTGCTGTGGGCCGGGACGACTGCCTTGGCATCTCGCCGTAGTCTCCTATGTGATTGCTTGAGCTTCCTGAATGCAGGACAGCTACAGACAAGAGTTGCTTTCCAGCAAGAATGTGGGGAGTCACCACATTTTGGGAGATAGCTCCAGAAGATGGTTCCTGCTGCACTTGTCTGGAAGGTCTTCACGCCCGGTTGCACATCCCGTTTTCAAGATTCCTGCATGTTATAGTGGGTGTTGGTGCTTCATTCCTTTCTATTGTTAGGGGAAAGGATGTCTTCAAGGAACTCTACAGATACAGGTTTTGCGGGCTCCACCCCCACCCCATACATCGGAACTACAAATCCCAGCATCACCAAAGGGAGGACTGCTGGGACCAGAGGGCAGAGTTAGGCAGCCATTTTGGCTTGGATATAAACCAGGACATGTGAACTTTGGGGTCTCTTGGTCTCAAGACTTGTGGCTGGTCTCTTGGCTTTTCATCAGCTTTCAGTGTGCTGTTGGGGTTCCAGATCAGCAGAATTGGTAGGACACATTAACCAACGTATCTCTCTGTCTCTCTGTTTTCCCCTGAGCTATTCATTTTCCCTTTCCCTGTAAATTAGCCCACTATTAACCTTTTAGTGTGTGCCTGCAGTGAAATCGCACTATAAGTGCCTTAAAGCACACAGGTGAGGACCCACAGTCAGATAACCCAAATCATACTGGGGGTTGCCCTGTAACACTATGACTGATGTAACACTTCTGGATGGACAACTGGATCGTACCTTTTAAACAACTCATTGAGGAATCTCAGGTCTTCTCCTTCTGGTCTTCATAAACTCAGAGTGTATCTATCTGTGTCTTTTAAAAAAAAATTTATTTATGCATACAGAACTAGAGTACAGGCCAGAGGTGCAGGGGCAGTGAGAGGATTCACCAGAGACAGAGTGGGGAGCAGGACAGACAGATCAACAAAGTACTCTACTGAGGGGAGCAGTGGGCAAAGGGCTGGGGGTCGAACTTGCACTGAAGGGGCTGTGGCTGGCTTGCAGTGCTGTGTCCTAACACATTGCGCCACCAGGGAGGGCCCTTTATCAGTGTCTTGTGTTGTTTTACTAGCAGCAAGACACTTTTATCATCCCTGTGAACCCCCAATGTGTAAAATCTAGGCACGCCCAGTATGGACCTTCCATATGAGAGGTCACAGTCGGAGCTGAGGGTGGCAGCATGATGGCAGGAGCCTCTCCGACTTGACTCTCTTTCAGTCTCTGCCAGTGACTCTGGGCACCCAGTGGGACTCCAGAAAAAAAAAATTTGAAAGCCAGTGATTTAAGTCACTGCAAAGAAGAACGCCTCTTTGTGAATTCCAGCACTGTTTTTGTGAAAAAAAAATGTAAAAGAAAGTCTGGAGAGAGTTCTTAGGCTCTTCAAATTTATTAAAAGATTACTTTAGAAGTGAAAATCACCTCAGAAATAACTATTGGAGAATTTTAATTTATCTCTGTGTTAAAGGCAGCTGAGATAAGGTCAGAGGCCTGAGTATAAACTCTAACTTCAGATACAAAAAAAAAAAAAAAAAAAAGAACAACTTGGTTTCTCTAAGTCCCTGTTGCCAAAGAAGAGCAAAATAGCTTTCCTACCAGTTGTTAGGAGAATTGAATGAGATAAAAATTAGGGGAAAACATAAAAAAAATAAGAATGATCAAGAAAATGTCCTGTACAAAAAAAAATAGATTAGACAGTTCATTCGGTAGCTGTTAGAGAGAATATTCATAGAATTCTTGAGAAAGAATACTAATTATGTGAAAACATTGCAAAGAGAAAAGAGGAGACATCAAAATATACTTCTGTGTAACCACAAATTTTATAAATTTATGCACCTTATAAATGCATATAAATATTTAATTGTAGAATTATCCATAAATCATTGACAACCTATAAGCAGGTGTAATGTATGTGAGTAACTATGGGTATGTAGATGAATTTTTAAACCACAAGATTATTATGTGTGGCAATCTCTGGAAGCAGAAAGCAGGAGACATGTTTAATGTTTGAGTTTTCTATGGTGCTTTTTTATTTTTTCCATTAAGTATGAGTTGCTGGTAATTAGGAAGCGAGCTAACTAGCTCTGAAATGACAAGCCCATGAGGTAGTGAATCTGCCTTTGTCTTAGACAACTGGCACATACTCTTGAATCTGCAGGACCTACTCTTCGGTTAGTATTCAGTTCTACAGAAACAAAGCAATTGGCTTTTAAATGAACCAACAGTTTTTCTAAATGAAATCATTCATCTATGAAAGTGGTTAAGCTACCTGCTTCCCAATAAAGTCAGCACCTCCTAAAACTCGCCAAAATTCATAGCCAAGAAAACAACATCCTCTTCCACTCTTCATTTTGGAATGTTGGTCGCTTGTCCTCCACCTGAGTTCTACTTTCAACTTAGAACATTCACTCTGTGCCTCACAGCTCCATTTTTCTAACAAATTCAAAACTAATGCCAGATGCCAGGGGATTTTCCTTCCCCCTTCCACCAGTGTAGGAGAGTAGCAGGTCTTCCAGATGTGGGAATTCTCCTGACAGCTCCCAAAATGATGGATGAGCTGGGGCCTCAATTCATCAGAATATCAAGGTATGAGGCTGGCTTCTGCCACTCAGTCTTGTCATCCGCGTCACCTCAAAGTGTAAGGTCGCATTCAAATCTGGAAACAGAAGGCACTGTAGGTCTTGCAGAGCTAGGAGCACAGGCCTAATCATCCCGAGTCGGTACTAGGGAAGCAGTGAGGGAACAGTTAAGTGGACTATTTGCTCAAGGTGAATGTGAACAAGAAACAAGGAGGCTGCAGACCGGTGCATTTGAAAGCCTGATCCCATCTCCACACGTCCCCTGTACGTAGACAGTCTCCGCTGGCATGAGTTCACGAGGTAAAAGCTGGTGCTGCAACCCTTCATTTTCTCCCTACTTGCGACTGCAGTGACTTTTGATCTCTGCTCTTTCCCTGAAGAGAAACTAGAGGCAAATTCCTGTTCCCGACAGTGGCTTTTCCTCCTCTTTCTGCTGATACAGCCCAATTTCACCACTCTCCTTCAAGATCCTTATCCAGTGACGGAAACTTCTCAATCTGAGGAGGCAACGGTCTCTCATTCCAAGATGATTAAGATCTTCGGGTCTGAATACTTCAATTCTCTGTTCTCCACCTTCCTTATACCTCTAGTGTACCTTCTTGTGATCCCACTTAAACTAGTTGTGACTGGGAAAAGGTGGTTCAAAGCAGCTCTGACCTGTTCAAACCAATTCAAACTCGTTCAAACTTTTTCTGACCAATGAAAGCCAGTTCTGACCCTTTCAAACTAGTTTTAATCATATAAAATCAGTTGAAGCGGATTCTGGCTGCTTCCAGCCAGTTCTGACTGTAGGGGGAAAGAAGTTCAAAATGTTTTGTTTTTTTTTTAAGATTTACTTACTTATGCATTCCAGAACTGGGGTGTAGGCCAGAGGTGCGGGGAGTGAGAGGATTCAGAGTGGGGAGCAGAACGGGCAGTTGACTCAGCCCTGCTGAAGGGAGCAGCGGTAAATTCAGTAAATTTGCCTGTTCTGCTCTCTACTCAGTCTCTGGTGAATCCTCTCACCCACCACACCTCTAGCCTGTACCCCAGTTCTGTATGCATAAATAAATTAATCTTTAAAAAAAAAAAGTTCTATCTAGTTCTAACCTAATAAAATCATTTCTGATCAGTTGAAACCTGCTCTGAACTTTTCAAACTGGTTCAAACCATTTCTGACTGATTCTAACCAGTTATGATTTGATTAAGCCAGTTCAAACCGCTTCTAACTGGATGAAACCAGTTCAAGCCTGCTCTGACTGCTTCAACCAGTTAAACCTGAGCTGAAAAAACCATACCAAACTGATTCAGACCAGTTCTGACTGGATCAAACTTCCCCAACGCTGACTCTGAGATGCCTCAATAGCTAGTGGTAACCATTAGGATACAGCAGAAGCTATACCCTTTTCTCTCTCCTTGGCTTGGAGATGTCCTCATCTCTGGTCCTCTCGTGGTCTTCCCTTTTATTTAAGAACCCCTGCCACAGAGGAATTTAACCTTAATTCCTCTTTGAAGTCCTAACGACCAAATGCATTCTAAGGCCCTAGATTATGGGACCGCATCATGTGAACTTGAGGAAGGACACAGTCCAGCCTGTTTAAGTCCAGTGGATGTACCTGCCCCTTCAACAAAATCAACAGCACACACTTCTCTCCTTGAAGCTCAGAATACTCAGCATGCACATAAAATTACACATTTTCTAAGATCACTTTGACACAAGGTTTTGTCTGAAGATGTAAGGCAATCACTGAAAAAAGAAATCATGTATTTTATGCAAATCAGAGTGAGAACACAGTATATGTCTGCATGTCCAAACCCCAAATAATCTATTTTCGAGTCTTAGAGCAGTAAATTGCTGACTGTTATCTTCTTTGAAAAATACAAAACCTGTAGATTAGAAGCAATGCTCAAATTTGTTTTGCTCTGTGGTCTTTTGTTGTTGGGTTTGTGTTGTTGGGTTTTTTTTGGGGGGGTTGTTTTTGTTGTTTTTTGTTTTTGTTTTTTTACCTATAACTTAGCATTTCAGAAGCTTCTGATGTATGTTGCTAAACTGTACCCTCTAGTGGTCACATCCATTTACACTCCCTTAGAAAAACAACTGGCTACACCCTTTTTCATCGTAATTCCTACTATTTGACTGCCCTGGGATTCTGATCCTGACCCAAACCTGTCCTCTGCCTGACCTGGTTTGTCCTTGTTCTTGACAGGCAAGAATCTCAGGCAGGTCTTCAGACAGCAGGAGACGGTTATATGAACCCTTAACTAGTAGGTGTGCTCAGAGGAAACCCCAGGGAAGAATCTAATCTGAATCACAACTGAACCTGGCTCCTCAGTGCTAATTTACCTGCCTGCACCTCGAAGGCCCCAGAGGTCCTCACAAACCCTTCCCCATGAGACTGGGTGAAGCCATGGCCCTCCACCACCTCCCACTCTCCAGCTGTTTCCTAGTCAGCCAAGCCCTGCTCTCAGATGTGTCCACCTGGACCCCCACACTAGAGTTATCTCTGGGTAATCCAGGCTGGAATAGGCCATCAAGCATGGTCCTGGCAGTGTGGGGAGTCTGTCTCCCTAGCCCCATTCACTCAAGAATTTCACCTCCCTGGGACCTCAGCCGCCATGGACGGAAGGGAGTCTCCCAGGCAGACCTCTCTGACGAGCCACATGGGAGACGATGGGAGAGGGGACACAGGATGGTGTGTGCTGTGACCCTGAGAGGCGGGCACACTAGGGGTTGGCCAGTCAGGCTCACAGAGGAAGCAAGAAGCACATGATCATGGTGATTTTAGCTCAGCCTCCCTAATCAGGAGGAACATCCTCCATCTGTAACAAGACCCTTATCAGGACTCTACTTTTTGAAGACAAACATATAGAGTCCTCCTTTTGCTCAAACTATGAGGGAGAGAGCAATAAAAAAAAACGACCCCACAACATCAGAGACTTCACAGACTGATTTCTTTCCTCTCTGCTCCCCAAATGCCTTAAGTGCTTGTCAGTTCAGGTGATCCCTTATACCCAAAATCTTCCTGCAGTTTCCAGCCTCAGGACATTGACATGTGCTGTCCTTCACCACCAATGTCTAACAGAAAAAATCTTATATATCTTTAACACCGGTTGCAGAGGCCACATAGTTCCCAGAACATTCCCTGACACCCACCTCCCACCAGCATTGACTTTTCCTTCATCAGCACCCCTACATTACTTTATTGCTCACATGAGCATCCATTTCTGTCTATACTCTGAACTCTGAGAGTTGGATCTATACCTAAGACAAGGCATGGTATGCGTTAAGTAAGTTGTTTTTTGACGTAGAAATAAAAGAATGAAAAAGTTCAACCTGCTTTGACTTCTGCTCCCAAAAATATCTTACAGTCTCCCCCCCCCACTCTTCTGAGCAGCCCCGCTACCCCCACCCCAGGCTTAAACTTCTCTGGGAGGACTCAGGCACATCTCCAGTCTATTCTCACAGGGACATTTCTCATTCTCACGGATGGCTACACCCACATAATGCAAATAACCACCTCTTCATGGCCTGACAAAAGCTTTTATTTAATCTAACTGGCAGATGTCTTAAATGGAAGGCTCCAGAGCAAATAAAAGTGCAGCATGAAAATGCAGGGTAGCTGAGACACCTCCTTCCTTGCAAGCTCATAACCCAGGACCCCCTGCAATGCTTGGGATGAAAAGGAGGAAACTCATCCAGGGGCCTGACTCGGGGAGGGAGTACACAGCATCCTCCCACCCCATGCCTCCTCCTCCTCCAAGATGCAACACTCTGGATTTGCCCAGCATTCACGATTTTACCAAACATTTCAACCCTGCCTGCTCGTGGGAGCCCCAACCCGCCTCTGTGACGACGTAACGCAGCTCTGATTATCCCACAATGACCCAGCTGAGCCCTCGCAGCAAGGGCAAGACTGGATTTATTCAAGCAAGAGTGCAGGCTGGGCAGCCTCTGTGCTTCTGCCAGAATCCAAAATGAGCCACATCCACGCTGAAAAGAACCACGTGGAGCAGTCACACGTGGGTCAAGGCTGCTGAAATTTGCTAATTCAAACAAGACCTCTTCAGGAGAGGGGGGTGTGGATTAACTCACCTTGCAGAAGAGCAGGTACTGATGTCTACAGCTTTGGAAGCTCTGAAACACGACATTGGATCCCCACATTTGATTCCAATTCTGTCATGGCCAGGCTATGACCCTGTGCAAAACATCTGGTCACTCTGAGGACTCAAGTGAGAAGATGGGAGAGGACTTCAGGTTTCAGGCTAGAGCCTCAAAGCTCATGACATCAAAGATCAAACAGTGACACTTTCAAGAAAGAAGTGGCACATGCTGCAGTATCACACTTGCAATCATTACAAAGCTCTGGCTTCCAACCTAGATTCTGTGTGGTGCCACCAGTTAAGAGATCCTGTTGGTAAATCAGATGCTACCTGAGCAGAATAGAGACCTAGAAAGCTGGAGTCTTGACATCAGGACCATCTGGGTTCAAGCACCGTCCCCAACTTATTGTGATCTCGGGCAAATTATTAACCTTGGACTTCAGGTGAATTAGCACCCAAATAAATCTATAAAATGCTCACACTAGGGCCCTCCCTGGTGGCGCAGTGGGTTAAAGCACAACACTAAGAAACTAAAGCCACTTCCGCATGAGTTCAATTCCCGCCTGCCCCAGAGGTGACCACATGACGCGGCAGACCTCTCCTGACGCGCCCGCTGCTCCTCTCAGCAGTGTACTTCATCCATCTGCCTGTTCTGTTCCCCACTCTGTCTCTGGTGAACCCTCTCACCGCCCCTGAGCCTCTGGCCTGTACCCCAGTTCTGTATTCAAAGATAAATAAATCTTTTTTAAAAAAATGCTCACACTAATATCTATGTGAATAGCAACATTGAGATGATTCCATGAGATGACCCATCACCATGCACAAGTAGATGTCCAGTAGACACAATTCATATTGTGATTCTCATTCCACCATAATGATAATGACAATGACTTCAAGACTAGTTGAATTAGCCACTAGCCATGTGATTTTACATTGCATAGAGGTACAGAGACAAGCATATAATTCTAGAGTTAATTGAGAAACTACTTTAAATTACATAACACAAAGACTGGGAGGTTTTTTTTTTTAAGTTTTATTTATTTATGCTTATAGAAGTGGGGTACAGGACAGAAGTGTGGTGGGTGATAGGATTCACCAGAGGCAGAGCAGGGAGCAGAACAGGAAGATCGGCTGGAATACACTGAGGGGAGCAGCGGGCGGGTCAGGAGAGGGCTGCCGCACCATGTGGGTCAGCTCCCTGGCTGGGGATCAAACTCGTGCTGCAGTGGCTTCTGAGAGCTTCATGGTGCAGGGCTTTAACCTGTTGCGCCACCAGGGAGGGCCCAGACTGGAAAATTTCAGTTCTCTCTCAGCTCCATGACATGCCAAGCTGCCACCCCCAGCCTGAACTTCCGAGCCCAGATTCCCCAGAGCAGGTGCCAGTGCAGCCCTTCAGCCGCGCCTGCTCCTCCACAGCCACCTCCCCTCTGCCCCCCACATCCTCTCAGCCACCAGCTCCTGAAGCGCCAAGACATTTGGGCAAGTTCTGCCTGGAAACTCTAGACTTGTTAAGGGGAAGGATGTCCTAAAGGAACTCCACCCCCTACTCCAGCTTTCTGGACCCTATTCCCTACTCCAGTGATTGGAAACTACAACTCCCAGCAGTACCAGGGAGAGAACTGCGAGGACCCAAGGGCGGAGCTAGCAGGAATTCTGGGACTTTGGGAGGTAAATAGGGCAGGATTGGATCTCGCGCTCTCTCGCTGGGGAAATGGCTCTCCAGACCAGTGACTCGGTGTGTTTGGTCAGCCTAGCCGTAAGGTATTCCAGTTACTTTGTATCCCACTCTTTTTCCCTGGGTTGTTTCCTATTCCCTTCCCATTTTGTAAATAAACCCGGTATTGACCCTTTTGTGTGTCCCTTCAGTATAACTAACTTTTGGGCACGTGGGTGAGGCAGCCCAGTCCACTCTGGGCTACCCTGTAACAGACTTACAATCCTATTTCTCCATAAAAATCTTGTCAGTGGGATTTTTGCTCCAGCACAAAGAAGATGGAATGATTTTGTCTCCTGCTAGTGACCCATTGGAGTAGTTTTATTTTGCCCCATCAATGTCAGGGTTAGCGATTAACTTATGTACCTATAGCATGAAGGCATATTCCCCAAGTAAGTGAAGACACCTGGTAGTGTCTGTCCCCATACTCGCATGAGTGGGCTTTACTGAGCCCACTGGCCAGGGCTTTGGAGTGAAGTCTAGCAGCCCATGGTGGGGACAGACCGAGGCTAACTCGACCCATGAGATCAGCTCCTTGTTCTAATTTGGGGAAGGGGTCCCATTTCTCTAACTCTCTGACTTTTCAGACTTGCACGTTTTTAGACAAAATTCCCCCACTTTGAAAACATTGGCTCAACAGATTTTATACCATAGGTGAAATAAAACACAACCCAGACCAGATTCAGTCCCTGGGCCCCCATTTTGTGAGCTTTCACTGACTTCCTCCTCCCAATCATCACCATCATGTCCAGGAGCACAGACAGGAGAGGAGAGTGGTCAGGAGCGCCATGTCTGGTTGCCTGGGGTGTGCACTGCCAGGGCACCACACCTAAGAAGCTCCTGTTTCTATCACCCAAAGTCAAGATTTATACTATGAATTTCAAGTTTTCCAGCAGAGGGCAGTATCAGGTCACGCTTGCACCAAATCAGAGCAGGGCGACCATTTTCAACAGATGAAAACGTATGGTATCTTAGACCAGGGTGTCCTAGCTCTAATTGCCATGAAAGGTTGTAAGAACCGTCTGCAGCCCTGGGGGTGGGGAATATTGAAATGCATGACCCCGTTTATTGTGACCGGGTTGCAAGATGAAGGGTCCAAACACCAAGTGTCGGTGAAGGAAAACAAAGAAATCAGAACTCTGGTGTGGTTGGGGGGTGTGAACCAGTCTACCACCCTTTGGAAGCTACGTGGCAGCACCCAGCCCAGCTGAAGTGCAAATACCCAGGACTCAGCAACTCCTCTGGGCATCAACTCAATGGCAGGGCCCCCAGAAACATGTCCGTGGTCCACTCGCACACTATGTGGGCCCAAACCGGGCAAGCGCCGATGCCCATGAGCGACAGGAAGGACAGATACAGCAGGCGGCACCACAGCAGGGCTGCACAGCAGGCCACGCGCACCACGACACTCCTCGGGGAGAAGCAAGTGACCAAGACCCAAAGCCAGAGCAAACCACAGCCCGTGTGATTTCACGTCACAGAATATAAGCGGAAGCACCTCATCTGTGGTGTCACAAAGTGAGGTGAGCAGATCCCCACAGGAGCAGTGGGTGGTCCCTGAAAGGCACTCAACTGGGTGGACTCATTTTGGAAAAATGGGGTAGCCACTCGCTGCACTTCTCTGTATGCTGGTTACAGTCCAAGAAGCTAAGAGGCCCCACCAGAGCCCCAGTGTGCACACTGGGCCTGAAGGGCTTTGGAGAGGGCGACAGAAGAGCCCCCACTTCTGGACTGCCACCCCCAGGTGTGACGTTCATTCCAGAACTGGCGGACTCCAGACGTTGCACAGGTGGAGGAGACCTGCATCTTTGCATGGGCAGTGACAAGCAGTCGTTCTTCTGGGGCCAGTTACATGGGGCTGGCAGTGGCAGGAGTGATTCAGAAGTGGATTTTGGCCTCTTGTTTTGAGGGAAAGGAAAACACTACAAGTTATCAGCATACCAGATAAGAGTTTATCGCCACTCTGGAGCCTCTAGCAAGACAAGCAGTCACCCAGCACCCAATCCTGAAGCAGAGACATCAGAGAGACCTGGGGACACAAGCAACAGGCAGGAAAAGTCATAGATCAAAATCTAGAGTCCACACCCCACATCCCATGTCCCATAGGACAGCTTTGGACAACCGTGTGCCTTACGGCCCACCATTTCTTTGTTACGATTTATCTATTTATGCACACAGAACTGCGGTACAGGCCAGAGGTGCAGGGGCCGTGAGAGGATTCACCAGAGACAGAGTGGGGAGCAGAACAGGCCGACTGACGAAGTACACTGCTGAGGGGAGCAGCGGGGAAACAGGAAAGGTTTGCCGCTCCATGTGGATCCTCTCCGGGGCGGGGATCGAACTCATGCTGAAGTGGCTTTAGCTTCTTAGTGCTGTGCTTTAACCCACTGCACCTCCAGGGAGGGTCCTGGCCCCCATTTTAATAGAACCCCTTGGTTTCGGGGGGCACAGCTTCTAATAGGCTGCACTGGCAGGGCCACTCATCTGCACATATCTCCTGGATGACTTTGTCCAAAACCCCTGCCCAACAAGGCATCCTGGACTTGCCCCCAACCTTGCAGACCCCCCTGGGATTGCTAACTTCAGAACTGACTTGCACACAAATCCTCTGGAGACCCTGGTCTAAAATAGAGGGGGTATGGTTCCTGGCTTCCTGGAGATTTGGGCCCTGCCACCCTCAGCTGACCCGGCCCCCTCCTTCCCCCACACATGCCTGTGTATCAGGTTTCTGCAAACTCCAGCAAGTGTCTGGCAACAGGCTTGCAAGCAACTGTCACCATTTCCAGGACTCGCTCTTGCCCAACTTGCATTGTTTTCTTTTGGTGCACAGGCTTGTTCCCACAGGCCATACAAACAGGACTCATTCCTCCGTCCTGGCTTGGAACCTGGAACACATCTTCCTTTAAAAATAACAGCGACAGCTAACATCAGTAGCACCAACAGCTGATAGTGCCTGTTCAAACCAAAGCCTGCGCAACTCATGTGTTGCCAAACTTTCATTTTGAAAGCATGCTTCCAAGTGCTGGCAGCCTTCCTCCAGTCTGAGGGGGAAGGAAAGGTCTCCTCTCCCGCGATGCCGCAGTGAGAGCTCCCTGGCACCTGTACAGACCTGGGAGCCGCCGCTGACCTGCCATTCACTGGCCTCGCTGCCCACTGCCCCCTGCCTGAGTTCCCATCCATCCAGTGGACACAAGAACACACTTAAATCTCTCATGTTGGGGGTTAGATTTCAACACATGAATTTGGAAGGACACAACATTCTATCCGTGGCACTAAATCCTAGTGAGAGGTCAGGGCTGGGGGGCCTGTGTGCGCTGCTGGGAAGGGGAGGAGGGAGCCCTCTGGCAGCTGGAAATGTCCCAGAGCCACTCTCAGGGGCTCAAGGAAAACACTGTACCCCTTAGCTTGTGTCCTTTACCTCATGTGGGTTACCTTTCGGCATGAGGAGAAAGGGGCCAGAGCAGTGTCAGTATGTCAGGAAAAGCCCGCAGAGGGTGATTCTTGGAATGTATTCTTGAGAAACAGTTGGGATGAATTCTTAGAACATAGACTCTTGCCCAGACAAGGCACCCCAAACCTCTCCCCTCTTCAAGTCTTCCCAAACTCCCCTGTCCTGGTACCCCTTTCTTTCTATCATAAATGGCAGATGTATCAACCCAAACCCAAACTGAAAGTCTCCTGGGCCCCGTTATGGGTTGACCAGTGTCTCCCCAGAACTCACATGTGGAAGCCCTAAGCCCCAGGACCTCAGGGTGTGAGTGTATTTGGTACGAAAGCCTTGAAAGTAGGATCAGATGAGAATGAGTTCCTGATGGCACAGTCGGACTGGGCACCTCGTAAGGAGGGGGAATCTGAACCTACAGGCAGACCTATGTGCGCACACGAGAGAAGATGGCCATCCACACGCCAAGGAGAGGCGCCTCAGAATGAGCCCCACTGGTGCCTGGCTCTCTGACTTCTAGTCTGTGCAGACTGTGAGAAATAAAGTTCTCTGGGAGAAGACCCTGGTGTGTGGTAACTGGGTGTTATGGCCTCCCAGCGCATTACTGCAATCCTACTGCTCCCTCAGGGTGCCTGGCTGTCAGGAGAGACAGGAGAGGAGCAGGAACAGTCATCCAGGTACTACCTGGTGAAGGGTAAGTCTCCCAGCCCAAAGGGATGCTTTTGTTTGATGAAAAGTCCGAAATTGGTGTTGGAGCCCATAGGCAGGACATGGCGGGCTGGCCCTCCTACGGCAGCTCCCCCCTGACCCCCGCCTCCACCCTATCACCCCACCAGCGGCGCTGGCCCCTCCTCTGCCTAGGCTACACCTTCCCTGTCCAGCTCCTGCACCATCTCACTGCAGTCCATCTCTGCGCCCTCAGAGAGGCCTCCCCACAGCCCTACCTGAAAGCACCTGTCAAACCCTCCGTCCCCTCACCCTGCTGCATCCTGACCGACAGGCCCCCAGCTCACTGCCTGGTCCATGTTAACATGCGATCGACTCCCTCCCGTCCCATGAACATGAAGATGAGACAGGAGTCGTTGTGCCCTCGGCCACTTCCTAGCCCTGCTGCTTTGAGCAAGATCTGACAGGGGTTCAGCTGAGTGGAGCAGCTCACCCCAGTTCACCAGTCTGTTGTTGCATTTTCAGGATTTGTGCAGGCTGGTGGCTAAGCACAGCCATTATTAAACATTAAACTTGATCCATGCACATTAAACTTTATAAATGACATTTTAAATAAGTTATAAAAATTGAGATAGGACAAGAACAAGTCGTGGAGGATGGGGGGAAACGAATCCTTGTGCCTCATGGGAGGGAATACAAAATGATGCAGTCTCTGTGAAAAACTTTGGGGACTCCTCAGAGTTGCATAAAACTTACCTTGTGACCCAGCAGTTCCACTCCAAAAGAATTGAAAACAGATGTGCAAACAAAAATTTGCACACCAGTATTCACCACCGCCAAGTATTCATCATAGCCAAGAGGTGGAACCAACCCACATGGCCATCAGTCGGGGAGGGTTAAACAATCAGGGTCTATGCACACAAGAGAGTTACTCCACCAGACGAGGAAGGCGGAGCCATGCTAGATGTGCTCGGACTTGAGGACATTCTGCTCACTGGAAAAGCTGGTGGGGGCAAGGCCATTTCCATGACCTGGCCGCAAGAGGCAGACACACAGACTCGGAAAGCAGATTGGGGATTCCAGGGCCTGGAGGTTGGGGCAGGAGGGGCTGTTTGATGGGTTCTGGGTTTCAATTCGGGGGTTACAAAAAACACCTGCAACTAGACAACGATAATGGTTGTACAACACTGTAAGGTACTTAATGCCACGGAATTGTGCACTTTAATATGGTTCAAATGATATTGGTGTCAGGTGTGTTTTGCTGTGCCCCCACGAAAGCTAAACATGGAATTACCACATGACTCAGCAGTTCCACGGAGCATACACCCACGAGGATTGAAAGCATGTGTTCACAGCAGCATGAATCATAACAGCCCAAAGGGGGAAAAAATCCAGAGTCCACCAAGTGATGAATGGATATTTGGGTTTTCTGGGGCTGCAGAAACAAAGACTCACAAGCCAGGTGACTCAAAATAATCGAGATGCATCATCTCTCAGCGCTGGAAACCAGCAGACTGACCAAGGAGTTCCAAGGGCCATGCTTGCACTTTCTCTCTGACCCAGTCAAGGAGTCCTCCACCTCTTCCGGTTCCTGGAATCTTCTGGAAATCCTTGGCAGCTCTTGCCTGGCCCCAGCATCCCTCCAGCTGCTGCCATGGTTTTGGCGCAACTGTCTTCTTTTCACACGGGTCCCTGCGGGTTCACTCCAGAAGGCCTTGGTCTAACTAGAACATCTGCAGCAGCTCTTTGCCCAAATGAGGCCACAGTTTGAGGCTGGAGGCTAGGATTTCAATATTTCTTTTTTAAAGGACACACTTCAACCCATTACAATGAATAAACAAAATAAGGTCTAGCCATACAATGGAATATTACTCAGCCATGAAAGGGAATAAAAACTGAAACACTTGGGCCCTCCCTGGTGGTGTAGTGGGTTAGGATGCAGCACTGCAAGCTAACCACAGCCACCTAGGTACAAGTTCAATCCCCAGCCCCGGAGGTGACCCACATGCACGACAGACCTCTCCTGACCCACCCCTGCTCCCCTCAGCAGTGTACTTCATCGATCTGCCTGTTCTGCTCCCCACTCTGTCTCTGGTGAAGCTGCTTGCCTCCCCTGCACTTCTGGCTTGTACCCCATTTCTGTATGCATAAATAAATAAATCTTTTTTTAAAAATGCAACTTCCTCCTGCCTTCTGGAGGGTGAGTGACACTACCTAGTCTTTAAAAAAGAAAAACTGATACACATTATTATGATGGGGGTAAAACTGAGAACTTGATGCTAAGTGAGAGAAGCCAGATACAAAAGGATACATGTTATATGATGCGATTGTAACGAAATACCCAAAACAGAAAATCTACAGAAATGAAGGGGGATTTTACAGAGGTTGAAGGGAAGGACAGAGAGGACATGTCCACCCATGGGCCTGAGTGCTGTTTTGGAGTCATGAAAACATTCTGGAATTAAAGATGGTCAGTTGTACAACTTTGTGAAAATACTAAAAACTACTGAGTTGTATACTTTAAAAGAGTGAATGTATGGGATGTCAATGATATTTCAATTAAAAAAGAAAGAAACCCTATTAGAAGAATGAGGGGAAAAAACAATAAATTATGTGACTTACAAATCACATAATTACCAAAGGACTCAAATCCAGAATACAGAAAAGATAAATATCCAAAGTTAATAGTGAAAAATAAACAATCTAATTTTAAGCCAGTCAAAAGAAGTAAGATAATGTACAGGAAGTAGAGAGTTTTAAAATTAATTCAAAAAGACACCTGCACCGCTACGTTTACTGCAGCACTATTTACAATAGGAAACAACCCAAATGCCCAAAAATAGGTGACTGGATCAAGGAGACATGATTCATACACACCATGAAATAGTAATCAGCAATCAAAAAAATGAAAAATAAACTCATGCCATCCACCGCAACATGGATGGAGCTGGAAGGGATCATGCCCAATGAAATAAACCAAAAAGAAAAAGAAACATGTCGCAAGGTTTCACTGATAGAAGGCATGTAAGGGAATCAAATAAAAGATCAGGAAAAGGAAAAAAATATTATAACGAATTTTAAAACAAAATTAACAGGCAACTATTAATCAGAGCTTCTCTGCAGGGGGAGGGGAAGGAGAGGGATCAAAACAGGAGGGAAGAACACTAGGGATGATGTTGACGGTACAGGGGTGAATTGGTGGTGGGAATTTTGCAGAGACTATGCCTAACAGGAGAAAGTATGCATTGTACAAAAAGGAAGAATGATGTAATATATATATATATATACATATATATATATATAAACATATTATATAACAAATAAAAGTAAGCAAGAGAAAAAAGAAAGAGTTTTTAAATAGATAATTTCTGCACAAAAACACTGACCCCTGAGCACTCACTAAGCAGCCAGAAGAGAGCCAGGCCATGCGCAGCCGTGCGTCCTCCTCCCAATGGCCACAGCTCCAGCCCCCAGCATGAAACCAGATGAGAGGGGGCCAAGGTGTCCTGAAAGGCTGCACCCCAAGGGCACGCACTGGAAAGATACTGGTGTTTCTGAAATGGGAAGGAGATGAGGAGAGAAAAGGACGGGCTTCCACGGTGGGAAGCCAGTAGGTGGCAGAGAGAAAAGAGAACAGCCCAACGCCATGATCCTGTTACCACTGTTAAGGTAACAGAGACTGAGCCCCAAGCCAGGCTCAGTGGGGAGGGAAGAGTAGCAAGTTGACCCGTAACAAAGTTTATCTATAATGATGGCAGCGACCTGACTGCCCCTCCAAGCGGACTGATTAAGCAAGTGTGGGTCTAAGATGCAGTGGCAGATAGGCAGAGCATGGTGCTTTCCCAACCGAGGCCAAAAGTTCGCAAACTCAAGAGGGGCCCAACAAGGAGGTGTGTGGGTCTCCCATTCTGGCATCCATCCAAGACGCTGCATTTTGTCTCTTTTATGAAGGCATGCTTTATGAATATCCATTTAAGGTTGCATTTTTTCAGTGAGCAAACCAATAATTGGCAGAACAGCCATTGATGGCATGACTAAGGATCCTGGTCTCTGGGTGATGGGATCCCAAGTGACTGTGATCTTTTTTCTTATTTATATTTTGACTCTTCCCCACACAATAATTCTGAATGTTTTAGTTTTAGAAGAATCAAGCTAAGCCATACTGTCGGTGTTCTTCAGCTGAAAGCCACAGGAGGCACCCAAAACTAACCTACGCAAAAAGGAGTCACAGGAAGGATGTTAGGGGCTGAAGCAAAGAATGTGACCTGCCACCCAGTATCCACTGTCTTCCTCTCCCCTCCTCACAGAAGCCCGGCTTTGGTCAAGGTAGGAATGTATCCCGTTATACCACACTTTGCAACTTCACTTAAAACTAGGGTGGTCCTGGGCCCTCCCTGGTGGCGCAGAGGGTTAAAGCACAGCACTAAGAAGCTAAAGTCACTTCCGCATGAGTTCGATTCCCGCCTGTCCCGGAGGTGACCACATGGTGTGGCAGACCTCTCCTCGCCCGCCCACTGCTCCCCTCAGCAGTGTACTTCATCAATCTGCCTGTTCTGCTCCCCACTCTGTCTCTGGTGAATCCTCTCACCCTCCGCGTCTCTGGCCTGTACCCCAATTCTGTATGAATAAATAAATCTTTAAAAAAAAAAAACTAGGGTGGTCCTGAGGCAAAGAGCATCTAAATGGAAGCCCATGGGGTTGAAGTTCAGGGAAAGGAGCTTTTTTAAAGATTTATTACTTTTTTTTTTATCTGTACACACAAGAAATGGGCTGTAGGTCAGAGGTACAGCAGGTGAGAAGATTCACCAGAGACAGAGTGGGGAGCAGAACAGGCAGGTTAACTGAAATACCCTGCTGAGGGAAGCAGCAGGCAGGTCAGGAGTCTGCTGTGTGCTGCCTTCCGGGCTCGGGATCAAACTCAGGCAGGGCAGTGATATATCATGATCTAGCACTAAGACTTAACCCCTGCGTCACCAAGGAGGTCCTGAATGAAAGGCTTTTCTAAGAGGCTAGCTGTGCTGGTGGGGCCCTTCAGCCCACTCACTTGCTTATTTCTCCCTTGTGGAATATTAGTGTGAAGGCTGGCGCCCCCGCCTCAGTCATGATCCCTATGTGACTTTGAGGATGAAAGTCACATGCTGAACATGGTTGGGGCAGAAAGACAGGAAAGTCAGAATCAGGAATAATGGCGACCCCAGGGAGCCTCAGCCCAGGCCTGGGCTATCTCTGCTGTTGCAGGCTTTCTTTTTCTGTAGTCGGCAAACTCATCCATAACTGATGGAGGGCTCAGAAATGAACAAGAATCTTGGGGGAAAGATTAGAAATCAGCAAGAACCAGGGCAGCTCAAGAGTTAAGCAGAAACTATATGACAAAGCCGTAGGTGACCTCATCGACATCACATGCAGATCCTCCTTCCCTAGGGAGTAAGAGGCTAACACAGTCACTGGCATCCCAAACAAGCCACACCCTTACCTGGAAGCACAGATATAGGTTGGAACAAGGAAGAACAAGTAAGTTATAAATTTGCCTTTTCAGATTCTCTTTTTGGAGGTTTATTTACTTATTGGTATGATATCTCCAGAGAAGAACTTACCCTCCCAGTGACTCAAATAAAATGAGCTCACATCGCTCCATCGTGAATTATTTCTCCACCATGTGGAACTGCTCCCTGAGGGTGACAGCATGACCACACCACTACCAGGTAGCCCTTGCCAGCTCGGAGAAGGTGTAGACAAGGGCAAGGCCTACCTCAGGCAGAGAGCTTGAAGTACTATGGGGGATGTCTGAATAGGGCTTAACATAATGCTAGGTAGGAGATAGAAAGATCACAAAGCCTTTTGGAGTCCTGGAATTCTCCTCTCACTGTAATTCTCAAAAATACAAGTGTAACCTGATCCTATAAGAGGTGGAGCCCTAACTTGGCACCTCCTGGGACACTAAGTCCCACAAGAGGAATGGTGGGGGATGGGAAAACTCCACCTGTTTTTAACGGCTCTGTTCTTTCACCCCAATTCAGTTTCCGGAGGAAGAAATATCCAAGTTAGATCTATCTTGGATCATATAACTCCCTTGGGCTTGGGAAGGGCAGACTGCTGATTATAAACACCACTGCCCCATTCAACTGTAGCTGACAGAAAACAGGCAATTCCTCAAGGAAAACCAGAGTGAATGGACAACTGCAATATATATATATATATAACAAGTAAATTACATTTAGTGAGTACATACCACACATATACTTTTCCAATTTATTTAAAATTTGTAAAGAAAAACCTGAAGTTCCAAGAGCTAATGCTCTTGATATTCAGAGAGCATATCCTACTGTAAGAGTTTCTGTGCACAGATGAATCCTTTGTTGAAATGAATCTGCACAACACTGATTCTCTGTAATCACACAGAAGTGGAACAGACCCTGGTATCAATAGGCTCCCAGCCTAGAGAGGAAACAAGACATAGATGCAACAACACACCAAATGGCTGGTAACACCTGTAGGCCACCGCACGCTGTGGGGGAACGGAGAGGCAGGTGGTTCATTTCCTGGAGGACAGGGCAGAAAGTTGGTGATGGAAAGGAGACAAAGGACCAAAGGACATGGAGCTTGGAGTGTCTTTGCGTGCTGAATTTTCCTATAGAAAGTGGAGAGTCATGGAAGAGTTTTGAGCAGAGGGGCGATATGATCTTATCTCAACAACCATGTCGTGATTAGATTGCCCAGTGGGAGAGGTGAAAGGTTAAGAGGCCAGCAGGAATGTTGCTGCAATAATACAGATGAGCTATGATAAGGGGCTGCTTTACACTCCCGGGAAGCAGGGGGAATGATGAGAAACCACATTCCAGGAGCTAGACTAGGCAAGTCTTGGTGAATAATTGGATGTTGAGGGTCAAAAGGGAGATAGTGCAAGAGTTCTGTCTTGGGGTGAATCAGTGACACCATTAACCAGTCTAGGGAACTCAGAAGCAGTGTGGAGAGGGAAGATGATAAAGTTGATTGGGGTCAGGAAGAGCCTGAGATGTTTCAAAGATCCCCTGATGAAACTGTCCTTTCGGCAGTTAAAAGTTGTGAGTCAAAAACTCAGGAAGAATATGCAAGTAGTGACTATCACTGAGATTGAATTATAAATGATTTTTATTTGGCTTTTTTAGGATCCTTAATAAGTATGTATAACTTTTATAATCACAAAAATATAATGTACTTCCTTTTTTAAAGAACAACTAAAGTAGGATATGGTTGGAATCTGGGGACTCAGGGATGTCACATGCAAGACAGAACTTGGGAACAGATTGCAGAACTGGAGTCAGTTCCATGCACCGCAGGTCAGTGCAGTCCCCAAGCTCTTCTCTGCCGGGCTCTGGGGGGGGCTGTGCGGCAAAGAGAATGGTGACCATGACAGATGTAGCCCCCATCCTCCGAGGGCTCTGAGGACTAGAAGGTGCCAGGAGAGGAGAGATGAGCAGATGTCCCGCTTCACAAACAAAACAAGGAAGGGAATATTCTGGAAGCTGCAGAAGTTGATGTCTGGCTCTGCCAAAATTCTCAAATCTCATAAACCCTGAAAGAAGAAGACACAAATGGATGGTGATTTAGAAAATGCCTGCATCCCCACAGCCATTCATATTCCCCATCTGAAACTAACAAGATCCACGTCTTGATCTCAGCCAAATATTTGGCTGTGGTTCTCATGATGCTCCTATGGATGTGTTAGACAAAGAGGGGCCGAGAGCAGTCCAATGAGATGGATTCAGAAGATGCTGAAGACCTGAATGCAAAATTTTAATTAATGGGTTGACATGTTGAGACCTTGAAGATCTCTTGGTTCTGTCCTGTTCATCATGTTTTTTAACCAGGGAAACAGACATTGGAAACTTAGAAATAGGTAAGTTCATCATCTATGAAACAGGCAAGGAAACTTAAGCGATCCACATCTCTGACACGACAATTGGTAACCCCTTTGAGGCGAGGAATCCCATCACAGGGTATGTTTGAGCAGCTGCATGATGACCACCTTCCACAAACATTAGAACAGAGCCCAACCCAGGATGGGAGGGTAGAGTGACGTCTGCTATGATCCTGTCCAACTCTGGGATCTTTCGAGTCTGTCGACACAGGCGTGATATTTGCATCCTCCTTGTAGTCCACCATCTTGGCCAACTCAGCCTGCCCACAACTGAGCTCAGTCTCTTTTGCTGAATCCAGTTTAATGTGCTGTGAGCACGGGGTCCTGGCAGACAATCGCACTTGGGTTGCCACATACAGGCACGACGGTTCATTCAGATGTGTACCTTTGAGAGTCACTCTCCCTCACCCCCCCCGGTCGCAGCTTCAGCATCTGTGAAAGGCAGGTAATGTCGACCTAGCAGAGTAGTGAGGGGAGGACCAACATAAGGCCCAATGTGCACACCAAGGGCTCGCACCCCAGAACAAGTAGCCTCCGAGCACCTACTGGTGCCAAGTGCTCTACAAGGCACTGGTAGGCAGGACACCAGCCCCGGCCTTCACGGCATTTACTGTGTAGGGGAGGACAGACAACATACAAACAGGCAAAAATGGATAAGTAGCCAAAGAATGTAACTGTAGAGTGAGGGAGAGACCTGGGGGAGGAAGGGTTAAAACATGCCTCTCTAAGCTGAAAAAAAATGTCCACAAGAGCCTTCCAGTCCTGGCCCATGGTCGGCCTCTGAGAAGTCACCACCTCTACCCATGTCTCCAGCTACGCTCTAAACAGTTCGTCTTCTCTGGTCACTACAAAAACTCGAGGCTAAAATAATAGAAATGTATTTTCTTACCCATTTGGAAACTGAAAATCCCAGATCAAGTCTGGCAGAGTGGGTCTGTAGTGAGGGCTCCATCCTGGCTGCAGAAGGCTGCCTTCTGGCCACACCATCCCATGAGGGAGAGAGGGGAGTGAGGGAGTTGGGAGGGAGGGTGGGGGTGGGGGAAGGAGGGCGCACACACGTGGTCTGCTAAGGACACGGATCCTATCGCAGCAGGAACTCGCCCTTAGGACCTTAACTTAATTATTTACTCAGACAGCCCATGTCCAAATATCACCACACTTGGTGGTGGTGTGCTGGGGGAGGGGATGTAGCTGCAACACGTGAATTTTGGAGGAACACAAAGCAAGCATGACAGTGAGCGTCTGGCTTCATCATCTGTGGCAATGACCCAAAGGAAGGTCATTGTCCTTTGACCTCACAGCGCAGGAGCCAGCTGCCACCACCTTGGCGGCTCTCCACATGCTCCCTTGTTTTTCCAGCTGCCAACTAGGTGGGGTGATAAGGTTTCCCCTCAACCCTTCTCCAAGGACCAAGGGCAGACTATGCCCCCCACACCAGCCCCCAAATTCATGAGACCTCCATCTGGTAGCCACTCCTGACCTAGACACACCCTTTACAGTGTGAGCCATTGAGAACCTCTGTGGTCGGCTTCCTGATTGGCTGAGACGAAGCTGTCACGAGGGAGAGGGGGAAACCACCAGGAAATCTGTCCCCACCCCATGTACCCACGGGCACTGCTGTCTGAAAGTCACTGAGCATGCTTCCTGCCACACCATAGCTGGGGTGCTACTCTTCTGAGTGCCCAGAAGTTCTCAGCAGCCCTGTTCACGGCTTCCGTGTGTTTGGGTAATGCCTTATCACTGTGTTTTCTTTGCCTCAAATCTGCGTCCCTGGTACTTAGCAGGCTCACACCTGAGCAGTCAACAAACACTGGCTGGATGAGAGCTGTCCCTGGAGAGGGTTGCTCAGGCAGGAATGCTGAACTCTCTGAGCCCCCAACACACCCCAGAAACCAGCGTTCAGGGCAGAAAGCAGGTTGACAGGAGAACTGACCCTGAGGCAGAGTCTGGGAGGGAGGGCCTGGTGGCTCCTCAGCCTGGCTCTCTGAATCCCAGGCCTGCACTGCCATCCCCAGGCCACAAAGCCGTTCTCCCTCATAGGTGTTGCAAACCTGGCTGGGAAACGCAAACCACCCTCATAATCAGGGCTCCTGATCCCAGAGAGGTTGGGGAGCTTAAGACCATTGGGCTCATCATTCTTCTCTCTTCCCTGTGCCCGCCCATTGCCCATGCCCCGCCCTGTAAGCTGGCAAGAGTGCAGGAGGCAGCAGGGAGCACCCTGCAAGTGTTCTTTCCTTACCCAGGGTAAGGTGCCCTGCAAGCACCCGGTCTTGTAACATGCAGACCCTGAGTCAGACAGGCTCGGCCTGAGAGGCTGCCTTTCTGGCAGAGCCCAGACGCTGATGATGTCATTGAGGCTTGGCATTCAAAATGCTATCCAAGGGCTAGAAAGTCAGGACACCTAGATTTTTGCTACTTAGGGTGCAGTCCTCATCCACTGCGATCAGCACCCTCAGGGAGCTTGTTAAAGATACAGAGCCCTTCCCCAGACTCTGTTTCCAATGCTGTGAAGGCTGCTGCGGGTCTCCTCTGAGGACCAAGTTAGTGTTAGAGTGTCCAGTGTGTCACAGGGGCTCGACAAGGGACAGTTGGAAGCCCCGAAAGCTGAGTGAGCCCTGAACCAAGTCCAGAAATTCATTCTGGGGTTTATGAAGCTTTCCCATGGGCTCAGTCTGGGCTGGACGCTGCCGCTTGAAGCTTTGAATGGGACGAGAAAGGCTTTGAGAGAGGCAGACAGACAACAAGCCATCATCTGAGCCAGGACCAAGGACTGTGGAGACAGGAAACAGGCTGTGAGCTTCTCTAAGGTGGGATTGTTCCACAAGGCCTCTCCTAGACCAGCAAGCCAAAACTAGGTCCTGAAAAGGTCAACCCTGAAGAGAGCCAAGAGGAGGAGGTGGGAGAAGCAGGGCAGGCCTCATCCACTCCATCCCACTCCCCGGCTCTGCTGTGAAGCCTGGGCCCCCTCACTGCATTCCCGAACAACGGTGCCATCTGTAAAAGGGCTGTGATCACTGGCAATGTGGCTTTAAAATCTGAAAACTGGGCCCTCCCTGGTGGCGTAACACGTGAAAGCGCAGTTGTATGATGCCATTGTAGCCACTGCAGCACGAGTTCGATCCCTGGCCAGGGAGGTGACCCACACAGCACAGCAGACCTCTTCTGACCCGCCCGCTGCTCCCCTCAGCAGTGTATGTCAGTCAACCTGCCTGTTCTGCTCCCCCCTGTCTCTGGTGAAGCTTCTCAGTGCCCCCGCACCTCTAGCCTGTACCCCAGTTCTGTATGTATAAATAAATAAATCTTTTTTAAAAATCTGAAAACCTCTGATGCTCCACTGTCTGACAGACAGGGATCTATGTCTCTTCTCCTTGAATCAGTTTCTGTTTGCTCCAACCAACAAAGTATGACACAAACGCCACCAGTGTGTCTTTGAGGCTATTTAAAAGGCCATGTTGTTTCCGCCTGGTCTCTTGGGAGTCTCAGGTAAGAAACCCAGCTCCTGACCCTGAAAAGCCACAGATGGGTGTTCTGGCAACAGCACCAGCTGAGTTCCCAGCACATAGCCTACTTCACCTGCCAGTCATGCCAATCAGCCACCTTGGACACCTTGCTCAGTCATTATTCAGCAGCCCACAGCCCGCACCAACATCAACTGAGGCCCAGGCAAGAACCGCCTCACTGAGCCCTAGATGAACTCCTGACCCTAGTTTCTAGAAATTAGAAATAAAGTGATTGCTGTATGAGAGAGCAATTTCTTCCATATTACAGTAAAGGGAGCGCCCATCTCTCTGCCCGCTTTCATAAATCTCTCCCTCACACACATGCGCCAACCACCTGGGCTTTCTCTGTTCTTAGACATGCCGAAGTGGTTGTTGAGATCTCTCTCTTTCTCACTCTCTCTCTAGAGAAACTTCCCTTCTCCACCCTGCCCCCCTCCACCTTCATATTCCTTATCTCCAGGTCTCACCTCACATGGTCAGTCCTCTGGATCACCTGGCCAGTTTAGGCCCCTTGTCACTATCACATCACCTTGTGTTTACAGCACTTGCAGTCCAGTGCTTTCTCTTCTAATGACCACACCCTCTGCCTGAATGTCCAGACCATGAGGGGAGTGTCATCGCCTGTTCTGATATCTGTGTATCCCCTTCCCTTTATTTAAGCAGTATAAAGGAAGCATAGATACAGGTTTATTAAATAAATGAGCCCACGGGAAGGAAACCACCAGGACAAGGAGAGAAGCGCGGGAAAGGCAATGCTATCACACAATGGTGAGACGCCAGCGCGCTGGCTGGGGCGGAGTTCAGATCATCAGCAGAAAAAGGCCAGGGCCTTCTGGAACATGAAAACAGCCAGGCTCGTGGGGCTGGGCCTGATAAAATATACTCAACAAAATTTACCATTTTTAAGTATCCCGGTAAGCAACATAACGCACATTCACTTTGGGGTGCAGGCTTCACACCACCCATCTTCAGAACTCTTCATCTTGCAAACTGAAAGTTTCCACTAAAACTAGCTCTCCCTCTCCCGCTGCTCAGCCTTTGCTAACTGCTATTCTACTTTCTGTCTCTACATATCTGCCTATTGTAGATCTGCTAACAGAGGAATCATAATATTTGTCCTTCGGTGCACAACGTCTTCAAGTTCCGTCCATGGTATAGCACATAGAATAGTGTAATAAGCCATTTACTTCACTGCTTTTTATGGCTGAATAGTAGTGCACTGAGTGTGAATAGCACTTTTATCCACCATTCATCGGCACAGACGGACTGCCTGTTTCAATGGATTTGCTGAGCAGCGAGGTGGAGGACACCCAGGGCCGGCCAGTATTTCTTTAACCGTCACCCACTCATCCCAGCACCGTTTCAACTCGAGGATCTGGGCTCAGGACACACCTCCAGGGAGAGCCAAGGAGCTGGGCGGGCCAAGGCTGAAAAGTTCAGGCCGAGAAGGGAGCAGGGCGGGGCAGGGCGGGGTAGGTACGGAAGGGTTGGGGCTGGGCTGTGGCCGCCCCTCCCAGACTTCCCGACCGCTGCCCGCCCCTTCCCGGCCGTAAGACCCCGCCCCGGGGCCGCGGCCGGCCCCTGTCGCCGCCAGTGCGCAAGCGCAGGAGAAGGCGGAAGGTGCTCCACGCGGAAGGCTCCGTTCCCCCGGGTGTGAATCCGTCGGTCCGGGGTTTTGGCCCCGCCGGGAGCTCTGTTTATAAACACACCGCGCGGCCACAGGCGAGGGGTAACCCTAAAGGTAGCGGGGTCGGAGGTCAAAGGTGAGCGGGGACTCCTGCACAGACCGAACTCTTCCTCCTCGCTGAGGATGGCCGGCCGGCGTAGCCCGCGGAGCGGCCTTGCCACAGCCCCGGGTTGCTGGGGGCGCCACGTGGTGCGCACGTGGTCCCGTCTGGGCGCAGCGGCCTCCCCTCCCCCGCAGCGCCCCCTGGCGGCGACCGAAGCGCCGAGCTGCGCAGTGCGCCTGCGTACCACGCGTCACGACGCGCCTTCCGGTCTGCTCGGGTGTCAGGAGGGTCGTGGCGTCCCACGTCCCCATGACGGCTGCACGTCAGCCGCTGCAGGGTCCAGGCTCGGGTCGGGTGCGGTGAGGTAGGGTGGCCCCCTCAAGGTCACACATTCCGGCTGGCGCGGCCGCTTTAGCGCTGAGGCGCTGTGGCCCCGCGGGAGGCGGGGAGAGGCCGCTGAGCTCCACGTGGGTCTGGGCGCAGCACCGCCGGCAGCAGTGACACTTGAAAGAACGAATCGGCATTGTCTGGGCAGGGCCCCGGCTCTCTGCTCCCTCCCCTGCCTGAGTTCAAGTACCTTGAAGGCTCTTAAATCCGTGCCCTTGTGTAGTGCTCAATGCATATTCGATCATATTAACGGATGGAGAGTCAATGAATTATTAAAATAACCGAGTGAGGTTTCCGGGTTTTTATAACATCACTTATTCTACAGCTTCTGTTTACGAGATTCTCTGTGAAAACACTATTGGGCGCATACCAGGTTATGGCAGCTGCTCTTTTGCTTAAAGGATTGGAGGAAGCTTAGAAAGATTAAAAACCAAACTGCCCCCAGCCTTTCCCTCCCCCATTTTAGGCTTATTTCCCATGTAAAGACTCACAATTGGATTGTCGCTCCTGGTTAGTCTGTTGGATTAGTTCTTGAGTTTACATCCTTCAACATGTTTTAAATCTGCTCTAGGCTTTAGGTGCCTGCTCACACCAAACGTGGTTGCTTCAAAGGCAGGCCAGGAAGTCCTTATCCTAGAGATCAGTCTGATAGTACAGGTTTTGCAGTTGACTGGAGGCTGGTGCATGTGTGCAGAATGCATTTATTATAAATTTTACTGATAAAAATACAGGCAGCACTGCCTGTAAACAGGATAAAACAAAATACTCTTGTGAATCTCGCAAAGGCCAGCCAATTATCAGGAACTGCTTTTGCTTGTTTTTGTTGACTCCTACATCCATCGCTAACTCACAGTTGAAATTTAATTGATTTGTTCCCCAACCTACTGCTTCCTGGGGGGAAATGTAGTCATTAAATATAATATATGATAGGAATGTGGCTTTGATAGTACATGAGTGAGGAAAGCAGAAATTAGAACAAAAAGACGCAGTTCAGAACTGTATTTTCAGTAAATGAGCAGCAGCTTTGCTGTGCTGAGTTACAGTTTTCCAGTCCTGGATAACTGTTTCCTCAATATTATGACTGTTCACAAGGCAGTGGCTACAGCCATGGTGTAAATGTTTAGTTTAACTGCATTGTTAGTTTTCTCCATTATTTTTATAACTCTAGATTAGGGACTGACAAGTGTTTTCTTCGAAGGGTCAGATAGTGAGTATCTTAAGATTTACTGCACACTTGTGCACTCTAGCATGTATTCTTTGTTTTGTTCTTAATCTGAACAAAGGCCAAATCTGGACTTCATACTCTGAATTGTGATATTTTCAGATTTCCTCAGTATTTCTCTGATGGCTTATTGCAAGCCACCAACATGGTGTCTGAACCCCATGTAGTATCTGAACCAAGGTAGCGTATTGGAACATGAATCTTTGTCCCAACATACTATGCAACTGTCCTCACTCCATGCCTGGTTCTAAGCTATGAAATAGGTGTGAGTTAGATCCTAGTGCCTGAGTTTTAGCTCAGTTCTAACACTTCTACCTGCCTGTGTATCTCAGCAAGTATCCGTATCCTTGTCTTTAAAATGAAGATGGCAGTAGCAAGTGCCTCAAGGGGCAGGCTTTGGTGAGACCCCATTTTCAGTGGACTGTGTTAAGTGACTGACTCCCTCTTTACTTTCACCCATTATAGAGCCATCAAGGGGGAGGCGGTTTGGTGCCTGCTCCAGGATGCACTTAGGTGTGTATTTTCCACAATGACCCACCAATGAGTGAAGGACTTAGGAATCCAAGTCAATCACCAACCATCCACCAGTTCCCCAAGCTATTCAGGAAACATCAGACTTCCAATTTGAAGTTTGGTAGGAGATTCTGGAAAAGGATTCGTAGTAAAAAATAACCATACAAGGAGGTGACCTCCCTTTCCAGAGAGAGAGGAGCTGAGAGTGGCGAGTCCAGTGGTCACTGGGCCACCAGGCTGGCACAGGAGGAGGGCATAGCCACTCATGATGGACAGCTGGTCAGGACACACCAAGATTTCACGTACTGCCAGTCCCAGAATTCTGTGCTCACTTATTTCAGCACAACTTAGACCATTGCAAGTTGGGTCTCTGGGCCTTGATGGGATGGACTTGTTGCATCCAGGTCAGTTCACTATGTAGAGCATTGTCCTTTAGCCAACCAGGGACGCTGGTGTTGGGTTCTGTGCTTGGAGTTGAGCAAGACAGGAGTGCATGGTGGCTGATGTTTTGTGGTGGCTAAACAGGGCTTCCCACCTCCTGGCAGTTTTCTACCTATTTGATCATGTTATTTTCAGAACAGCCAACAGGGACAGGTAAGGCCACCAACCGTGTCTTAGCCTGGGTCACAGACTGGGACCTAAACAACAACCATTTCCCTCAGTCTAGAGGCTGGAAGTCAGAGATTGGGCTCTCTGCAGAGTTAGTTTCTCCTAAGGCCTCTCTCCTTAGCCTGTAAGTGGTTTTCTTTTCACTGTGCCCTCATTTTACTTTGATCACCAAGGTCGTATCCCAAATTCCTGAGAGTTAGGGGGCAGCATGAACTTGGAGGGGAAACAGGTCAGCCATAACACATCCCCCTTGAAGACACTGAAACCAAGACAGGTCACATCTCTCACGAAAGGCCACCTGTTTATCAGGAGCAGACCAGGCCTCGCACCTACAGAGCCTCACTCCCTGTTATGAATTGAACATCTGTTCCCCCGCACCCTACAATGTTCATACACTGAAACCAAACCCTCAGTGTGATGGCATTTGGAGGTGGGTCTTTAGGAAATACTTTCTGAGGGTGAATCCTTCGTGAATGGGATTAGTGCCCTCGTTAGAAGACCCAAGATTGCTGTCTCTCTATCCCCTCTCCCTATTCTTCTCTCCCCTCTCTTCCTGACTCCCTTGTCACAGAGGACACAGAAAAAAGGCCGCCAACTGCAGACCAGGAACCTGGTTGACCCGATCTGTCCTCACCCCACCTTGAACTTGCTAGTCTCCAGAACTGTGTGAAATATTATTTGTTGTTTAAGCCTCCAGCCCATGGTATCTTTATTGTAGCAGCCTGAGCTGATGAAGACACCACCCCACATTATACTCTGTGGCCTCTGATGCTTGTCATGAAACACTTAGGTGCTGAGGTGACATCATTGTCAGCCATGTATTATTTGCTGCCAGTTGTGTACCTGCTAACACATCCGGAGCCTAGCTTTGGACACTCAGAATTGTTAAGTGAGTGCACGATCGAGGCCTGGCCCTGAGGAAGGAGCCTCACTCTCATGTGACCTCTCCATCCCACCCACACTCAACCTCAGGGACAAACACAGCCCAAGGAAGCATGGAGCCAACATAGATCCTCTGGGCCATGGTCTCTGGGTCTGCTGGTCACCACTTTCCTTCCTGTTTTTGGTCCTATGCCCCTTTGCCATCTCAGTTCCCAAGTCCACATGTCTGCTGTGATCACAGGATTCCAGTCAACCTGCCCAGAGGCCACCAAGGCTGGCTGGGACCCCTGTCACGTTGCAAGAGCCTGTATACCCCTGTCCAGGGGCTCAGCCACTGTGGCACCTCCACTCCCCACACCCTGTTTCTTTTCTCTGGTCTGCAGATTTCACAACAGAGAACAAGGGTCCTGGAACCCTAGCCTCTGCTCAAGTGCCTTTTCAGCTTGAGTCTCCTCTCTGCCTTCCTAACTGACAGATCCACCCAGAGAAAGCTCCTGCTACCAGCTCAGGTCCAGCGCTTGGTCTGGCAAGGACGACACTGAGCAGGCCTGAGCGCTGGATTCCAAGCCAGCAGCCCCTCAAGGCTTTATCCCGCTCTGTGGAACAAAGGCCGGAGGCCCTGGGAGCTCATGCTGCTGCTCTATTGAAATCTCGAGGTGGTTCCCTATGAATCACTCCCTTTGGTGCCTCCGAGGCCAAAAGAAAAAAAAAAGAGTCAAACAAAACCTCTTTTCTAAGCAGGAAGAGCTTTCCAGGGGCCCAGCAAAAGATCTCCCACCCCTCTCCCCAGTATAACACTACCAAGATGCTTGGGTCTCGCAGACTCACAAACAGGACTGGCTGCCTGGCTGCGTGGAGAGGGGGGTTTGGAATGTGCCCAGATGAGCTGTGTGCTCTGAAAGGCTTCATGCACGAGGCAGGGCGGGGAGCAGGGGTGTTCGCCTGCACACAGCCCCTTCCTTGTTTGATGTAGAAACTGTAAAGAGCCAATTAAGTGGTGTTTTCTTGGTTTTTTTTTTTTAAGCGGACACATACTAGGAGGGTGGGAGAGAAAAAAATCCTATTTCTGTTCCTCTCAGACTTAACCTTGAAACTGAATACTTTTATCTCTTCCCTCTCCCCTCGTTGCCAGTCTGCATTAACCAATAACGTTGCACTATTCGTGATTCTTTAAATATGACGTTTGGCTTGCTTTCGAACAGAAAACAGACCAAGACACCAAGCCATCATTTCCCCAAAGTCTTTATCTCTCTGGGGACCAGGCCTGCCTTTATTTGGATTGTCCAGTTGCTGCGAAGTGGCCTTTTTGTCCAGATGCTGTGGCGTGAAGAGTGGAAGTATGAGCTTCATAAAAATTTCACAGCCATAAAAGAAAGGGGAAAAGCTGACTCGACGAGCAGCTGAGTACCATCTTTGCACACTGGAGGACAGAAATCCTTCAAAGTCAGCGCACACTGGCTTGGGAAATCAGGTGAATAAAGATACTGACATCCGCTGCCTAGCAAGGGGTGGGGTGCACTTGCAAATCCAGATTCGGGTGTGCCTTGAGTACAACGGTGCATCTCGAGTGGGCATAGTACAAGCTGCAGGAAGGATGAGGGGCCAGGAGGAGGGTATGGACTGACAGGCCGGCAGCAGCATGGTGACATTGTTACAGCATTGTCACAGCCATGTTGCAATTACACACGAAACACACATTTAGGAATTACTGAAGTTATTGTTGTTCCCAGCCCTTCTCTGTCCTGTGGTAAGGTTGTCCCCGAGGTTTGCCAGGCCACTCTGCCTGCCTCCCAGGGGGACACGTGGCACCTTCATCCCACCCCTATCATTTGGCCATGTTACTTGCTCTGGCCCTTGGACTATAAGCAGAAGCCCGTGCCGGGTAAGGCCAAGCTGAGGCCTCGGGAGGCATAGCAAGTTCCCTCCGGCCCTCCTGCAGTTCTGGAAAAATTTATTCCGAGTAGCTATTGGTCCAAATAGAATGACAAGACCTGATCCCAGTCAGTACCCTGGGACCCGCCATAATTGCATTGAATAGGTCTTTGGTGCTTATATTTTAAATCACTAAAGAATGTTTATGATTTAGCAGCATGGGAGGGAGGGGAGCGCATTTCACATTTGAATCTTGGCAACCAATTCCATGTTTGAAAACCCTGTATTGGGAAAAAAACAGGTAGGGGTTGGCATGGCCCTGAGCCTCCACTGGGCCATCTCTGGCTTAGTTTAGCCCTCCTCATTTCCTTTTGAATTCCGAAACAAATAGGGGTTAACCCCTTCCTGTTTGGCACAAGAGCCTGAGGCTGGGGGTGAGGAGAGGCCTCATTATAGTCTCGGCCCTGTCAGACGTGTGCTTTCTCCTGGGATAGGCCGACACTCTAGCCTGCGCCTCGTCCCCAAAGGCTCTCTGACACCTGGGCCATGATGATGTCACCATCAAACTGAGCTCTGGGGTGCTGGGTGTGCACAATCTAGCCAACCTGTGGCCGCTGTGGGCACCACCTCTCCACAGCAAACTCCCACTGTGCTTCTAGATCCTCACTAGCTTTTCAGAAACGCTTACGTTGTGGTAGAAAAGCTCACATTTTTGTCAGTTTGCTGGGCCACAACACCCAGATAACTGGTCAGAAATGATTCCGGGTGTTTTTTGGATGAGACCCACATTTAAATCAGTGGGCTTAGATTTCAGTTGACCGCCCTTCTTGCGTGGGTGCACCCGGTCCAGTCAGTGGAAGGCCCAAAAGTATGAAGCCTTCCCCAAGTCAAGCAGAACGGGAGCACTCCAGCGCTTGTTCTCCAGGCAGCTGGCCCACAATGGAGAACCAGAATCCCATGAACCATTCCTTGCAATAAATCTCACAGTCACATGTCACTGGATGTTAGGGATTTGCCCCAAGAAGACATCAGCAGACAGTTTCATCAAGTGCAAATGTCAAGGAGCACAATCACACATAGTGGGACTGCTTACCGCACAGGACAGGGACCCCTGTGTGCTCGGCCATTGGCAGAAACACCCAGAGGGACTCCTGCCTGCATCTGCCATCATTAGATGTTAGCTGGGGGAACCCTGGTTCATCTGTTAGGCCTTCGGCTTTGTTTGTTTTTCCAAATGCTCTTATCGGAGCAGCCAGACATTCCAGTGTCACCTTGTGGAGGCTGAGCACAGATGCCTCCCCTGTGTGTGCATTGTTGGGCCCACGCGAAGTACCAGCTTCTCTATCAGCAAGAATCATTTTGCCCTCCCACAGATGACAGCCCTGAGGCTGCTGGGAACAAGCGCCTATACTGAGCTCACCGACAGAGCCCCTTAGGGTAGAGCCGGGATTTAATCCCAGGTCAGTGGCGTTCTGACATCTAGCAATACGCCCACGTTCTTTCCCCTAAATGTGGTTTCTGAATACTTAGGAGAACACATCTGTAGGGGTCTGTTCCCATGGAGCTCGGTCTTAACATAGACAATTGTTTCGGTGTTTCAGCCCAAGAAGTCAGATGCGCTTCTTACAACGGAAGTAAACTTGAGAGACAGCTTGGGTTACTTGACCTGTAATCGGCAATGTCTGCTCACTTTCTGGAGGTCAACAGAGTTAGTGCCTGGAACTTCACCTGCATGAGGTGTGTGCGTAGCCTAGAATGGCTGGGAGAGTCCTACCAGGACAGCTGAGACACCCTGGAGCTTTGCTGCTGTGAGATTTCTCTTTGTATTTAATAAGAGAATGCTCATAATAATATAATAATGGCCCTGCTGTGCTTCCTAGGAATCCACCATGCCAGGTAAGGTGAGAATTGAAGGTACAGCTGAGGACCCAGGCACTGTTACTCCACAGGAAGTACTCAGGCCTGCGAGGACTGGTCCTTGAAGGTAAACAAACAAAAACACTAATAACTGGAAAGTTTCCTTTTCTGCCTTAAGGTTTTCAGCACAAATCTATACACAGGAGATGTTCCTCTCACCTCATCTTCAACACATCCCCCCGCCCCCCAAATGAAGAGGTCAGAAGCATGGCCTACGTCAAAATGCAACCAGTGAGGCCAAGGTTGCTGCTTCAGTGTTCGGCTCAGCCCTACGCCGTGACGGGCCTTTCAGAGTTTTCAGCATTTTGCAAAGAGTTATTCCTGGTGCATGTACTGTGCCGTTATTTAAGCAGATATCAACTAAGGATTTTTTTTTTTTTAACGGGAAAATACTCTGTGCTGTGAAAAAACAAGATAGGACACTGAGTGTGTGTGTTGAAGGACACTAAGCTACTCAAAGGAGTCCGCGTGGAGCCCATACCTGTGACGGGTTCCTCATGCAGACACACATACAGTCTTATTTCCAATAATGAACATATGTTGCATTTCCAACCAGATGTGTCATTTTTTTAATGCAATTAAGTAGAAACTGGGGTAACTAATATTCTCTCTCTCCCATATGCTACCTTTTTTGATGATTGATTTTTGTGGTCCATTTAAGTTCCTTTATGTCAACTCTTGCTATGCCTGCTTGTTGCTTGGTTACGAACATTTGTAATGAGGCCTTTTTCTCCTCATGCTCCTTAGTCATTGCAGAGTCATCCGGTGTGAAATGATTTCAGACCAGGGCAATAAATGAAACTACCTGACCTTCTCAGTGATCACACCATCCACCTTACGAGACATTAGTGCTGCTGCCAACTTCCCAAAACATTAAGTCTAGTCAATGTACTAGAAAGAATAACACCTTAAAGATTCATGATTCCTGGTTTTTGCTTTTACACCCCACTGTGAAAATCTCTCCTCCTACCTGTCTCCTCAGTGCTGCTGAGAACCTAGATTTTGTCCCCGTACCCACTTGCTATCAGCACCAGGTGAGATGGAGTTCGGTTCTTCTGAGAGAACCATCATCAGGCACAGAAAATCGAGGTGACCTCAAATCCCTCGTCAGGAAGTGTCATACAGCCAGTGAGCCATGAGGGAAGTGGACCCTGGGTGAGGAGCGCCTTAGAAAGGTGCTTTTGTTCCTAAAAAGAGACCCTGGTTTGTGAAGATGGGGGTGCCTGGGTCCCCTGCAGCCATTATAAAATCATTACTTGATACGCCAGGGACAGAGGAGCCCAGCGACAGACAGAAACCAAGTTGCAGGTGGCATCTCTGTACTGACCCATCCTAGGACTGACCTGTGTCCTAAGTTCTTTCCTGTAAGATCGTAAATTCCCACAGTATCGGAACTGTTGAGCTATTTTTTCTGTGGTTTTTAACAAGCCTTATCACTGAGTCAGCGTGGGTAGTAAGTGTTTGTATTCTGTGAGCCCCTGGGCTCCCTCTACATCCGGGTCATCAGGGAGCTGACAAGGGCCTCATTTTATTCCCAGAAGCAACCAGTTTCAGATGATCAGCTATATCAGCTATGTGCTTTTGTTCCAGCTTGAAATTTCATGGACTGGAGACTTACCTCTAGCACCTCCAAATGTGACCTCAGTGGAAGTAGCATCATGGAAAGTGGTGTGATTAGTTAAATGAAGCCACCCTGGAGCTGAGGACTGATGTCCTCCTAAAATAGGGGAATTTGAATGCAGAAGTGCAAGCAGGGAGAAGGCCTGGGAAGGTGTTTACACCTTTCAGACTGGCGACAATTATGACGCCTGAGCCCAGGATGGCGAAGACGAGGCGCGATGGGAACGCTAATGCAGACTGGGATGATGGCTTGATGTTATCTGAAAAAATGAGAACTTGTATGGTCTGTGACTCACAAACCTGCCTCTAGATAGATAACCCCGAGTGGCGGCTCTCCAGCTTTCTCATGCATCGGGATCTGCTGGAGGTGCTCTTGGGCCCACCCCCAGAATGTGAGTCCATAGAATCTGCTTTTTGGTTGTTTTTTTTTTTTAATTTTTGCATGAAAAAGCTGAGATGTAGGCCAGAGGTGCAGGGGGTGAGAGGATTCACTGGGGCAGAGTGGGGAGCAGAACAGGTGGATGGGCTGAAATACACTGCTGAGGGGAGCCGCGGGCGAGACAGGAGCCGTCTACTGTACCATGTGGGTCAGTTTCCTGGGCAAGGACTAAACTGAGGCTCTTACACTGAGGTGGCAGTGTTGAGAGTTAACCCCTAGGTCCGGGGTGGGGGGGGAAGGGTGGGCAGAATCTGCTTTCCTAACGAGTTCCCAGGTAACATGATGCTGCTGGTTTTGAAACCAGCCAAGGAAAGAGGCTCATGTACTGCAGGAAAGATGTACAAGGACTGCTCTTAGAATGGCTGAAAAGTCTGTCAACAGGTGAGTGACTGCAGTCGGGCAGACTCACTCAGTGGACTATTAGAGAGTATCGGAAATGAGTGAACTGCTGCCTGCAGAACATGGGTGCATCTCCCAAACAATTTGAATATAAAAATTCAGACACAGAAGACAAATAGTATAATCCCGATCATAAAAGGCTTATAACTAGGTAAACTCAAACCATAGGACTCAACAGTTCCATGCAAATTTAGAGATAAAACTAAGTAAAGCAAGGAAACTGGGACTTCCCTGGTGGTGCGGCGGGTTAAAGCTCAGCACTGCGAGGCTAGCCGAAGCCACTTCAGCGGGCGATTTCCAGTCCGGGCCTGGAGGTCCGCAGACCTCTCCTGACCCGCCCGCTGCTCCCCTCGGCAGTGTACTTCATCGATCTGCCTGTTCTGCTCCCCACTCTGTCTCTGGTGAGGCCTCTCACCACCCCTACACCTCTGGCCTGTACCCCAGTTCTATATGGACAAATAAGGAAACAGTCAACACCAAATCTGGTGTAGTGATTTCCTCCAGGGGGAAGGAGAGTAAATAGATGAGAGCGCACATCTACCTCTCCAGCTGTGCTCTCGGCCCCAAGCCCACCACGGCAAGGCAGCCTTGCACGGTAGGCACCCCCATATAGCCACTTGCTCCTCCTTAGGGCCTTCTCTAGGTGGCACTGGACAAAGACTGCCAGGCTGGAAGAGGAAGGGAGGATTTCTCCTTCCTGTTTCTCCCCCGGGGTTTCCACGAGCTTCCTGCTCCTGTCAGCTGTGTTCCAGCAAAGCGCCGTTACCCGTCATCACTTCCTCCCCAGAGGAGCAGCTTCTTGTCTGCCATTTTTCTACACAGAAGCAGTTCATTGTCACCTCTCAGAATCACAAACCAGAGGCTCGGTTCCCATCCAACTGTCACCTCCCCATGCACCTACCCCACCCTGGAGACAGTGTCTGCTTCATGTAGTTGCTATGTCCAGGATACCCTTGGAGTTCTCTGTTTACCCTCCCATGCCCTAGTTAGCAACTTTATACCTAGTAAACAGCTCTTTATATCAAGTTCTTTCTGTCAAAATTACCTGGTGGTGCTTTGCTTCACACTTGTTGCTTAATAGACCGCCTCGCCACACCACATGCAGAGAGAGGACCAGGAAAAAGCAAAAGGCCCGTCCCAGCTACATCTGTCCCTTTCAAAGAGGATGACCAGCCATCCCAGTTTGTCCTGGATAAGGAGCTCCCAAGATGCAGGACTTTCATTGCGGTAACCAAGAAAGTCTAGGAAAACCAGGCTACATTGGTCATCGTAAGCCCTGTGACGTCTTTTGTTTTTTTCTAAAGATTTATTTATTTATGTATACAGAACTAGGGTACAGGCCAGAGATGGATTAGAGGATTCACAGAGACAGAGTGGGGAGCAGGACAGGCAGATTGGCTGAAATACACTGCTGGGGGGAGCAGTGGGGAGACAGGAGAGGTCTGCTGTGCCGTGTGGGTCAGCTCCACAGCTAGGGGTTGAACTTGCACTGAAGTGGCTGCAGCTAGTTTCATAGTGCTGCACTTAAACCCATTGTGCCCCCATATGGCCTCCTCGGCTCCTAGAAAGGCTGGGAAATAGAGTTTTTTAAAGCAGGACTTATACCATCCCAGGCAAAACCAGAGTTGTGTTAATGGGAAGGAAGAACAAGATGGCTGCTAGCATTGTACCCTTTACTATCAGGCTGTCAGCGTTACCCACCCCACAGCACCACCGCCGTCCCGTGGCTGCCGTCACAGCTGGGTGGAGAAGCCATTTTCTGGGGATAATGTCCCTTAGGACATGCAGCAGGTCTCATCCGAACAGCGGTTGTTTCTGGCAGCCTGGAGAAGAGAGAAGGATCACTTGCATCCCTTTAACTCTAAATCTTCAATGCCTATTAGCATTCTGTAGATGAGGGGCTGGGCAGTGAACCACCCTGCCCAGTTACAGATCGTGGTCCCCAAAGGGAAATGTGACAGTTTTACATAAGTTGCTTTTGTCTTTCTGCATTTACCATCCAAGATAGCCCCGTCCAGAGGGGACTTGGGGTTTTCAGTTCTTGGTCTCGACAGCGCTCGGGGATGCTGGGTCCTGTGCTCTCTCTTTTTATTGAGTATACCTGGTGCTTTTCTCAGACATTAATGATGGCTCTACCCTAGGTTTATTATAATGAGCCTTTGATACCTGCATTTGCCGTTATTGGCGCAGTAAGAAAATGCTGGCTAGCGAGGATTGCAAACCTAGTAAATTAATATGCTGACTCGCTTTAATTTCAACACTAGCACTTATTACTTATGGCATTAATAAAAAAAAAGAGGGAGGCAAAATCTTGTAGATGTAACCTTTATATTAAACTTTGTAACTCTTAGCCAACTTCTCTTTTTCCTTTGAAGCATTAATGGGTCACGTGGCTTTGCAAAAGACCGTCAAGAGGTCTCGGTCACCAGCAGAGGGAGGCTGGTGGCGCGCATCTCGTTGGCATTTGTGGCTTCCTCGCCCACGTCGCGTGGCTGCGGCGCGTGTGCAGAGCGGCGACTGCCTCTCAGCTGCTTCCAATCACCCCTGCAACGTGTGTGTGCGAAGTCTAGTCCGCACTTTGTACAGCGGCTGGGAGTTGGGCTGGACGCCAGGCCCTCTCGAATTCCATTTCCTTCTCTAGGATACAAATTTCTTCATAGATGTGGGAAACTACGTCTGCTTTATCCTTTTCTCTCTCTTCAAAACAGGGACTATGTTAATGTAGTTACCGTAGCGTGAGAAAGACGCAGGTCCAGCCTACAACCTCTAATTCGCTAAAGTCCAGTTTCGTGTTCTTTCCTTGTTTCTGATTCCTTTTTGATTCCCTCTCTTCCCTGTTCTGAACTCTGAAGATGTCAAACTGGGCACCTGTATGTGGGTCTATATATTTTTTAATTTTGGTTATAATTTTAGGTTGAACCTTGTGAAAATAATGACTACATCTGATCATTTTTGAAGAGTAGTTACATCTGACTCCACCTCGTAAGTAGCTGGTACACATGTGAACTTCATGTAAACTGGAAAGGATATGGAGAAGGGAAACTGAGGCAGGCAGAGAGATGGGTGGCTTGCCCAGGATCTTGCAGTTAGAAAGTGTTGGAGCTACAGCTGGAAGAAGGGGGTCTATCGCCAGAGCCTGTGCAGCACCTTTACACCACACAGTTTGAGCCCTAGCCGGCTGGCTGTACAGTGGGAATGGTGATACTGCCTTTGGTTTTGGCATCTGTGAGCAGATCGGTTTTCAAAGTTTACACATGATAGAAGCAGGGTGTCATGATTATTAGATTATTAGTGTTCCTTAAACGGAAGCAGCTGGGTATCTCCTGATACATACATTTGTATTTTGTTTTCTCTGCACTTGTTTCTGGAAATAGCCAGGGCTTGTGTTCTCTTGTCTTGGGAGTGCTTGGATTGCAGAATTGAAAGCATAAGGTTGCAGGGAGGGAGTTATGTCAAGGCCTCCTAAAAGGGAAAAGGAACAGCAGCATGCTGGAAGGGGCAGCTCCCAGACCCAGCGAAAGGAATCACAAACCAAGATCATGGAAGGTGCTGGATTGCAGAATGCTGTGTGCAGAGGGTTCCGCTCTCTTGGAGCGCCCCAAGAGAGGGACAGAGTGGAAGACTGGGCCTCTGGAACCAGGCCTCCCAGGCTTGCCAAAGACTCCTGTGTCTAAGCTTGGCCCTGCAGCTGCAGAATGTGCAACTTCATCAGCCTTGGACAGTGAACATGTCAGCAGAGATCGTTCGTTAAAGGCCCGAACCTGCCTGTAGAACATTCTAGACAGTGTAGGAAACTTCCACAAAACCTGTGATTAGAGAAGGGGAGCCAGAAATGACTGAAACTGAATTTTCCACAACCTCGGTACTCAAAGAATTATTCTGATTTTTTAAGCAATAATGGGGTGTTTCCTCCATTCCAGATAGTGTCCATAAATTCATGCTCATGTATTCATTCAGCAAATAGTTTCCGAGTACCTGTGAGATGCCCAGCTCTCTTGTAGGCACAAGGGACACTACAGCAAACAGGAAAGAGTGTGCTCCCCCACAAATGCTTTGCATATTTTATGTACAGATTCCTGTTACAAATAGGGGCTATTGCACTTCCTCAGGCCCCACCGGGAAATCTGGACTTTGAATAGTGAGGCTTCAAGTAAGCAGGGAAACCCATAATAATGTTTTGTTAATTTTCATGTATGTATGTGTATGCCCAAAGAAGCGGTCAGAGAGGCATTTTGTTTTTAAAAATTCAGATGAGGGCCCTCCCTGGTGGCGCAGCGGGTTAAAGCACTGCACTAAGAAGCTTAAGCCACTACCTCATGAGTTCGATCCCTGCCTGCCCCAGAGGAGATCCACATGGCGTGGCAGACCTCTCCTGACCCGCCCGCTGCTCCCCTCAGCAATGTACTTCGTCGATCTGCCTGTTCTGCTCCCCACTCTGTCCCTGGTGAATCCTCTCACCCTCCACATCTCTGGCCTGTACCCCAGTTCTGTGTGAATAAATAAATAAATCTTAAAAAATAAATTCAGATGAAATAAGGCACCAAGAGCTGCAATCAGCACAAGTCAGACTGGGAAGCTCTACTGAATAAATGATCCAGTTTTAAAAATAAATTGAAAGGGAAAAAGGAGATGGGGACAAATATAGACTAGTAGAGACTAAGAATCCTTATGCATTGTGGAGAATGTCTAAACGTCTGGTAATTTCTTAAAAAGTGAAATGCCGCCTCAGTGTATAAACTAGCAGTTCTATCCCTAGGAACCTACTCAAGAGAAATGAAAACTGTCAAAGAGTCATCATAAATGTTTATGGCAGGGTTACTTGTAACGCACACAGCTGGAGACAATCCTTGTCTATCGAGTAGTGGATTGATTTTAAAAGCCTGTGACATGTGCATATTGAATGTGTCCAATATTCAATAGAGCACTATCAACAGTGGCTGAGACATGCAACAACCTGGGTGAACCCCAAAACCTTGTGCTGAATGAAAGAAACCAGACCCAAAAGACCCCATGTTGTGCAATTCTGTGTTTGTTGCTGGAGAAAGGGAAAACTAGAGAAAAAAAAAAACCAGGTGAATGTTTCCTTGAGGTTACAAGTTGGAGTTGCACTGACTGAACAGCGGTGAGGGAGTTTTGGGGTGACACTAATGTTCTAAAATGCTCTAAAACTGGATTGGGGTGATTATGAAAGAACCATATAAACCTGCTAAAATTCATCAGACTGTAGACTTACAGTGCATGAAAGTTATGATGTATAAATCATACTTCAATTAAAATACTTGAAAGTAAAAATCTACACACTGGCCAGAAATTTGATAACATACAGGTATTGTTAGGATTCTTTTATGACTGAGAATGGTGTTGCGTTATGATTTTGAAAGCAACAGCTTACCTTTTGAGATGCACACTAGATTAAGGGAATGATCAAATAATGCCTTAAATTTGCTCCCAAGGAATATGGGGGAGGGGTGGTAAAGAGAGCTCAACAGTGAAGCCAGGCTAACTAAAAATTAATCATTGTTGAAGCTGGGTGTTGGGACATGGAGGCTTATTGTAGTATTCAGTCTTCTTTGATATGTGCTTAAAATGTTTCCAAAATGTAAAGTTTTAGAAGATAAACTTAAGAGAAAACAGAACTGACAGAGTTCTCAGCTGGTCACTGATGAAATCTAGCTGGAATGAGGCAGTGGCTGTCCACAGAGTGCCTGAACAGCCTTCCCCTCCCCGCCCCCACGGTCACCCGGCTTGCCTTTGAGGATGCCCCCACCCTCTGCACATTGTCTTGCAGGGCTACCAGGCAGGGCACCCGCCCACCTTTGGCCCAGGTCTGGATGTAGAACCCCTGATAAGCCATCACTGCTCTCCTGGGGATTCCAGTCTCATACAGTCTGATGCAAGAAGGGGAAAAGCTTGGAGCTGATTAATCCCACTGGGAGCCTCCTGCGAGATCAGCCCAGGTTTTTGCTGCTCAGTCCCCAAGCAGCTCTGACTCCTGCCCTCTCTGAAACCTGGATCTCCGTTTTCTTCAGGTCTGTGAATTACCTCACACCCTGCCAAGACATTCCTGCTTTGTTTAAGTTGGCCAGAGCTGGTTTCCGTGGCTGAAAACCAAGGCACCCTGAAGCGGAGCCAGCCAGTTCAAATATGCTGTGTGCTCTCCTGTATCTCTCCTCCACCCCCCAACCCCCCGGGTTGATACAGAATCCCTCAGATGTGCAGACTTAGGAGAGGCCATGGAAAACTGAAAGAGGAAGGAATCCAAATGATACGAAGACAACAGATCACTAAAACAACATCTACTGGGACAAAAATAGAAGTTTTCATGGATCTACAACTGTGCTATTAGTAGAAAAATATAAGTTTTCTAGTAGCCGTGTTAAAACAGTTTAAAAAAAAAAAGGAAACAGGTGAACTTACTTTTCAGAACACATTTTATTGAGCCCAACACATCCGAAATATTATCATTTCAAAATAATCAGTACAAAGGCCATTCAGGAGCATTCCCATTTCCTTCACTTAGTCCTCGGAAGGCCACAGGCAGCTGATCCTGTCCTCACAGCACACCTCAACCGGGAGCACCCATTTCCCAGCTTCACAGCTGTGTGTGACCAGGGACTACCATTTTGGGAACTTGGTAACTAGAAACTCTCCCTTGAGCATTTCTCGTGTATTTTCCTGAATCATGAAGTCTGGAAGGGCACCACAGCTGCCCAGCTGTGTCCTCAGGGGTCTACGTAAACGCTCCCACCAAGGGCACACCCCCCTAGCCTGCAAGGGGCACCCTACCCCTAGCCCACCGCTGATCAGGCACTTGGAGGGCCGGATCCCAAGCGACCAATCTGAGGACAGGAAATCTGCACCTGTTCACCACGTACAGTGGTATCTAACAGGGCCCATATAACGTCTCTCGGAGAGCTGGCCCTTGCGTCTGAATAGAGCGTGCATGGTGGAAATACACATAGAACCTTCACAGAGAAGCAGGAAGAGCATATGGCACCCTGCTCATGGGTACTTCTGGGCTGTCCTGCTTTGAAGCTTTTTCAGGAGATGGGGTGGAGGAAGAGGAGCTTCTGTGGTGCAGACCTTCAGGCTAAGAGTCTTTCTCTCCTCATTTCTAAGTCTATTCTTACTATTCTGCATTTCTTGAGGTAACATGTGAGTTTCCAGTATCTCAACACCCCATGGGCGTGCTCCCTTTGAAGCCCCCCAACCACCCTAACTCCATTTTACTGCAGGGGAAAGGGAGGCCTAGAGAGGCCACATAGCTTGCTTGAGGGTCCTATAACAGTGGACTGGCTCCGTGGTGGCCACTATCCATGCCCCTTCCACTGTACCTTGCTTCTCTTTGCATCTTAAACAACTCAATTTGCTTCTGGAGCCAGGAGAGGGCTGGGCTTAGGCAACATCATCTCCTGCTATCACCAGGAAGTTGGCTGCTGCCACTTCAACTTTCATCCTGTATCTGTACTCTAGAATCACCGAATCAGGCTGACCTGTGTAACTCCTCAGGTATTGCAGAAATGACAGTGCTAGGCTTTGGCAGCGAGGCCTTGAAGGACCTCCCAGCCCTCTTTCTTGCTCTGGGGTCCCTCACTCTGGGGGCCGCCAACCGCCATGTTGTGAGGATGTTATAAAGAGAGGTCATGAGGCCTCCTGCCAATAACAACACACACTTGCCCAGTATGTGAGTTCCTCGCACAGACTCCATGCTCAAAATAACCTCCAGAAGGTGCAGGCCCTACTAGTATCTTGACACAACTTCTCAAGCGGTCCCCAGGCAGAACCACCCAGCTGAGTCATCCTTGAACTCCTGAGTCACAGAAACTGAGGTGTGAACAGGTGTACTGTTTGAAGCCGCTACATTTTTGAGCCATTGGTCACACAGCAACAATGAGTAACACACGGCACAGCTTTTTCTAAAGGCCAACTCCTCTACTAGAGTCCACACCTGTGCTTTGTTTTGGAGAAGCTTCCAGTAATGTAAAGGTGAGACAGATCTTTTCCTGAACTGGTGTTAAGAAATATGCATGAATTCCAAGTGACTGTGGTTGGGAGCTGGGCTGTCAAAGCAAAACAGGTTATCCTATTCCAAGGGCTCCTCTCTCTCGGGCCTCAAATGAGTAAGGAGGTGTTTCCATAGACGACGCTGGGCTTTCTCAGTCTGTGTGGTGTGACAGAAGCACAGTTGTCCCCCAGGCTGGTCAGAGATCTCATCACCTGTGATGAGACCTTAGGGACATGGAACAGACAGGAAGCAGTACTGGGGACACAGGACAGATCTCAGGAGGGCACAGAAACTGCAGGAAGTGACATTTAGTCAACAGGAAGAGGGAGGAGATGATAAGAAGACAGAGAGCATGGTGTGGGGTCTCCAGTCATTTGCCAAAGATGTTTTGAGCTCCGAGTCCTTTAAGACTCTAGTGTGGGCCCACCACTTCTAACTTTGAGGTTTTGGCCGCCTCAGCCCCATCTGCCTGCCTTCAACGCAGTCAGGGCTCATGCTGAGGGGTTTCTAGAATGACTCTGCCTTATGATGGGGCTATGTTCTGCACCTTGCACATACCCATCTTGTGGATGGTCCTGACAAGAGTCCAAGCCAGAACCTCCTCAGCTTAACACAAGGGATGACCCCATTGTCGATTCTTTATGGGTCTTGTGTAGCACGTTGTTTGGTATGATTTGCTGACATTGGGAGATGAAGGGGAGAAAGGGAGAGGTAGCCCAGGCACACCCCTTCCCCAAGGCAGCACGGGCCAGGCCAGCCTTCTGCAATGCTGCTCTTTATCAGCACAGATGAGTATGGACACGGTTAACCATGTGGCTCTTCAAATCCAACGCTGGGATAGAGTCCACACCATTGAAGGATAGAAAGTTTACATTTAATTAGAATATATATGTAAATAGCCAGAGGTGCTGAGCACCACAGCTCTCTAGGGATTTTTTTTTTTAACTTAAAATATGAGTTACTTAGAGTAAAATTCATTGCTGTGGTATACATCTCTTCTAATTTTGACAAATATATAGTGTCATGTGGCCCACCACAATTATTACCCACCCCCCCAAAATTCCCACACTTCATTTTCTGATTACCCTTTTCCCAGACCTCCAGCCCCTTCCAGCCGCTCATCTGTTTCTGTCTCTATAGTTTTGCCTTTTCAGAACTTCCTATAACTGAGAGCACACACGGTGCATTTGGGATCCATCTGTTTGTTGAGTGTGGACACACCTTCTTCATTTTTATCACTGCATAATATTCCACCACCTGGTCATGCCTAGGTTTGTCATGCCTAGGTACATTTGGGCTATTTTCAGTTTTGGGTGATTATGAAAAAAGCCACCATGAATGTACACTTTTGTTAACACAAATTCTGATTTCCCAAGGTTACATGTGCACAGTCATGTGCCTACAGGTATTTCAGTCAATGACGGGTCACATATACAGTCACCACGGGTCCCACAGGCTACAGAGTCCAGGCATGTAGCAGGAACACCACCTGGGGTGTATAACAACACTGATGTTTGCAGAATGATGCAACGACCTCATGGCACATTGCTCAGGATGTAGCCACACCGAGTGACACATGACAGTAAAGAAACTGTGGGTCATACTAAAAGTTAGTTGAACTTTACAGGAAACCAGCAAACTATTCCAAAGCACGGTACACTCACATCTGCCGCTTTCTATTAGCCATGCTGGCAGATACCATCGGGGTCTACAGTTACAGCCCACACCTTCTTGTGTGCTTGTCTGTGGTGTACGTCTCCTCTGGCAGAGGAGTTGTTCGCAAGCTCTCTCTGTTTTGTCTTTTTAATGGATCCTCCTGAGAATTTGGTGCCTTTTTAACAGGGTCTTAATCGTCACCTTCCAGGACAGTGTATCTTACTTGCGAATGGCTCAGTGCCTTGGAGTTACATAAGTTCCTTTTTGTTTCCATGACTAGTTCCAGAGGTTTCTGTCAGTAGGGAAGCCTATTGGTTGAGGTATTTCTTCAAGCTTTTAACTTCTACTCTTTTGAGTGAATGCTTTGTGGAGCAGCTGGGGTGTGCCTTCTAGACCTGGAGATGAAGAAAGATTTTCCTATTTTGGTTGTTTGATGGTTTGATGTTAGTTGCTTTCTTGCCCACTCCAGAGATGGTATTTAAGAAAGGATGAAATAGTGTCCAGACTTGGCAGTCATGATGAGTTACCCTGTAAGCGCCTGGCATTATTATTATATGGGTTCTTGCTCCTTGGGACAAGAACGGTCTAGGCTTGTTGGTTTATGTATAGTCTTTACACTGAATATTAAGTTAGGCCTGAGAAGCCTGGAAGCACATACCTCTCTCCATCAATCAAAGCTGTCATAAAAGACAAACCTCAGATGAACCAGAGAAAATGAACTTGTATGTGTGTGTATATGTACACACACACACACACACACAATGTGATAAAACAGACATAACATTTCCTATCTTAGCTATTTTAAACCTAGAGCTTAGGAGCATTAAACACAGCCACAAAATGTGTGAGCAGCACCACCAGCCATCTCCCACACCTTTTCATCTTGCAAAACTGAAGCTCTTCCCACTAAACACCTAGGCCCTATTCTCTGTCCCCACCCGCACAGTCCCTGACAAACACCCTTCTGCTATGTTTCCATGAATCTGCTTATTCTAGACCGCTCATACAAGTGCTTGTCTTTCTGCCTTTTTGTGACCACTTGATTTGGCTGAGCATAATGTCCTCAAGGTACCTCCATATTGTAGCACCTTGGAGGAATTTCCCTCCTTTTTAAGGCCAAATGACAGTCAACAGGGTGGACTTTTGGGTGGCTTCCACTTTCAGCTGCTGTGAAAAATGCTGCTACAAAAATGTTTGTACAAGTATCTTTTCAACACCCTGCTCTCAATTCTTGTACATATGGCCAGGAATGGAGTTGCTGGATCACATGGTAATTTACCTTTAATTTTTCAAGTCACCTCTATGCTGTCTTTTTTAAAAGGATTTACTTATGTATGCATACAGTACTGGGGTACAGGCCAGAGATGCAGGGACAGTGAGAGGATTCACCAGAGACAGAGTGGGGAGCAGAACAGGCTGACTGACAGAGTACAATGCTGAGGGGAGCAGCAGGCGGACAGGAGAGATCTGCGGTGCCTTGTGGATCACCTCTTGGGTGGGTATCGAACTCACATGGAGGCAGCTATGCCCAGCTTCCCAGCTTCGCAGTGCTGCGCTTTAACCCGCTGTGCCACCAGGGAGGGTTGACACAAACTCCCATTTTCCAAGGTTAAATGTGCACATTCATCGCCTACAGGTGTTTAAGTCAATGACCGGTCACATATACAGCCACCACGGGCTACTGCACCAATAGTCCCACCAGCATTTTTTTTTTTTTTTGGCATAAATCTTGTTTGAATCCCTTAGTCTCTCTCCATCAGCTTCCTCCAGCCGCTCTCACCTGGTCTCCTAGTAGTCAATTAGGCTCTGACTCCTTCCAATTTAGCTCCATATCACAGCCAGTGACATTTCAAATGTGCGGGGTCTGCATGTGCCCTTCTGCAACCCCCCAGTCCCCCCCATCCGTCAGCCCCATTGGTTTTCCATTGCTCTTGGCATGAGATTCGGCTCCTTATATGACCCATCATAGCCCTTTGCTCCTCCTTAGCCTAACCTGGTTCAGCTGAGGTGGTCAGCTCGCCCCACCCACAGTGACCTACTGTCCCTCCCTCAAAGGCACATGCCCCTTCCTGAGCATGTGCTGTTCCTTGGCTGAAACATCCCCAACCACCTCAGTTCAAGTGTTCTCAGGGAAATGATCCCCAACACCCTGTTTTTGTTTTTGTTTTAAGATTTATTTATGCACACAAAACTGGGGTACAGGCCAGAAGTACGGGGCAGTGAGAGGATCCACCAGAGACAGAGTAGGGAGCAGAACAGGCCGATGGATGAAATACACCGCTGAGGGGAGCAGCGGGTGGCTCAGGGGAGGTCTGCAGCGCCATGTGGTCACCTCCTGGGGCGGGGATCAAACTCGCATTGAAGCAGAGCGGCAGGGCTGCAGCTCCCTAGCAGTGCTGAGCTTTAACCCGCAGCGCCACCAGGGAGGGCCCCCAACCCCCTTTTTACAGACCTCTTCCTTTTGTCCCACTGCCCCAAACCCTTATTTCCATTTGTACCTAGGTATTCACTCATATGATGATTGGGCTAATACCTAGTTCAGCCCCGGGCAGGGACGTGAATGAGCAGACAAGTTTCCCACCCTCGGCTGTTCACAGCTCCCGACAGTCACAGGTCACCACACAACAATGCCTCTCTGGGATTGTGACGGGGTAATTTTGAGTTTATTAATATGTGCACTTGGCTCATGCCGGTATCTCCCAGTTGACTGTAAGCTCCACCCCTGCGGAGACTCTGTCTGCTTTCTCATATTCAATAGTTATTAAATAATAGCAATATCGCCTTCCTCTTCCAGGTGTAGATGGCTGAATGAGCAGTTTAATCCGGATACTGACAGACTAAAGGGATGCCAAGGGATGTGCAATATTTATGTGGTGCTAGGGTATTTTATCCCACGTATTTGTTGAGTGTATGAGTGACTCCAAAAGGGAAGACGGGGAGTCAGGGGTCACAGCTTCCTAAGCAAACTTGATCTTCCATTACAGCAGGAAAGCTCAATTTTGGCGCTTAAGTATGACTGCACTTTACGCGTGCTGGAAGGAGCGACTCGAACCCGGGAGATTATTGAGATTACTTGTCCTTTTCTCCGGTGACTCACGATCAAAACTTTCCGGTAGAACACTTCGGGGTTCCCCCTTCCTGTGCCCTCAGAACGTAGGAAAGGTCAGCTTACAGCCGGGGGCAGTGACCAAAAGCCTACAAGGGAGACCGCCAGGGACCCAGCTTTCTCCTCACCCCTCACACAACCCGCCGCCGGCGTGGAACCCCACCTCCTCGCTACGAGGTATCCCCGCGAGCGAGCCTCGGTGAGGACACCTTCCTCAGCGAGCCCAGAGCCATGGCAAGGACACTCAATTCCCCCACCCCCAGAAAACCCCAAGGCCCAGAACCGCAGTCAGAGCCCCCGCTCCCGGCGCAAACACCACACTCGCATGAGCTCCGCGGGTGGGGCCCGCGACGCGCGGCTCCGCTCCC
>NW_004567133.1:2205991-2252339 GCF_000260355.1 Condylura cristata
CGGCCGCCTCGGTGCGCCGGAGCCCCGGGCCCGCGCTGGCGCGCCTGGAGGGCCGCGAGTTCGAGTTCCTCATGCGGCAGCCCAGCGTCACCATCGGCCGCAACTCGTCGCAGGGCTCGGTGGACCTGAGCATGGGCCTGTCGAGCTTCATCTCGCGGCGCCACCTGCAACTCAGCTTCCAGGAGCCGCACTTCTACCTGCGCTGCCTCGGCAAGAACGGCGTCTTCGTGGACGGGGCCTTCCAGCGGCGCGGCGCGCCCGCCCTGCAGCTCCCCAAACAGTGAGTGTCGCGGCCACCCGGCCCCAGCCCAGCCCGGGCCCTAGGGACAGCCCCATTCCAGCCTGGACACCGGTGCCACCCCCAGCCCCCGCCCGGCCTGGGCCCCAGGGTCAGCCCCATCCCCTGCCCTGGACACCAGGGACAGCAGCGACCCCCCCACACAGCCGGTGCTCAGGGCAGCCATCCCCCCCCCCACCTCCGGCCCTGCCCAGGGTGGGGAACGCCCACTCCCTCAACCCAGTTCTCCGCACCACCTGGGCACCGGGTCCCACTGACTCCCCCAGTCCAGCCTGGGCCGTGATGACCGCCCTTGCCCCTCCCCCGCCTCCCAGCACCGGGGTCCTCTGTCCTGGCCAGGACCTGGGGTCGTCCGCCCCACCCCATCCCCACTCTGGACAAGGGTTGTTGGCCAGTAGTGTTGTTCAGAGAGACACGGGGCCCCCCCAGCGCTAGTCATCTCGCAGACCTGAGCCATTCAGTGGGGGCCAGGTCTTAAGGACAGTTGGAGAGGAGCAGGTCAAGAAGGACCCCCCCCCCTCCCGAGGGCCCTGAAGACCCCTGGGAGGGATTGGGACAGTTAGGATTCACCTGGGTAGAAGGGTTATAAGAGGGGCGCCCAGGTAGCCCAGGGGTGGAGGGCTGGATGCTCCAGCTTCTTTGGTAGCTTGCTGTGTACTCCTTCCTCACTCCCTTTCCTTTCTTCCTGTTCCCACAGCTCTTTTGCTCCCCTCTCTCCTGTCCCAGAGATTCCTGCTTTCTCAGGATCTGTTGATCAGGAGAAAGCCTATTTAATTACTCATTTCCTCTTTAGGCACTTTCTTTTTCTATTCAGTAATTGCTTTTAACTCCTCACTGGTGTTTATATTTCTCCAGTGTGCTTTGCCTTCCTAGTTGTTTGACTGTGTAATTACTCCCTCTTTTATAAGTGCCCTGAGTCCAGGGAAATTTTGCTGGGGTAATTCCCAGGGCCCATCGTTTGTTTCTATAAACTTCTCTCCCATCTAGGGTCTTAGCATGTTTGATTGTAAATTTTGTGTTGAAAAAATTTTAAGCACAACATCAATAATGACTCATTCCTACATAGGGTGTGAGTGCCAGAGTATACCTTTATTTTCCAAACATAAAAGGTCTCTGCAGATAACAAAGTTGTGTCCCATCCGTGGTTCTTCTCTGTTCTATCTTTTACATAACCCCCATTTTCACCATCCTAGGTAAGAGTGATTTTCTGACCAATCACTTCTCTGTGAGAAAGTGACAGGTAAATAGCTCCTTCCCCTCCCTGCCCTGTGGCTCTCAGGGACCTGTTCTGTTCACACACCTTTATATGGTTCAGGTTCTAAGTGCTTCCATTAGCATCTTGTTTTCAGAGAAGAGGGCCTAGCTGATTGGATCTGGGCTGGGACTTTCACACTAGTATTTTCTCTGGGCTCAAGGGGAAGAGCTATTAGTCTTCAGAATTCTCTAGTCATCTGCTGAATTGGCCTGTCCCAGCTCTGTGATGTATAGTGTGGCTGTTCATCTGGTTGTAGATTGATGCTCCAAAGAACTCGCCTTCTGGTGGGTGATTCCTGGTGCACTGCATAGACATTTGCACTTACTCTGGGCGGTGCCTCGCACCACTGTGATGTTTGTCTCTGACTTAACTGCACCTCCGAGCAATATTCATGTGGCAAGAATGTAAATTTTACAAGAACAGATGTGCAGAAGGAGACACATTTAGTGGATGTAGGCATCGGCCTCCCTAGTGGAAGGTTGTAGGCCTCAGAAGACTGTCAGAGACTGTTGACAACTATGTGGCGGTTTGATGTTCTTTTTTATTTTACACCGCTTCAGTTTTGGTTTTTAAATTTTTATTGCTATAGCAGTGGTCTATAGGTAACATTATATAGGTTTCAGGTGTACCGCGTTAATATACAGCATTTGTATAACTACATTGTGATCAACCATCCGCCTCTTAAAATTGACCTCTTCAAGGGATTTGTCTCCTCTCTCCCTTCCTCTCTCCCCTGTAATTCCATTTTATTCTCAATCTAAGTTTGTTTTTGTTTTGTTTGTTCACTTGTTTCTTTATCTTTCACATCAATGAAATCCTACTTCCTCTATCTGACACCTCATTTAGCATAATACCCTCTAGGACTGTCCCTGTGCAAATTTTCCAGAGTCTCTTCATTTATTTTCACAGCTGAGTGTAGTCCTTGTGTGTGTGTACCACATCTTTAGCCAGTCAGCTGTCAGTGGGCACTTAGTTTGTTTCCTGTCCTGGTTCTTGTGAGTGGTGCTACAGAAAACATAGGGATGCAGGTGCCCCTTTGAATTCATGTTTTTGTGTTTTTGGGTAAATAACCAGTGATGTGATAGCTGGAGAAGATATTTGTAAGTCATTTATTCCAACAAGGGGCTAATATCCAAAATATATCAAGAACTCATGTAACTATTTTAGAAAACTTAGACCTAGATTGTCGCAGATATAAACTATAAACTTTTTAGAGTTAGATCAAGATTCTTTAGCCTATCACATTCAAATTTTTCAAGAAGTTTTAATGGATTCAGGGCAAGGAAATTGAATATGTATAATTTTTCATTCCAAAATGAGAAATTCATTACTGACGCTAAAAAAACTGTAGTAATTAAAATGTCTGTTTCCTCTCTGACTTTGGAGCACAGTTTTGCCATTAACTTTAGAAGTAAAGAATTTCTTTAGCATAAATTAAAATGTTTGTCTCTGTATTGGAATTTTGTGAAGCCGGATGTGTTTGCATTTAGTGTGCTCCAGCCACATGAGACTTGGAGCTGTTTTTGCATTGTGTGGTCCACACACCCCTCCGGACACACTTGCGCTCCCAGGAACAGCTGCCACTGTGCCAGCCCCCTTTCCCACTCCAGACGGCTTGTAGTTAGGAGGGATATCAGAAGGTGCCCCAGTTTGTTATTCGAAATAATTTTTCCAAATCTTAAATATTTGTACTTACTGCTAGGGAAAAATTCTTTGTGCTAGGTACAACTTAGTGCTGAGTGGGTGCAGTGCCATGTCTGGCGGTGCTCAGCCCTAATGGGGTCCCAGCCTCAGGGAATCCAGGCTTCCTTGTCCGTACCCGTGGTGACCCATGTCTGGGCTCCAGTGTATCTTCTAGCACATCAGCTGTGGGCTGGGGCCCAGGGCTTTACCTTTAGTAGGAGAGACAGCCTCCTGGCTGGCAGGAGATGTGCACACTCAAGTGTTTGTCATAGGAACAAACTCATGACTACGTGAATTTGCAGCTTCCTTGAGGAAAAGCAGTGTCACTGATTGAGCTTGCTCCTGTGAAGTAACCGTGTGCGCAGCACATGGGCAGCCCTGTGGTCGGAAGGGTGGGCGTGGTATGTCTGTGTGACTAGTTCTTTATGCTGTCGAGTTTGGAACTTGAATTAGATGTGTGTGAACTAAAAACAAACCGACAAAACCCATGCATAGGCCCTTAGTTCATCTTCTGTCTTTTTTGCAAATTCCTTTGCTAGCACTTTTGTAATGAACATGGAGTCCTTGAATAATCACAGCAAAAACAAGACTTCTGTTTGTGATAGCTTTTGTGATTGGTAAGATGTATGGGATTGTTTTTCCTTTTTGCATCCCTGTGTTTTCCAAGTTTTCTGCGATGAGCATGGCTCTTTATTCTTTTCTTTTTTTTTTTTTAAGATTCATTTATGCATACAGAACTGCATACAAGCCAGAGTTGCAGGGCTGGTGAGAGGATTCACCAGAGATAGAGTGGGGAGCAGAACAGGCTGACTGATGAAGTACAGTACTGAGGGGAGCAGCGGGTGAGACAGGAGAGGTCTGCCGCGCCATGTGGGTCACCTCCAGAGCCTGAGGTTGAACTCAAACTGAAGCCGCTGCAGCCAGCTTGCATTGCTGCTTCCAAACCCATTGCGCCATCGGGGAAGGCCTCTTTTCTTTTTTTTTTAAACACAGAAAATTTCAAACATAAAGAGTAGTGAACTTTCATGTTCCTGTCAGCCAGGGTCAATAGCTATGTTATGGCCAAGCTTGTTTTATCTTCATATCAGGTAATCTTCTCCCTCCCCCATTTACTTTAAAAGCGAGTCACAAATGTCTTACCATTCAGTCTGTCAATATTTTAATAAAAGGTAAAGACTCTTAAAAAAAAAAAACTAACCACAGCGTCATTATCATACCTAAAAATTTAATAATAATTTCTTGCTATCTTTAAATACCCAGCCAGTGTGTGGATTTCCCTTATTGTCTCATGATTTTTTCCCCTCTTCTTAGGGTATACTTCTTTGAATCAGGAACCCTGTCAGGTGCAGACATGCCACCGGCATATGTCTCCCGGTGTCTCTGATTTCTGTGGACGCCAGCCCACTCCTTTCTCGTGCTGAGAGAGCAGGACCCTGTTCTGTGTGGTTTCCCAGCCTCATCTTACAGCTTGCTTCCCCAAGTGCTCCCTTTGCTCGGCCTCTGTCCTCTGCCACTCCTGGGAATTGGTTGTTGGACCCAGAGCTTTGACCAGACTTGAGTTTGATGGTTTGTTGTTGTTGTTGACCAGAACTGCCTGATGGAGGGGGGAAGGTACGGGGAACAGTCAGGAAGCAGAGATGTCTCTCAGCAGTGTTTGATGGTCACTGCTTGGGTGCCTTACTTTATCACCCCCTGGGCTGATGTTCACTTGGGCTGCCAGTGCTATGTGTCACAGTGCTGACTGCTCTCCCCTCTAGAAGACACACTGTGAACGGTAAACAAAACAGGTGCCAACTTCTATACGTGGACCCTGTCACCACCAAAGCATTGTATTGCATTGGTAGTTGTTTGACGTCTTGTGATGTCATACGAAAACAGTTTCTCATTGCTATTCTAAATGAAGATCGAAGAACATTGAACTAGTTACTAGCTATCATACAAGTAGTTAGCAATTGAAATTTATTGGAAAATCTCTCACTTGGTGAAGAGACTATTTGCTGAATGCCAGCGCCCTGGCAGTCACTGTGTTCCGTCTCTCTGCGCCTCCCCTAATCCCCAGGGAGCTTTAGGGGCTTTACCTGACCCAGAGCCTTGGTAGGGGGGCATTGGCCCAGAGTGGACCTGTGTACTGATCCAGGTCTGTACTAGGCCAGGGTTGGGTGTTTCCTGTGGGGGCTAGATGTGACCCCAAGCTGGCACTGGCTCCGTCTCCAGGTGCACAGGCACACTGACTGGGGTGGGGGTGGGAGTGGTGAAGCCCCGGCAGGCTGTGGATGTGTGTGGAGCCAGAGCACTGTGGAGAACCATAGGAGACATGGTCACTTGGCTCCGATTCATGGAGACCCGGACCGGTGACTGAGGCTGCAGGGGAAGAGATTTGGCAAAAAGGTCATCTGAAAGAAGAGGTGATCCAATTTGGTGGCTTTTGGGATAAAAGAGACAGTTTGAATCAGGAAGCTGGAGAAATGATAGCTGCCACATTAATGAAGCTGGGGTTTTAGTGGGAGAAAATTTTTGTGCAAGGAAGTGGGGCAGTTCTTTTAATACAGTGCTTTATTCTGTTTTTCTTGCTAGTTGGCAATCACTGTGTATCATATATATTTGTTAGAAGTTAAGACTGTCATCTTGCTAAAAAACTTAATTTAAAAAGGTATATAGGAGTATAGCAAATTGGAAACTGGTAATTGACTCAATAAAAGGATGTGTCTTTTCGTAGTTTATGTTGAGTTTTTTTGTAATATTTTAAATGTCAGTCCACAAGAAGGATGTTACTTATCATGTTTGTATGTTGAATTGAATTTACAATAAATTTATGAAAGTATCACTATTGAGGGAAAAGATTGTAGGTGCTAAACGTATCTTATGTAGGGTTTTAATGGTGTTCATAGTACTTTTGAAAAAGACAGCTATGCTTAAAATTATATGCTGAAATGAAAGAAAGCATTTGATTTGGAGATATAGTAATTTACTATTTGCTGTTTTTGCATCTTGTGAATGTCAGGGAATAAACTTGCTAAATTAATGACAACTCGAATTACAGCAATGCCTCATTTCCATAATTACCCTACATTTAAAGTGTTTCATATTAAAATGAGAAGATTATATAAAACACTTTTACTTTGATTTCCTGGAATAGGCCCTTGCATTGTGACTTGTTAGGAGATTCCTAGTTAATTTTCACTGCTACTACACTTCCACCAGTTTCTAGCTTTCTGGTAAAAGTGTTCCTGGTTGTTAAAAAGAAAGAAAAATGGTACCTGTGTGTGAGGGTATTTCGTGAAGGGAAGGCAGCCAGATTGCGCCCTGAGAGCAGTGTGTCCTTGCTGGTTTTGGGGGGACTTGTTGGGGCTGTCCCCAAGCAGAATTTGTTCCATCAGCTTCTAGAGTATTGAGTGTGGTTTCCTTGGATACTCTGGAGACAAGTTAGAGAGGGTTTCACTTTACGCATAACAGTTCCCCTGTAAGTGGTATACTGCTTGCAAATGTGTGGCTTATCTCACTTAAGATAACTTCCAATAGCTACAGAGAACGCAGATGGATATTTTATACATGATTTGATTGAGAAGAAACTTTTTTACCCTCAGTCATCTGTAACATGTTTAGCCATTTGTTTCCTCAGGGAACCTCCTCCTTTCTTCCTGTCTGTGGGCTGAACTCTGACCTCATGGCAGCTCAGCTCAAAGGGCCCCTCTTCTTTAGCCAAGGTCCCAGTGTCTAAAGATCTTCCCCAACTTGCTACCCTCCACTTCTAGTTCGAGGTTCTTTTCTACTCTGTGCTTTGGGCAACCCAATTACCTTGTTTTTCTAGCAGTTCTCAAATTTGGAGGTCCTAGGACTCTTTTATACCCTAATTGGAGACCCCAAAGAGCTTCTGTTTTTGTGGAGTATCTGTTACCACTGTCGGAAATAGAACTGAATTTAAAAAATAATAATAATAATTAAAATAGCAATACTAAGCTTGTTTAAAAAACAGCTCTTAATGAAAACTATTTTACAAAACAAAATAATTTAGAATGGGGGTAGATTTTTTTTTTGTATGAAAGTCTTTCAGTGTCTGATTTATGAGAAGACAACTGAAATCTGAGTTTAGACTACTAAGATACTTTGTGTTGCTTAACTGTGTGAAGAAAATCTAGCCTCGCCCAATCCTATGGCTGGAGAAGGCACTGTTTCAATAAACAGCTTTTCAGACCACTGTAGATGGTAGCCTTTGAAACCTCATCAAAAATAAACAGTATTTTCTTAAAGGTTATTGCAGCCTAGAATCTGAAACTTCATCACTGGATTTTTTCATACAGTTAGTTACATCGAAATACAATGTTCTTTCTTGTGTTTTGAGTAAATCTTTTACCCATGCTTGGCTTTGTTCCTTCATGCATTGGTGGTTGGGAAAATGTTTGAGTCATGCAGATACCAGTGCATCTTATTATACAAAGAAAAGTATATTTACCCTTATGTTCAGCTGGTATTTAAATTTGGTCCCCTTCAGCCCAACACATCATGCTTTTAAAAAAAAAAAAAAAAAAAAAGCTCAAAATCTTTTAAAGGATAAGGCTTTTTATTGTAGTTTTTTAAAATCTGCTTTAAAAGTTGAATGTATTTTTATGGGAATGAAAAAATCATAATTTAAACAGTTGCCTTGATTACTATCTTGTGACATACTTTGGCTACATTTAGTATATTTTGTATATTCTATTATTAATTATTACAGATGGCACAAAACAGCTTGTCAGGTACTTGTTATTTTCCCATAACCAAGCAGATGGGCCTTTTCCCTTTCCTAACTGGTTCTCACATAACGCCTGTTTTTCCCCTTCAGCCACAGGTGCAGGGCCACCAGAAGAAAGAGTAGGGGGACAGACTTGAAAAAGGGTGTTGCGCTGACAATTCCAGAAATGACAATGACATGGTTCATCTGCATGGAAATATACACCTTTCTAAGCAAACTCTAAAGAACAGTGCCATTTGGTTAAACATAACCAGTCTTTCTCTCCTCCCCAGTCTGATAGTTTCCACTCTTCTTTCCCTCTTCTTAGTAAACCTATGCTATATAAAAGATAAAACGAATATGTCTAGAACTATGGTGGCGGGTGCAGTGTGGTGTATGCACATATTGAAGCTGTTCTCCTGAAAACATGTGGAGTGTTGTAAACCAGTGTTAATCAGTAACATGTTATTTTAAAAAAACTAATCTGTCTACAAACAGCCTTGCTTTTTGTGCTTTGTACCACAAAAACAAAAAAGTGCTTACTGTTTTTCCGAATGGACCATTCTGACATCAGGATATCTTCCTGCTCTCTCACTGTGAGGTTGCCCAACTTCACAGATATACTCTGGTTTGGGGAGGCAGCAAATACGATACAGAAATTAGTTTCATAGCTTTCAGTTGGAATTTTGTGCCAAATCTCTGTGTAGACAAATGTGTCTTTGCGGTGGGATCCATCAGAGCAGTTGCATAGTGAGTCGGAGAGTCACTGGCTCCCACCATGCTCAGCAGAGCCATGCAGCGCTGTTGCAGGGCTGTCCAGAGACTTCCCAGAAGTACTCCCTCCTGACTCGAGATTTGGGTATAGTTTACTGATGCAATGAAGGAGCCTCCTGTATGTTACTGGGAAGCTGTGGCTAGAAATACTGTAGGTGAAAAATAACTCGTAAACTTAGTAACTCTTTGGAGCTGATACAGAAAGAATGTTAAAATGAAATCTGATGATACTAATCACAGAAAGAGTAGGTAGGAGGCCATGAAGTGGTATAAAAAGGAAAGTTACACAGTAAAAGTTTGTATCCCTCCACTTCTCCCCTTGGGGACATAAATATCCAGTCTGCTTGGCAGGTATGTCCCTGAAGCTGGGAACAGTGACTCACCACAACCTGATGAAAACATCTTCCCAACTCTGGTTCCATTCCACATTAATCAGGCGCATTTGTGGTCTTAATTTGACTTCTAACCCACAGAAAGACTCAACTGAATATTCAACTTTCTTAGCAGTTATATTTTCTTGTAAATTGTGGTGTAAATAGTCTGTCTAGGCCTGACCCTTTGGGTTAACCAACCAGGGATTCCCCTGGAGAATCTAGAACTTTAATTGCCATGTGAGGGCCTGCCCCTGGCATCTTTGATGAGGCTGCAGGTCTGGGTGTGGCCGCCCCCTCACTTCCCCGTTCTTCCCCCCCCCACCCCCACCCCTGAGGCACAGTCATGTTTTGGCACTGTGCTTCCAGGTAAAAAGTCTAGGATGGTCTGGTCTAATCTGTGGGACCCAGGCGGCCCCAGGCAGACCCATTCAATAAAACTGCTGTGGTTTTAAGTCTGAGGTGAGGACCCTGCTAGCCAATCCCCTCCTTAGCAACTTTTCTAGAAACATCTCATTGTTGAATAGGTTGGTGACTCTTCATTTCTGCCATTCTGGACACCAGGTGAGGATGGAAGGCTTCCACTTTCCCTTTTATTACCATAGCTTGAAGCCAGAGCAAAACAAGTGAAGGGATCTGAGAGCTGGATCCTGGGTAGGATAAAGAGAAGAGATAGATTTGTTGGGGGTAGGATAAAGAGGAGAGATAGGATTTGTTGGTTTGGGGGGAATTAAAGAACTATGCTAGCCATGGGCTCACTGTGCATATGGGTTATTGGTGGATTGCATGTTAGTCTTTTTCCTCTGTATTATCATCTTAGATACAGCCTTATAGATTTTAAATTCCTATGGTTTATGTGTAAACCTAGCTCCTTACTTTGCTTCAAATCTATATGGATTTTTAAAATTCCTTTGTGAATAAATTGTGTGTTGCCTGTCCCAGTCTGCTGTTGGCATGGGCACCATCATGCCAAGTGGCTCTTCAGTGAGTTTTTGTAGTATCTGGGCTTATAACTCATAGGACTTAGTGTGGCTGGTCATTATGTGGTGTGAACTTTGATTTGAGTCTGTCCCTGCCAGGAAGCTGTAAGTGCCACGGGGGTGGGGCTGATTGCTCTGTGCAGTGAGGTGTGTTTCCCAGGCCCATTAGCTTGGTGCTTTACATTAAACACTAAACACCTATTGAGAGAGAACATTCTTACTTCTATCTATAATCTCTGTAACCTGCTGACTTCCCTAATAGGTAGTTTCCAACGTCTTGCCTGTGGAAACACCAGACTATTTCCATTGTTTCTGATGAGTAGTCAGAAAACATCTTCAGTGGCCATCAGAGACTCAGGCCGGCACTGTCTGTTATCCCGGGTGGTGTGGGCTCCTGGGCCATAGTGGTGTCTGTATCAGACCCGAAGGAGGGTCTTGTGGGGCAGAGTTGATGGGCAGGTCCAGCTCACATCTGCTCACACCATGTGACCAGAGCTCAGTGCAGGGTCACTGCAGAGACATCCATGCTCCCAGGGAAGAGGAAGTGCTGCGATGGCCTGCACAGCTCCTGTGCCACTTGTCGGGTGTCCCACTTCCCACTGCCATCCCTGGTGCATGCAGCACAGGGCCAAGTGCGGCTTTCTTTGACCTTCTTTTTAGTTTCTTTATCTAGAATGACCCCAAAGCCTCTTTGTCTTTATTGACTTTGACATTTTTAAAGAAAACAGGACAGTTATTTAACAGATGTTGTTCAGTGTAGATTTGCCTGGTTAGACAAAGGCTTGACTAGATTTGCCCTGAGCATCTTTGGCCGAAGGGCAGCAGGCAGCCGTTCTCGTGGCATGGTGGAGGCACGTGGTATCCCAGGAGTAGGCGCGGCTGGCTTTACTTCAGGTGTCATCTGGCTTCTCCGCCAAAGAGTAACTGTATTTCCTTTTGTAATTAGTAAGTGATTTTTAAGATTGCTACTGAAATAAAATATTAACTCCACAGTAATGTTTATGATTTCTTGTTACAGTTTTTAAGCTCACTTTTTGCTTCTGTTTTGGTCGGTCTTTACCAGCAAATAATGGTTATTTTGCCTGTTCCACTGTTTTCTGTACCCTTTTTTGTTGTCACATCAATTAGAAGCTCCGAATAACAGAATAAATACCATGATAATGGGCTCTTTTCTTGTTTTTAGAGTAAATACAGCTTGGTGCTTCAGCCTGCCTAAGGCTGCCTTTTCGTACCTTTTTGTGTAAGACCCAAACGCAGCAGCACCTCCTTCCCCCATGTCTCTCTTGCTGTTTTGTTACTGTAGTGGTTCGGAAATGCCCTCTGAGTTTTGGGGGACAGGATTGTGTTTTTTCTCTGTGACTCCAGTATCAGGTATGTTTTTCACATAGCTAGCACCTCATAAATGATTGTAAGTACGATGAATAAACAGACCAATAGGAGTGGTCTGAACGCAGAGCCTTTGGCCAAGGAAGTGTTTGGCTTGGCACTGCCCTGGCTGGGAGCAGTTGGGTGGCCATGTCACCTGACCTCAAACTCCTATTTTCTCACCTGTGAAATGGATTCCTCCCCCCCCCTCCCCCCAGCAATTGTAAGAACTCAAGTGTGTTAAAAGGGTCGCCGCAGCCTGGCACACTAACGTGCCCACCACATGCCCACCTCAATGTCCTTGTGCTGTGTTCCTGGCTGGGGGACTATTTGCTCTGCAGCATGTGCATGCCAGAAGTGAGTTCTGACTCACTTAGGGAAACTGCTGCAGGGCCTCACACCAATCCCATGTTGCCTACCACAGACAGGTTTCTAAGCGTCCTCACACTGTGGAGAGTGAGTTGCTAGAAACCCGTCTAAGCTAGCGTGATGAGAACAGATTAGTAGGGCTTTGTGTTTCTTTGATCTGCTTGGCTAAGAATGGCAGCACAAAGTACAGGGGGTTTGCAAAGACGAACTCAGGTTTTACCTGGAGTCACTTTGAATGACCTTTGTAGGCTGCACCAACCAGTGACAGCTTAAGCAGGACTTGAAGAGATGGTGAGACGGGCATCAACCTCGCAGCAGCCTCACACACGGCCAGTTCCATCCCCACAGTGCGTGACTAGCTGTAGTCAGAACGTAGGGCATTTTGCAGTGGAAAAGTTAGACTTGGAGATGGAAGCAGAGAACTGATGAAATGATTCATATCTATTTTAAGGATTTTTTCTTTAATGCAGAAAAGTACAAAGGGTGGTTTAACAAGCACCATGTACCCAGAACTGATACTTGCTCACGTTCTGTCTGATTTTAAGCCTTTTTTAAAATAAGAGAAGTGGCACATTACAAAGGCTGCTGAGGGCTCCTGGGATCCCCTTCCCACCCGATTTCTCTTCCTTCTCCAAAGGCAACACACTTAGGAATGTAACTCTAGTCCCTTCTCATACTTTCCATGCACACAGATGTCTAAGAATAATACATTGCTAAGTCTGAAGGTTAAGGGTAATTTTCATAAATGGTGTTATACAGTCTTTTCATCATAGTATGTATATTTTCTACTTCTCCAAAAAGATTGATTCATAGGTGATTGTATCTGATACAAATAACTGTGTCTTCATAGTGCTGACATTTAGATGACAGTCCCTTCGCTCTGTGGCCATGTTCCTGACCCTTCCCTCGCAGCTCTAACCTGAGTACCTGTCAGGGCCGGGATTGGCCTTGTTGATGCCACCCCTCTGTGCTTGTGCCACCCAGGCAGGAGCTCTCTCTGGGTCACAGATTGAGCACCCCACTGCCCTAGCCTCATCTGGTCCTGTTCTATCATCCCACTTCTCCTGAGCCTGTATTAGGTGGCCCGTGGATATTTCTGTGCTGGAACTGAATAGCATCAGAAAAATCACCCTTGGCTTTCCCTGCCCACACTCTAGCATCCAGTTGATTACTAGGACCTTTGCTTTTACTTCCCTTGGCAAGGGAGCACTTGCTCTTCTTGGTGCTGTCTGGAGATGGAGGCAGGAGAGTGACACCATGGTCACAAAGCACATGCATGCACTCTGGTGCTGGGGAGAGTCCAGAGTGTAGTGGAGAAATCATAAGGCTTTGAGGACAGGTGAATAGAATGGCCCCTCTGGGGAAAGTGACATTTTAATCAGCGTCTGCATTATGGGCACGAGGTGGTGACAAGAACCCTCCAGAGCGGAGGCTGACAGTCTTGTGGTGCAGCTCTGGCTCTATAGGGAAGGAAGGTTCTCCAGGACCAGGAGCAGACATTGAGGGAGGGGACAGAGTCAGGCTTGCCCTGAGGAGGTCCAGAGTAGGGGTGGGGGGAGGGCTGGCTCTGAGGGCAGGGGAAAGCTGAGGTCCTCCGCAGGCTAGAATCCTTACCTCACAGATTGTTCCGGTCTTTCTGGCCTCCTTGTGTAGGAGGGAAGTAAATATGCATAAAATCAGAGCCCAAGAGACTCGAGTGGATTTTATTCACTGAGTCAGATAGAGCATCATGAAGAATTGTTTCATTCTGGCAAAACTGAAAGCTTTGATATTAAAACCACATTATCTGGGGGAAGTCTCACACAGGGGACAGATTGCTGCTTGGACAGCTGGACTGCGGCGTAGAGCGCTGGGGAGCTGCACCGAGCACCAGAGGAAGCGCGGCCCAGCCTGTGAGCCAGCCCCACTGTGACTTCATTTGGAAAGGGCAGAAAGTAGCAGAAAGATCGAATACTGCAATTGTTACAGATGCAGAAATCCACACCGAGGGGACATGTGTGTGCTGGTTTTTTTCTTTGGAAGAGTAGCTCTTCCAAATTTTTTTTTTTAATATATTTGGATAGCTATACATTGCTTAAATAACTTCGGATAACTCAGTCAGCTGGTGATGCAGCTTAAGATTCTACCCTCAGAGCCTTTGATCAGAACAGCTTCTTGTTGAGAGGAACACTTAACAGGTGAGTAAATGGTGCCATGTGTTAGAGATTGACAGGCTGAGATCCAGAGGACCGTGGAGTCTCCATCTAGGGCAGGAGGCCGGGCATCAGGCATCTGAGAAAGACTAGCATTGGGGACCGAAGCCTTTGGTTATCTTTGGCTCCCATTCTGCTCGTGTTTACTTCTATTTGCTGGACCTGTGATATGTAAAGAGCAACCAGAATGGTTCCCTGAGACTGTGCATATAGGGGGCCTGGGTCCTAGCAGGTGGTCCTCAGAGCAAAGGGAGCACCCCAGGCTGAACATTTCTGAGAATCAGGGTCTGGCTGCCATTTCCAGATAAAATTCAAAGACTTGATCTCCAGCTGCTAGGCCTCTTATGTGCCAGGAAGCTGTCACCCTCTACCAGAAATGACAAGCACCAGGCCACTGGCCAAGGATGACGGAGGCTATATAAGGGCAAGAGGGTATATGAAGGCCCCCGTGTGTGGGAGAGGAATGGCCTGTCCAGACCTGCTCCCAAAGGATAGCAGTTGTGAGGCATCTGAGGGTGGGCAAGACAAGGGCCAGCAGGTAGGGGAGTCAGCGCCAGCTCATCTGAGGAATGCACAGAATGTGTGGGAGGGGCCGCCCCCAGTGCCACCCAGTTGGGACCTCTGAGTGCTCCTTCAGGCTGTGCCCTGGGGGGGGGGGCTTTGATGTCCTCCCCCTCTCAAAGTTGTGCATGCACCCTGTGGCAGCTGCACCTCCTGAAGGGTTTCTAGTGCCCAGAGGCATCCAGTTCCTTCTCCAGGTCATTGATTGTCAAACTTGGTTCCAGTGAGCCCCCCATCTCCTGAAGTACTTCTGGAAGGGGGGGAGCTGCTGGGAAGAGGCAGGAGGGAGTGACTATTAGACGCTTCTCTTTCAGCTGTTTTGTATATTGGGCTTTGATGTAAGAGTTTCTCTCATGTTCACTTATTTTGTTTTATGAACTTTTATAAGCCCATTGAATTTAATTTTTCTAAAGTAGGTATTTTGTTTTGTTTTGATTTGTGACGGGGTGGGGGGTATCAGTGGTTTTAAGCAAGGGTGCAGTGCAGACTGATTCTGGAGAGATCATGGAGAAAATCTGTTTCTCAGTGATGCAGTGAGACGTGGGCAGTGTCTGACAGGAGAGGCTGGTGTCCTCAGTGTGCACCCCCTTCCCCAGCTGCCTCTCAGATGCTCTCCACAACTCTGCCATCCCCTCCTCTCAGGTCCAGGAACTATTTATCACCCATGTCACTTTCAGAACCTCCCCGCTCATCGCTTTAGTGTGTGTGTGGTATAATAGATGTAATGTGAAAGTCACCATTTTAACTTTTTCAGTAGCATTAAATATGCTTACTTATGTCAGCACCACCGCCCAAACTTTTCATCTTTGCAAACTGAGACTCTGTCCCTGTTAAACACAACTCCTCCCCAGCCATCCTCCCCAGCCCTTGGATGCTCTGTGCTACTCTTTCTCTGCGGGTGTGTGAGCTAGATCTTCCCTGCCCCTTTCGGTGTCTTCCATTTTCACACTGCTGCCAGCCTGAGCCTCCGCTTCCACTTAATTGCTGTGTTTATGGTGTGTGTATGTCCATCTCTCCCTGGGCCTCCAGGCCACCACTCCACACTGGCCATGCCACCCTCTCCCAGCATCGTGGCACCTGCTGCTTGCGCCTGGGGCACACATCCCCCTTTTTTTCCTGTAGTCACCCCCTTGTCACTTCTCAGGACTGTGTCAGGATTTCTCCTGACTGTGTCAGGAGCTCTCCAGGATTTCACGTAATTCACAATTTTTGTATGTGCTTTTGTCATGTATCTGTACATGGTCCACCACCCCCTTTCCTTCCCCAGTCTTGAAGGCCCTTGAGGCTCAGGACCATGCACAGACACATTTCTGCTGTCGGTTGTGTGGCAATGGACCTCTTTCATGCTGAGCTTGTGAGCAGACCATGTAGAGCGGGAAGAGGAGGCCCTGCCCACTCCACTGCTTTGTTGACCCTGGAGGTGAAGCCAGTGGGGGGAGTCTCAGAATCTGGTTAATTTCCATTTGAATGGTCACCACCAGGACAGATCCCTCCTTGGTGGCCTGGCATTTCTGTGGCCCTGGTTTCTCATCTGTATCTGTGCCAAGGCAATGTGTATCCCCTGCAGGTACCTTGAACCTCGACTATATTTGACTCATGTTTTGGGAATCATTAACTCTTCAATTATCTCTGATATATTGCTTAATGTTTAAGGGACTAAACCATAAATCTAGTGTTTGGGGATTTGGAGCACACACACACACACACACACACACACACACACAATAGTTTATTTTTGCATATTTTTGTGCATTTTTCCATCTCAGTTGCAGTCCTCTTGGGTTTCCCATCACCAAATCACCCATGTGCCATTGTTACAGGACACCTCAATGTGAATTGGGTTGCCTGTCTGTGGGTCTTCACCCACATGCTTACGATTCAATCGTATTATGGACACACTCAAAAAGGTTAGATAACGGATTTATTTATGAAAGGTAAGGGAATAACGCAGGGAAAGAGGGAGAGAAATACAAGTTAACTAGAATGTCCTACCAGTTCTGCTGACTTGGACACCACCGGCACACTGAAAACTGATTGAGCGCCAAAATGATCAGCCGCGGACCACCAGGCCAAAAACCACCCCCCAGAGACCACATGTCCAGTTTTATCCCAACCTGGCTGCTCAGCTCCGCCCTCACGTCCTGGCGTGCTTCTCCTTGGTACTGATGGGGTTTGGAGTTCCAGTATCTGGAGTGGGGGCGGAGTCCATGAAACCTGTACCTGTTACACCATCACCATAGCCCCGTTGGAGCACATATATTTTAACTTTGTCCGCTGTTTACATGGAACCTTGTCTCCATCTTTTTCAGGCTTCATTTTTTATGAAGAACCGTAATTTCATTTTTTGCTCAGTAAGAAACCAGGGAGATATGGCATATCTTTAGCAAAATTTCAGTCAATAACTTGAAAAGTGCAGATGATGATCATTAGTGTGACAGTTAACAACTCAGAAGCTTTATTTGGGAGCTTATTTTCTCAACCTGCACCCTCTGATTTTTTAGAAGTCAAATTTTTTCATTGTAGGAGCCAGTTGCAAAAAAAAAAGGTACACTTTCTCTTTTGTTAGTATAAACTTCAATAAAATAATAAATTTCAAAGTTTTTCCTGCTATATATGAATTCAAACTTACGGAAATTTTGGAAAATCTGGGAATGCGGAAAGAGAAAAGTCACTTAGGGCTCCCATCCCAACAGCGCCTGATGCCTTCCAGTGGGTCCTGGCTGCTTCCTTTAAAAAGGCCTAGTAAGCTGACACTGCCTGGGCCGCACGCTGCCCTTTCACAGCTGCAGGAGGTCCCAAATCCCTTAGGGAAGGGACTGCGAAGCGCCTTTTTTATGTTAATATATGTTTACACGAGTAGATTAGAGTCCCTTTGCCTCTCTGAATTAGGAGCTAGGAACTGTGCTTTGTGACTTTCCCTGCAGTTAAAGCTGAAACAGGGAGTGTTTGAGTCTCAGCACTCTGAAGCCACCCGCAGCCACAGCAGATGAGTTCAGTACCAGGGAGGTGACCCACATGGCGCAGCAGATCACTCCTGTCTTGCCCACTGCTCCCCTCAGCATTGTATTTCAATCAGTCCACCTGTCCTGTTCCCTACTCTGTCTCTGGTGAATCTTCTCACCCCCTCCCCCGACCTCTGGCCTGTACCCCAGTTCTTGTATGCATACATAAATAAATCTAAAAATAAAGCTGAGGGCCCTCCCTGGAGGCACAGCGGATTAAAGCATTAAAGCTCAGCAATAAGAAACTAAAGCCACTTCACTTCAGCATGAGTTCTATCCCCACCCCAGAGATGATTCACATGGCCCAGCAGACCTCTCCTGACTCGCCCGCTGCTCCTCTCAGTAGTGTATTTCATCGATGGGCCTGTTCTGCTCCCCAGTCTGTCTGGGTGAATCTTCTGACCACCTCTGTACTTCTGGCCTGTACCCCAGCTCTGTATGCATAAATAAATCTTTAAAAAATAAATAAAGCTGAAACAAAGCCAAGAGGGGATCACATCATCTTGCAAATGCCCACCAGGTGGGTGAACCCACTGATGGTCATAGTTGAGAGCCTCACTTGGCAGTGGCTCCGGGCCAGCTACAGCCAGACTCCTACATCAGACAGCAAATTAGATAATGCTCGTGGATCCAAAATGTATTTCTGACTCTTTATGAAATGCTTCCAGAGTGGAGGAGGGTAAGGGGCAAGGTGCTGGAGACTTGTGGACGTGGGGGTATGGGCGGGGCAGGGCGGGGTTCAGCCAGGGCTTCCTTTGCCTGAGTCTGGGTTCAGACCTCTCCCACCAGTGGTCTAATTGCCCCAGCCTCGCTCGTGCTGGTGCCAGGCCCTGGCGCTCCCCTGTGCACAGGCCCTCCTTCTGGGAGGACTTTCCACTATTGCTTGCTCTGTTTCTTCAGTGTCTACAAAAAATTTTATTGAAACTGAACAAGTAACACAAAAAGCTCATGAAAATGTTTTCATGGGGAAAATAGCTACTTTACACCTTAATTAAACTCCATTGCAGTTTCTTCATAAAAATGAATACCACGACCTAAAGGTTTCCTGTGTCTGTGTGTCTAACGAGCAATGTCATATTAGCCCAGGGAAAGTGCAGCCCCTGGGCCAGGGGACGAGGGCGGAGTCTTGGGAACTGGTGCCCTTTCCATCACACCGGTTTTTATCAGGCACACCAAAGCAGTGGAGACTGGTGCTCTGTGTGCACAAAGGAAAGGCTTGTCCTTGGAAATTTAGGACACAAGCTGGCGGTGCAGGGGAGGCGGGTGCTGGGAAAGGGTATCTGGCTCAGTTTGTATTTCAGCAAAAACTGTTCTGATGAATAGGCCATCAGGGATAAATTGATGGGACCAGAAAGCAATTTACATAACAATTAAACCAGTTTAGTATACCCTGTGCCTCAGCCAAAACTAGGCTTCTCCCTGGGCAGTTATTCAGTGTTATTAATCTGTTTTATGACCCACTTTCCCCAAATGGATAATTTCTTCTCCGTACTAAATGCACTCAGAGACTTGGGACTCTGCAGTCGCAAGGGTGGTTTTCAGAGCAGTGCGTGGAATTGCCCCTCTACTCCTGCATGGAACAGCTGCCTCCTTCCTCTTTCGGGTTTGTTCATCTCTGAGTGCCACGCAGCTACCTGGGGTCTGCCTGTTCTTCCACTGACAGTGAATTCTCTGCCTGTTTTCCCGGTTCTGAGGAATTACAGAGGAAGAACTGGCACCGCAGTGGCCGGTGAGGGGTTAACTGGAAGGCGGCCCTTCCTCTCCAGCCAGGCCGCTTAGCTTTCCAGGGTGTTAGGAATGCACTTTGAAGGGCGTGAGTCTTAAGCCAAATAAAGGCCTTTTCAAATTCTGCCTGGCGCTGCTGCTGCTGCTCTGCTGTGTTTTGTTTTGGGTTTTATCCAGGCTGGCATAGAGGTCCCTAAAATGAGACCCGTTGCTTTGTAAACATTGTCTGGTTGCCAGAGATGATCCTAGCTCCCTCAGGCAAACTGGATACACTTCCTGACTCTTTGATCCAGCTTCTCTCTTACCAGTGGCTGCTAATTTGGGGGAAAATTAACCTGAATGTAAGTTGGAGTAGATCTTGGGGAAAAGACCACTCCCTTTGGGAAAAGTTGAATAGGTTAAAATTTAACTTGACCTTAAATTATCCACAGTTATCTTCTCAGTTTAGTATAAAATTTTATGTGACAGAATGAGAACAAAGGTGACCCAGGCATAATAAGTTGGTGTAATGAAAATGTAGCAATTCGCCCCAAAATAGCATAAACTTTAACTTAAATGTGCTCTGAAAGAGCTTTCCCCTTGTATTTCTGTGGAGGAAGCAAGAACAGCTATCATCAGGGAACTGTGGAGGCGAGGCCTGTTCCTCTTGGAGAGTCTGGGGCCTTGGGATGGCAGTGAAATTCTGCTTCTAGAAAAGAGCCCAGTCGCAAACAATGACTCTTGTTATTGGCCAGATGCATACTGAACCCCTAGTCCCCGGGCCTCCCTCAAGTTCTTCATTGCTGTCTCCACCCCACTCAATTGCAGGGTCCCTGCTTCCGTTTTCCCAGGGAAAGCCCTTCTGTGACTCCTCACCATTATTATTTCCCTTTGGCAGCTCGGTCATGTTGCCACATGTGTGACCTTGACTAGGTCACAGACCTTGTCTGCTAGGAGAAGTCATCATTGATTTTTATGCTTCAGGGCCTGCACAGGGCCGGGTACAAGTACTTACTAATAGTTTGTCGGTGAATTAAAGGCTGAATAGCACACAGTGGACAAGCCGGCTCATCTCTGGCAGATCCGTGACCCAGTAAGCACTGGACTTCTTCCAGAATGCAGGCCCTGCTCCTCAACCTAGCCTGTGCCCTCCAGCACTTGGCACGCTGGTTTTGTGGCAGGCTTGTGTGGTCTACTAGACATCAGACAGGTAAAGTGTCAGAATTTAACATTGGTAAGACTGTCACCTATTTTTGCTATAATAAAGTAATTCATGTGATGAAACTTCTAAATCACATATTATGCTGTTGATTTAAGCACTGAGCAGTTCCACGGGGTAATCGGAATTCCTGATACCAAGTAGCTGGTGCTGTCTGTGCTCCTCTGGCCGCTCCGCTAAGGACTCTCACCTAGAAGATGGGGTGGAGCCAAGTCCTGTCCCCTGGGAGTGGGAGGGACCCACTCACTTCTGCACAGGGCGCTCAGCGAGGCCTAGCATGTGGGGTAGCTGTCAGTATTACTCTGAATAGAGAAGAGGGACAGGCAGAGTAAAGGGTTTTTAAAATTAGATTAAATGGTGTAAACTAACTCAGCAGCAGTTTTTACTGTAATTTAAAAAAATACAATAACAAATAGTTTCTTTGTGTTCTTATCAGTGGAAGATCAGGGCTTAAATAGAAATAGTCATTTCTGTTTTGACTTGGAAAAATGATTTATCAGCCTCCATTTCAAGCCTCAGTTTCCTCACCTGTGAAAGGTACAGATGTCCGTTTCTGTTTTTGGCTCATGGATGCCCTATAGAAAGTGCAAGAGCACATGCATTTCTTAAAAGCTGCATCCTTGACTGGTGTTTTTGTTTTGTTTTAAAAGAGCCATGCACATCAGCCTCAGCCAGGGTAGCATCAGTGTTTTTGATTGGCATTTGGACGAGGAGTATCGGGAGTTTAAGCAGAGGATTCTTTTATACTCACAACAAACACATCCCTGCGAACTTAGGGGAACTTCAGCTCCCAGGTTTGGGGCTCTGTTTCAGCTGCAACAAGATGGTGCTTCCTCACTTTGGAGAGTGGGTGGCCTTGGGGCAGGCTCAGCTGTGGGGGGTCTGGCCGAGGTAACTGTATAGTCGGGGCATGTTGGCTTCAGGTAGACAACTTCTCCTACCCCGAACCTTGCATCTTTCAAGTTTCCTTGTCTCACTTTATTGTTGTGTTCACTGTGCTCTTACTCTTACTACTTTTCCTATTTGTGTGGTTCTTCCTGGAGACACTGCCCTAGTCATTGGGGTAAGGGGTAACCAGATCATATAGCTCAGAAACTTCACAGCATTTCAGAGCTTTGAGGGGCAGGAAAGAAGATTCAGAGCAGCGGGCACTGAGAGCCTGACTGATGCATCGGTCACGCAGCAAAGCCAGTCCAGGCCTGCTTCTTCGGGCCTTTCCTCAACATGGCTTTCTGTACTGCACCCGGCTACTGCCTCATGCTGCCATGCCACAGCAGGGCTCGCAGGTTCAGTTTAGGAAACACGCATGCTGGCGTGTTTCTGGTGGGCACTACCAGAAGCACAGGGGCACAGCAAGGTTCTTCGTCAGGCAGCTCTGGAAACACAGACTTGAACGCTGAGTGCTCAGGGGTTTTATCTTGTGAGGTCTGACTGAGAGTGAGGGTGTGTGGTGAGTACACCAAGTGAGGGCACAGTGGCTCGGGCACAGAGAAAGAGTACTTAGTTGAGAGAGCCTCTCCCATGGTGCAGAAGGAACATCCTCAGGTCAGTGCACCCAGCCTGTGGAAGGAAACAGACAAAGGCCCTTTGAAAGCCTTGGCCAGAAATGGCGTACATACCACTCACACCCCGTGTGGGACATAGTCTCGGGGCACGCGATGTGACTGCACACTTGCTGGGAAGTGTTGCTCAGCTGTGCCCACACGGGAGGGCAGCAGGCAGGGACCACAGTACGAGCCAGGAGTGGGTGGGAGGTGGGGTACCTCGGAGAAAGGAAGGTGCAGGCCTCAGACATCTCGGCAGATGAAGAGGGCGGAAAGGTGCACTGGACGCTGGGGAGCTGCTGGAGGTTGTCAGAGCAGGTGGGGGATGCAATCAGCACTGCCTGTTAGGAGGCCGAAGCCGCCTGGGGGTGGATGATAGTGAGCTGGCCGTTTTCGAGAGAAGACCTAAAGCCTTAGACCGGTGGGCAATGCTAGTGAAGTGGGCTGTCTGTTGCCTCTTGTCGTGCTCTCTGGGTCAGTGCATCACAGGCTTGGCTGGTCTGGCCAGCCCACTGTTTCTACTCCTACCCCGTGAGGGGCGGTTATGGTGTTCACACACTTTACAAGGAGGCACCTGCTTTAGAGAGAAGATGGCCCTTCCGGAGTCACCCAGCTAAGTTCAGAGGCACAGGCAAGGTGCTGTGGATGCAGAGACCAAGCTGGCCCGGGGTGGAATCCAGTCTGGTTGGAGGTGAACTACGGTTGGTAATGGGCTGGACTTTTCCATTCGGTGGGCTAGCTGAACCCAACATCTGATACAGAACTCGAGGTACAGGGTGTCGAGACCAGAGCTGCGGCCAGCCGCAGACAGGAGGGATGCCAGGCATTGTAGGCCTCAGGAGACTACATGGTCAGTGTTTTTGAGGGGGTGATATGTGCTTACTTTCTCTGGTTCCTTAAGGAACATGGCAGTGAAACCCAGTAGGACATTTATTTGCCAGGTGGGCTTCCAGCACTGCTGTACCTGTACTGTGAGCGCAGAGCGTGGGGTTCTTGAGGTGAACCCCTTGGCAGCAGGCGCTGCCGCACACAGTCACTGCAGGCGGGAGCGCGCGTGCCGGCCGTGCAGCTGCGCTGCTGCGGTCGGTGGCTTGGAGTGACCCAAGCCGCGCATTGGCCTGCGCCTCTGAGGGATGCTTTGCCGGCCCCGTAAAGGTGATGGTTAACTCTGCAGCTTCTCGATCTGTTCCTGTAATCTTGAAAGTGGTCGCTCTGTGTTTGATGTCAGTGCACGCGTTTTCTCTTTCTTTGCAGAACTTGGCACTCCTGTCCTCTCCCTGATCACCTGCTACTCTCCGTGAGGGTAGTGTTTCGTTTTGTTTATCCTTCTGAGTGCATGTGAGCCCATTTATGATTAAACACTGCTCAAACAAGCAGGATGAGACTTATTGACACAAAGCAGGGTTGATGTGGATGGAGTGCTGGGGATTCGGGTGAATCATTTCTCTCTCTGTTCTATTTATTTCCATTTGACAAGAGATAAGAGATGACATTTATTTTTAAATTGTGCTCATAGCGCTGTGACTTCTGCAGAACTCCAAACAAGATTTCATTTTAAAATTATGGTAAGAGCCTCCCTGGTGGCACAGGGGTTAAAGTCTCAGTGCTATCAAGGTATTGGCAGCCACTGCAGCATGAGTTCCATCTCCAGCCAGGGACCCACATGGCGCAGCAGACCTCTCCTGTCTTGCCCACTGCTCCCCTCAGCAGTGTGTCTCAGTCCGTCTGCCTATTCTCCCCACTCTGTCTCTGGTGAATCCTCTTACCCCTGTACCTCTGGCCTATACCCCAGTTCTTGGATGCATAAATAAATAAAAATAAATCTTAAAAAAATAAAAGTTATGGTAAGAAAAGGATACTACTGGCCCATACCTCTGAGGGACAGGCTGCTAGGTCTTCTTGGTTGATAAACCTCACTTCTGTGCTCATGATCAGATCTTGGTTTAGGTCATTTATCCAAGTAAATTTGTGGCTTAAAAGAATTCTCTTGCTACCCTATGAATTTGCTAGTTACTTAAAACTTAAGTAGTCAACAGAGAAAGTTCATAACTGTTCATAGCCTCCAATGTAAGATTAAAGTTGTGAGCCAGGCCCTGGGCTTGGAGAAGGTCAGGGTGCTGCCCTGTGCCTCATGTACTAGGAAAGCTGACACGGAAGCAGAAAATCTAAGTCATCTCCTTGTGAGCGCTCAGGTGCACTTGTGCTGTGCCTCCCAGATTTTGTCACATTCACAGATAGAAGAAGGGTGAGGTCATCCCTTTACATGGGCCTTACTTTAGACCTTCACCTGCTGCTTTCTAAATGTGACCTGGGTCTAAAGGTTAGATCTAGTTCTTTTGCAGAGGGTTCTGAACACAGGGTGCTTTTCTCTCAAAGGTGCATCTTAGAAATGTTTAACTATTTTCTGCACAGTGATATATTCCCGGATTCAGGCCTCAGAGGGCTTGCAGTCATCCGCCTGCCCTCCCCCAGTGATGCCTCCTTCCTATGCTGGGATGCTCTTTCTCAGAGAGAACCGTGATTAGCATGATGTTCGTACCCTTCCAGGGAGAGTCGTATGTTCAGGCGCGTGCAAAGAGCACACATTCCTGGGCAAGGGGCAAAATCCACACCCACAATCCCAGGCTCACGGGGCCCGGGAGACTTTTCTGGTCAGCTGACTTTCCTGGCTTTGCCTTGAAAAATTTCAGAGGGCGTGTGGATGGAGTGTGTAGCATACGGTGCTTCATGCAAAGAGAGATCACAGATGATGGCACAGTGTGTCTCAGTGAAGCTATCAGGGTCCAGCATAAAGGTGACTGAGTGCCCAGGCATGGACGCCACAGGTGATGGCACCGGCCATGGGCTCTGGTGACTTCAGCATGCTCCTGTTCTGCCCAGCCTTCCTCTATGCCAAGAGATCAGCTAGGACTTGAGCCTCGTTGGCCAGTGGCAGAGGCTGGAATGCCTAACCTATGAGAGGCCTACTGTTTATCAACAGTCGGCTTTTGACTCCAGCCAAGCCAAGTTTGGAATGAATGAAGAGCATATTTTGAAATACTCTGGTGTTGTGAAATATGAAACTTTGCGAGTTCTTTGTTTCTCACTGTAACTGACTGATAGGAACTGGATCTTGCCAAGTAGCTGTGTGGTGAATATTATTAAGTCAGGAGTCCTCGGCCAGCTGACAGCCTGCCGCTCCAGTTCTCATTGCACTTCCCTCTGAGAGGCTCATACCCACAGCTGGTTCTCTGGAAAAGAAATGTCGAGAAAACAAAACAAGTCAAAATGCTCCTTACAGTGGCTGGGCCTAGAACACAGGATGCCAGACTTCCATATCCTCCTCTCCTTCTGGAGTCTAGAATTGAAGGGCCAGCAAGACGGAGAGTGCTGCCCCCGAGGCAGGGAAGGGGTCCTGTGCGAGTACCTCACCCGCATTCCTAGGGGACAGGCGGGGGGTGGTGTCCATGTTGTGGAGCACAGACGAAACCAGGCGGCCAGCTTGTCTGCTTCTCAGTGGAAGGGTGGAAGGAGGTTGCCGCCTCACCATGCCCCGGCGCACACCCCTGGAAGGGCACACCAGGCTGGCGGCCTGTGAGCTGGCATTGGCTGCCCTGTTCCAGGTTGGTACAGGTTGGCACAGCAGAGGTACCTTGCCATCTCCCTGGTTAAATTTTTTGCTTGATTTTTCTTTCATCTAATCATTTTAGAATCAGTTTTGTCTTGTGGCAAAGCACTTCTCTGGGCAAATGGTGTGGTGCTGCAGGTGATGCGAGTGCTGAGTGGGCACCCTGGCCAGAGGTGGCTCAGGCAGCCCCTCCTCCTCTGTGACAGGAAGCCCTGAGCCCTGTCTCTAAATTCTGTTACTCCCACACTGCATTATGCCTCTATGTTCTAGTGGCCTCTGCTGTCCGTGTGCCCTTATAATTGATATTCCTGTGGAAGGCGAAACCCTTGACCCTTGAGTCAGTAGTGTGTTTGAGTATATATCATGAATTTTTTCTGTTGTAAGAGCAGCAGAATATGAACTCTGACTTTGCCATCTCTTCCTGATAAACAGCTACAGGCATTTTTCTGTGGGTGACCGCTGTAAGCTTTTTTATTCCTTCTTGTGATTTTTCACTTAGACAAGTGGGTGCCCCCTGTGGGCATTGTAATGGTTGCCACGTGGTCATCTACCCATGGGGCCCCCTGTAATTGGTGTGACTCTCCACACTGGGTGGTGGAAATAGTTTTTTGAAATAATTATAGCTTCACAGTAAGTGGCAGATACATCTGTGCCTGCCTCATCACATCTTATGGGATTCTAGGACAGGATCAGCTAGGAAACTGTGTGTGTGTGTGTGTGTTGTCATCTTTAGCACACCTGCAGGTGGACCAGGTCTCACAGTTGTCCCCCATCACAGAGCACCCCCTTGTGCAAGCCCCAGGCCTGGCAACCACAGCTCTGCTCAGTGTTTTGTCGTTCTGAGATGCCCTGCTTCTGGCCACACACACGTCACAAATCTGTGTGGTGCCATTATGAGAGAGTGTAATACCTTTAGGTTAATTTTTTCAAGCTCTGTCTAATGCCTTCATCCAAGTGGTGTGCTTAAGGAGTCACTTCTCATTGCCGAGTAACTAATATTCCACTGTGTGGAGGGATTACCTTTAACCTTCACCTCCTCAGGGGCATTGGTGGGTTGCAGTTTTCAGCTGATTACCATTAAAGCTGCTGCGATCTTGTACAGGATTTGAGTGAAGTATTTTTTCACTTCCCTGTGGTCCGTGCTTGGGAGTGTAATAACTAAGAGGCATTGTCAGCATACGTTTAGTTTAGAAGCTGCCAAGTTATCTTAACTCAGTGGCTGCTCCGCTTAGCATCCCCACTCGCGGTCCAGGAGAGGTCCCAGCGTTTAGTGGTGTCACTGTTGTTCTTTTCAGTGGTTGTTGGATATGTGGTTACGTGTTCATTTTGGTCTGGACTTTGCTTTTCCCTAGTGGCTGGTGACGTGCTTGTGGTCTCATGCGCTTTCTTTCCTGCTGTGTGTCCTCTTCAGTGGCCGTCATGTCTTTTCTCCACTTGTTCTTTGAATTACTTGTTTGTTTACTGTTGACTTTTGAGAGCTCTTATAACTTCTAGCTACAAGTTCTGTGTTCGGTATGTGTTTGTATGTGCTTCCTCCCAGCCTGGGATTAGTTGTCTCTATACCCTTGACCAGGCTCTTTGCACAGCAAGAATTTTAAATGTGGATGAAGGCCAGTCTGTTAATTTTTTGTTGTTGTTTCTTTTATGGATGAAGCTTTAGATGCCATATGTAAGAAATGCACCAAGCCTCTGATCCAAAAAAAAAAGTTTTAAAGGTATATTTATTTATGCATACAGAACTGGGGTACAGGCCAGAGGTGCAGGGGCAGTGAAAGGCTTCTTCAGAGACAGAGTGGGGAGCAGAACAGGCTGACTGACGAAGCACACTGCTGAGGGGAGCAGCGGGTGTGTCAGGAGAGGTCTGCCGCGCCATGCAGGCCAGCTCCCCGGCCAGGGATTGAACTCACACTGAAGCAGTTGTGGCCAGCTTCATAGTGCTGTGCTTTGACTCGTTTCACCACCAGGGAGGGCCCAGGTTTGCTTTTTCTGCCAAATTTGGGAAACTGTTCAACCTCATGTCTCTGAGTATTCCCTGTCTCCACACACTCTGTCCCATCTGGACTCTCAGCGGTGAATGACCCCCCCCCCCCCCGGCCTTTGCTGCAGCCCCACAGGCACCGTCTCTGTCTTGTTCAAGCTGGGTGATTTTTTGCTACAGCTTCTCATTCACGGGTTTGTTTTTGTTTTTAATTCTGCTAAAGCTTATTCATTGAGTTTTCATTTCAGTTACTGTGTTTCTTACTTCTCAATTTCCCTTTGCATCATAACTTCTGTTTCTTTATAAAGATGTTAGGTTTCTTTCATTTGTTCAGTGTGTTTGCAGTTGTTCATTGAACTTTTTATGGTTCCTTTCCAACCCTTGTTAGGTAGTTCTGAAGTTGCTCTTCTGTTTCTTTTAACAGCTTTGCTCATTTCATCTGAGATATTCTTCATTCTTGGTCTGAGGAGTGATTTTTTTTAAACTGAATCCTGGACATTTGGTAGGAATGTTGAAGACCTTGATTTTATTTTAAATCCTGTGTCTTATCAGCCATTGATGATAAGCACCCTTGCTCTGTGACCTCCACTCACGCTGAAGGCATGCCCAGATGTACACACTACTCCCACCCAAGTTGGCCTTTCTGCCATTCTCTACTGGCCTGCGTGTCCCCAAGAGCCCCCGTGGGGATGGCATGTTTTCTGGGACTTGTCTCTGCTGTGATCAGAAACTGACTGTCAAGCCCAGCAGGACGAAGTGTGGAATCCCCACTATTATTGCCTCTGCAGTCTTCTTTTTTTTTTTTTTTTAAGATTTATTTATTTATTTGTGCATACAGAACTGGGGTACAAGCCAGAGGCAAAGGGGCAGTGAGAGGATTCACCAGAGACAGAGCGGGAGCAGAACAGGCAGATCAAGAAGTACACTGCTGAGGGGAGCAGCGGGCGGGTCAGGAGAGGTCTGCCACACCATGTGGTCACCTCCCGGGGCAGGTGGGGATCGAACTCATGCGGAAGTGGCTTTCGATTTTCAGTGCTGCGCTTTAACCCGCTGTGCCACCGGGAGGGCCGCCTCTCTACAGTCTTGTTCCTGCCACTCATCTGAGCGTCCTTACCCTCCAATAGCAAATGCTTGCCAAGGATCGGACAAACATACTGTAAGCTGTCTTACAAACTTAAGGTCTATTTTTCATTCATATCAGTCTTTTTTGTCCTTCAGCTAAGTTTTAATATGTTCTCCTTAAAGGTCTTGCATTTCTCATGCATGGGACTATGGTGGTGGCACAGGGGTGATTTGGTGATGGGAAACCCGCGGGGATTACAATCAAGATGGAAAAAAAAATGTGCAAAATGATGTAAAAATAAACTTTTGTAATTAAAACAAAACAAAACAAAAAAAAAGGTCTTGCATTTCTCAAGGACTTTTTTTATATTACTTAATTGTGGCTGTTGGGAGTTTTCCGTTTAATTAATAACCCTGCTGTGAAACTCCAGGTGCTGTTCACTGGTGCCCTGTGTTGGGTTTTCTGTACAAATCTTGTTGAGTTTAGCATGAAGCTGCGCAGACTCAGGACCAGGGCTTCAAGGAGGTGACTGGCAGCCCCCAGTGGCCCAGCAGCCCTGTGACCTGTGTCCTCTGAGAGTCATGTCGTCCCTCTGACTGCTTCTGACATCTGAGAAGGTGGCAGCCCTGTACTAAGCAGATCTGTTGCCTTTAGGCAGCCAGTGGTTCTAGAAAATGGTCTCATTCCGAAGCCTGAGCTATTCATAGTCATTAAACTAACTTGCATAGTTTCCCTAAACTTTGAGCAAAGGAATAATCCCCACCTACCATTGTGAGACTCTGCAGTGACAACTCAGAGGCTCTGAGTTTGGTTTTCTTTCTATTCACCAAGTACTTCACCTTTCTCTGATGGGCCTCTCTCTTCGGTGTGACAGTGGACAGGAAGGGCATGGCATGGGGACCCCCCTGGCTGGCCATGCATTTATTTCCCAGCTGTCCACAGCGATCAGCTGAGGGACCTAACTTTTTGTGGGAGTTCATGCAGACCAGCTGCCAAAAAGGCGAAGGATGCAGTGTTGGGGCAGTTGGGGCTCAGGCGGAGGTGTCGGAATGTACTTTTTTTTTTTACTTTCTCCCCACCATGTGTATATTAGCAGAGAACACCGTATACATGATTTGTAAACAGAGAAGAGAACCTTAATTAGGTGGTGCTAAGAGACTTTATGGGTGTGGCAACACAGTTAGAAGCTTAACCAGTGATGGGACATGGACAGACCTGTGTCGGGGCCTGACTTCTGGCCAGTGTGTGCCATAGAACTTAAAGCTATTTCAGTTTTTAACTTCAAAGATAATAAGTTTAGCGTCAGGGAGGTAGTTGAGGTTGGAGGCACTGCGGCGGAAGAGATGGGCTAGCCAGTCCTCTAGCTGTAGCGAAGGAACGCAGGACTGCAGGCCACAGAAAGCGAGGAGGAGCCGTCCATGCCGTTTGCATTGTCAGTGTCAGCCTTTGCCCTGGAGGCCGGGGTGCTGCACGGCCCTCCCTCCTTGGGGAGAAGGACTAGCTGCGAGCTCCAGGCCGCCCTGAACCCCGAGAGACCTGCCCTACCTCCTGAGCTCTGTCGTGCTACCCTAAGCAACAGAATGAGCCAAGGAGCTTGTTGGTCAACATATCTGCTAGTCACTGACAGTTTCTCTTCTCAAAGCTGCTTTGTTTTTGGCTTTGGGGATGTGTGGAGCTGACGTTTTCTTTTCTTTTCTTTTAAGATTTTTTTATTTATTTATGCATACAAGAACTGGTGTAGAGCACAGAGGTGCAGGGCCTGGGGTGGGAGGGAGAGAATTCACCAGACAGAGTGGGAGACAGAACATGCAGATTGAAATCCACTGCTGAGGGGCTGACTTCTTTCGCAGACTGTGGTGAATGATCTTGCTGAAACAGGACAGAGCTGGCCCCACACCGGGCCCCAGACTGCTGCACCTTGTCTCATGCTTGTGAATCTGCTGCCCCGCTGTAGACAGGCTTCCTAGTGGTTGTGGTAAGGTCACCGTGGGTAAGACAGTTTTTGTAGGAACTCAAAAATCATTTCCTTTCTTTTGTTCTTTTACAGATATTGTTTAAAAAAATTACCATTAATTTTCAAGAAACATGGCAGTGGCCTTGCATTTTCTTCTCAAGTTTTCAAGGCCTTGGTGTTTTGGGTTCTTAATTTGTATGAGTGAAATGATACGACATTGCAAAGGAAGCTTCTGGTGGCTGACTGCTGCCCTGCTGGTGCAAATGGGTTTGACACATGCCCTCCCTTCCTCAGTGATTCAGTGTCTGGCCTGTAGTTTGCCTGTAGAGGGGTCTGACTGTTGCCTCCATCAGACTCTGGACTCAACAAACATAGTGGCTGCTTAGTTTTTCTGCCCCCCACCATTCTTGGTACTGGCTTTCATTGTCAAGGTAGCCTCCTTGTCCAGGGAGTTGCCAGTGCCTGGGCCCTCTCACGTCCAGTCTTGGTGAAAAGTGGAGGAAAGTACGATTAGCCTCTCTGCCTTTCCAAAGATTTGCAAAGCCTGCACACTTTCCCTTAGCCATCCCCAACTACTGCAGAAGCTAGGACATGGAATCTTCTAGCTTGGGGCATGGCTTGAGAGAGGTTTTGGGTGGGTACCCTGCCTTCTCCATGATTTCCTCAAGCCTGCCCTCATGCATCAAGCCCACAGCCCGTGCACCCCACACCTCTTTTGTGATCCCTGTTCTCTCGCTTCCCCTGGAAATCAGTTCTCTGTGAATCTGTGTTGCTCCCTTTAAAGCTGGGATGCCTTTGGAAGACGGGAGCTGCCGCTTTAGAGTAACAACCCTCAGCTCTTGCCCAAAGTGCTACTTGTGTGGGAGATCATGGGGGGTCACAGGTGGAAGCAGGCAAGCTTCTGCTGTGGCCCACGTGAAACCCAGTGTGGTTGTTATCTCAGGCGACCAGTGGCCCAGGAGAGCCTGAGATTTGCTCTCCCTCTCCCTCTCAGGCAGCATGGTTAGGTTCCAGTGTGCTCAGGCTCTGCTTTGGGGTGGGTGCCAGTGAGTAGGGAACAGGCGTGGCACAGCCTCCCTGGCAGCAAACACCCCGCCTCCACTGGCCGCAGCCCTTTTCAAAAATTTCTTAATCTCTGTCAACTATGATAACTTCCTGGACTCCTCCTCATGGCACGGTTTCAGTTCCCCAGGGAGGTGGGCTGGCAGCCGAGTGCCAGCCTCAGGTAGGAGAGGGTGGGAGCCCAAGCCCATGCTGCACCTCCCTGTCTGGCCTCCGGTCTTGAAGTGGTATGTTTCTGTCAGGCTTGGGTTGTGTCTGGCCCAGTGTTCCAAATTAGGACAGTAAGCCGGGACCCAACTATGGTAACCAAAGTGAGGAAGTGATTTGTCGAAGCTTCCACTGTCCCTGTTTTGTTTTGACAAATGGAACTTTTTTCTTCCTTTCTTTTTTTTTTAAACAAAGACTACTCTTTATGGGAATGTAATTGAGGTTTGTATTTGGGGGTTCTCACTTGAGCTTTGCTGTGCCAAATATAAAGATAATGTCAGAAGGGAAGGTCTTGAAATACTTAACTTAACATGGATAATAATTTCTGTGAGATACAGGGGCAGGGGTTTTTGTGTGTTTGCTGGAACATTCCTGTGCTTGGCAAACTCATGCTTTTATTTGGGAAGGCTAAGACTTGCCTCAGACCTTGCATTTGGATGGTTGTCGTGGTATGGATGATCTTCTGGCAGGCCTTCTGGGGCTCAGCCTTCAGCTTCTGAAAGCATTTCCTCAGCCAAGTTTAATAAAATTGAACTTGGGCCTTTTTGAGTTGGCAAAATTCAGAAAATAAATGTGGGGAACGTATTTCTGCATTTTTTTGTTTGGTTGTTTATCTTCTCCTTACAGTTCCCCAGCTTCTTTGCCCCAGAGTTTTGTCTTTGCTCACTGTCTTGCAGGAGAAATGATGAAATAGGCGTCTTTGCTGCAATATATTTAAAATACACTAATCTAGATGTAACCAAGATGCTAAGAGAAAATGGAGCATTTTGGTTTGCTGACTTGACGTTTAAAGTGCTCGTGCACGGTCACCTGACACATCTCATAAACACATACTGGCTTTTATTATTACTGAATTCTTGTTAATTTATGTCAAGGCAAAAAATCTCTGTGTTTTGCAAATCATTCTGAAGTGGGACGTCAAGGCAGGCTGATGACAATCTAGGAGGATGGCCAGGCTCTGATGAGGGAACATCTGCAACTGGACCCTTGGAGCTGTCCTTGAGACGCTTTCACCATAACGTCATTTCTACAACTGTGGGTATGGATGTGAGTCATTCCAGTGGGGCTGCTCACGGCCCACCGTGTGTGCTCTTGAGCTTTCATTCTCCGGTTCTTTAATTCTGCTGAACCATAAAAGCATATATTGTTGATTATCTTTCAAGATTAATCCCAGGTCAGAAAAATCAGATAACTTCCTTATAGTGTCAGAGGGTCCACAGAGCTAAATTTGGGGTCATTTGCGCCCCCTGTCTCTATACTTGTTGCCCTGTGTAGATTTCTCTCACTCTGCCTCATCGCCACACACTGTTGATAACTCCCGTACTTCCCAAGTAAGTCTGTTAAGGAATAGACCTTAAGTGCCAAAAGAACACATTGGTGAGCTCTGTCTCATGCACACTAACATGCATGCTCTGTGCTGGTGCCCGCCACATGTCTGTGGAGAGGACAGACAGACAGCAGGGGTGACACCCACCCTCACAGACTCAGCTGTCTGCTGTAGAAGTACCAACCCTCGCAGTGACCCTAACCCAGCATGGGAGTGGTGGGGAGCAAAGCACTAAGGAAGCTTCTAGGGTAGGTAGCCTTGGGAAGAGAATCCTGAAGAATGTCAGTCCACTGAGCCAAGCCAGTGTTTTGTGCTCAGAAACAGTCAGGTACCACATACATAATGGCTACATGGAGGGACTGTGGCTGGAAGCACAGAAGGTCCTCTGATCGACCACTCGGACTTTTATAGGTTGCTTTCTTAATTCAGCATGGAGAGAAAAGAAGACTTGAATTCCTCACCACACATGAGCTCTGGCACTGCTTTAGTCTTTCTGTCCCATTGGTCCTGGAGAGCAGCAGCGCTCTTTCTGCAGCCTCCACTGACAAAGCCAGGTCTCATCACTTGCATTTAAGCCAGGTAGTGTGGGGCGTGTAATATCAACTCCTTGTGTGGTCTTTTGGGAGATGTTTGGGTGGCAGGTCTTTGCAAGGGTAGAAGGGGCAATATGAATTCATTGCAGTTCTTTTGGGGACCCTTGGGAGTTCTGGGACATCCTTTGGCTTAAAGCCAAGGTTCATGGAATGACCTTTCTCTGGTGGTACTTAGAATTCATTTCTGTGAGATAATGACAGAAACCCTGCCTCTTTGGTAAGATTGATTTGTTTCAGGGTGGAAGGTAGGAGAGCAGGGAAGAGAAAGGTTTAAATAGGTGATTTAAGATGGCTCATTCTGAGAACTTGAAATTTCTGCAGGGCCTCTGTGGTTTGGAGTTGAGTTTTAGGAAGCCAGGACGTTTGCAGTGATAATGCCGACCTTTGTAGCTCCTCTATTCATTTAAAACTGGGTTATCTTTGTTATTTTTCAGGCAAATTTGCAAGATGGCTTTTTCAGATAAAACAGACTTTATGCCTCATTTGATTTTCCAGACTCCAAGCTTGAGAGAGCAGCTTGCACAGTCGTGTTTGGTTTTGGGTTTTGTTGTTGTTGTTGTTGTTGTTGGCTCATTTTAAAGCTGATACGTCCCACCTAGAGGTAAATGGTCCTTGATAAAGAAGATGGCCTGGGGTTCTCCTCTTGGTACCTGAAGTGCCTGCCGGGAGTGGAGGGGTGGGAGTCGGGGTGGGGGCTCTGTGCCTGACATCCACGCCTTGGGCAGATTCCTCCTTCTTGGTAGTCATGGTGAGACAGAGACCCACTGAGTGGAAAGCAGATGTCAGTGCTAAATTAGAGGCGTGGAGTCATTCCCCAACCCCCTGTCTTTCACACTGTCTCCGCATGCAGGTAGGACAGAGCAGTGTGCCTGGTTTGTTGTTGGCCCTTGACCTTGTCTTCCCAAATTGACATGGGAATAAGACTTCCTGGGGGGAAAGACAGTCTTGAGGGATTGCCCGCTAAAAATGCAGATTCTAAGGCCCTCCCAACCCCCCATGACTCAGAATCACTGGTGAGTCTCTTAGCCTCGATGTAGCCATAACATAGCAGTTAGCCCTGACTCCAAGGGATGCTACAGATGTTAGTAGCTCCAGTCCTCCAGTGAAGCTTTGGTCACAGGGCCTCAGAATGTTGCTATAGGTATTACCAGATATCCTCCCAGTGATACTATGGAAATGACCCCCAGATTTGGTAAGCACGCTCCTCCTGAGAAAGGTAGGTGAAATGATTTTGAAGGGACGCGTGACCTCCAGGACTTGCTCCGTCGCCACCTCCGATAGCAGGAGAACTCTGGGCGCTGTGAGCCCCACCTGGTAGCATATGTGAAGGCAGGTCTTCATGGCTAAGCTCAGCTGGCCTTCGTGGGCTTCGGTCATTGGGGCCTCTTACCCCACTTCCACTTAGGGTGCTCCTGAGATGGGAACTAAGACTCCATTTTTAAGAAAGACCTTTGTCTGCAATTTTCACTGTTTTGCCACTCAGTGTATAAGCTCCCACCCCCTTTTATTATGGTAGAAATTGCTTTATTTATAAAAAAAGAAGGCATAGGAAAACCTAAAAGAAAGCTGAATGATTTCTGAAGAGGAGAAGCCCCGCCATATTTAACTAAGCACACCCCTATACTTGTGCACCACCACTACTGCTGGAGGGAACTGCACTCAGCGCTGAGGAAGCGAGGCCGTGAATATCTGCTCTCTGGAACCATCCTGCTCCCTGTTCCCCACTTCTCATGTCTGCCAAGGAAAACAGAATAGATGGGTCGATTGGAAGGTAGAGGGAGCCCGAGCCATGGGGTACTCAGGGTTGTAGCAGAGATTCATGGAGAGAGGAAGAAGGCAGGGCGAGGTTGTGAATACTTCTTTGGCTTGTGTTGATTGAGTTTTCTGGAATAGGATGTTGGTGTATCAGCGACCTGCTGGCTGGTGCCGAGCAGGGTAGTAGTGTTGTGCCTCTGGGCCCTGGCAGGTAGTGCTTCCCTCTGCTCTCCCTGGTCTGTTCTCATATTTTGATTTTTCGCCACTCTGTACCTTTTTGCTGTATTGGCCGATCTGGGACTCGCTTTCCCATTGTTATGTGGCATAAGGAAACCAGGACACCCAGCCCAACAAAAAGCAGGTGTATTGTGCTGGTTAGTATTTGACGCTGGATCTATATCCAAAGGCTGAGCATCCCTTTAAGGACAATATGGGCTCACATATATCTCGGCATGTGCTAGGTGCATAAACATGTGTCTACTCAAGGTTAGACATGACAGCAGAGGCAAAGAGATGTAGCAAGTTGCCTATCACAGGACGGGCAGCTTCTTCAGGTACTTTGATTCGCTGTCACTATTTCAGCCTGCATCTTAGCGTGGCAGTAATCATGGTCTCTGCAATGAAATATACCCTATGGCTTCAGCCTCCTGTGCTTAATTTTGGGAGGTCTCCTAGAAAATGCATTACATTTTTAATAAGATATCTTAGGTTAAAAATATTCAGAATCCTTTGACTTACAAATCTTATGTTAACAGTATATATATCGTAAAAAAGTTCTCAAAACTGTTTCCTGGACAGCTGAATTTTCCTTTCAGAGCAGTTACAAAGTCAGCACCCCCTACCTTCAGCATGCCCCGTCTGACCTTTTGCAGCTCTGGTCTGGCCCACCCTGGGAAAGCTAGGGCCACATGCAGAGAAACTGCAGGAGGAATGCACAAGAAAAGCTGGCTGGGGTGTGTGTCAGATCAGCGCAGCAGTCCCCAACCTTTCCTGGAGACTTAGGCCTAACTAACCATGTTCTCTTCCTTGAAGTGGAAAAATATGGCTCCATTACTATTCACCAGGGTTTGCCTGGCCATTCCCCATTGGAGCTCTGAGCTGTGTAGAATTGGGATGTGGGTCTGAGGGTCAGAATAACAAGGGTGAAGTTTATTTCTGCAGATCGCCGTCTTCATGTAGCTGATACAGCAGTACCAGGTCTTTCTGTTAACCACGGAGGAAGGAATTTGAAATCAGACAGACTTGGTTTGAGAATGGGCTGCTGGGACAGCATAGGAGGACCTGGGGAAAGTCACTTAAAGTCCCTCACTGGTCAGCCAGAGTCAACCAAGCCGGCCTCCTGTAGCAACAAACCAGCGGCAGGGGGAATGGCATCTTCCATTCATGCCCCTTTCATGACCCAGCCTGGCCTCTCTAGAATCTGCTCCCGCACTCTGGGGAGCAGAAAAGACACCCCGCTTTTCTGAAGGGCATGACCGTTCACATCCTTTTGGCCATTCGTGGTTACAAGACAAGAGTTGTCTTTAGTGGGACAACTGATTGTCCGGCTAGAGCTGGCTTGCTGGGGAAGCAGATATGTATCCACTTTGCATCTGTCAGACTGCCCTGTGGGCACCCATGTTTGTGTTCCTTCCAACATAAAAACACTCATTCCTCAGGCAGTGGCAGTTTTCTATGAAGTTCAGGCTGTCTTTGCTACACGTGTGCCCCCACAGCCATCCATTCCTAAAGCCCAATCCCCAAAAGGGGAGTTCTGAGGGTGGCCCGCCTGGTAGCCCCCGCATCTGCCTGCTGGCAGGATCTGCCCACTAGCCTCTGTGGGCGGTCTGAAGGTGGCCTGCCACTGACCTGATTCCTGGTGCCGTCCACGGGTTAGGCTGGATGGCTAGTCACACTCACAGGCCAGATTCATGGCTTCCTAGGCTGAACTGCCTAGGAAGCTGCTGGCTGCCTCCGTGAACATTTGTAAGAACATAACCAACCTCCTAGGACCAACTACACTCTTGAAACCCTGGTCTTTTATTTTTGTTTCTAGACTAGGGCCTGTCCTGGCTGTTCCCCTTGAACAGTGACTACGGCGAGGCTGTAGCTGGGACTTGACATGGTGGAGTCTGTCCTGAGGCTCAGGCTGGCACATGACGGCAAGCCTGACAGACCATCACATTGTTGTGTTAAATGCCACCGGCTTCCAGCATATACATGACTGAAGTCCAGGCTCGGGCATCACAGGGTGGTGACCAGATTCCCAGCCGGTGCCGATGTGGCCTCACTTCCTAACCATGAATGCAGCACCCGGTATTTTTAGTTTCGTGACTGCACTGCACTATTTTCACCAGAACCAGCTGCTGTGACAGTTAGGAAGCGAGTGGCAGCACTGAGGGGCCCACAGTCTGTGGGGCAGCTCCCATGCCTTCCTCTAGGCAGCTTCCTGAGAATGGGTGTCCTTTGTAACTCAAATTCAGTCTCATGGACTAAACCACCAAACGTTTTGTCTTTCCTGGGAGATGTCTTCAGGTTGGTCATTCAGCTTTCCCTTTGAAATGTCCTTGTCAAAGACAATTGTCTGAGGTCTTGTTTTCCTGAATGTGCTGTTTGTGCTCCTCAGTGCCTGCGTGGCAGCTGCCGGCTTACTTGGGAAGGTGCAGGGAGTCTGCATTCTCCTCTCACAGGTTCCCTCTCCTCAGAGCCCCTCACCGGCCCACCCTCAAAAAGGTTTGTGTGGTCCCTGCCTTCCTGTGCCGTGCAGACACTCCCTAAATGTCTGTTCTTTCTCAGTTGGCTACTCACCTTTAGGAGGGAACTGCTCTCATGCTGTGACAACTTTGTGGGCAGGCCAGGGTTCCTTGGTCTTGACGAGATGCGAATAAAGGTGACGCTGAGCAGAGAGCCTGGAGCGCACCTTTGCAGCAGTGCTAGGCAGCCTCATGTGGCGCCTGGGCGCTGCCAGTTTGTCTTTGTGTCCAGGAGCCTTTGACTTCCAGATGGGTCTGAGAAACATGCAAGCCTGGAGCAGACCCTGAGTGTGGGAGCTATGGGACAACAGGGTCTTAAGAAACCCGTCTAAGTTCAGATCGGTTGGTTGTGTAGAGTTACCATGTTGTGCGACCATCACCACGGTCAGTTTCAGCCATGTACTCTAAGAGTGTCTTTCCATTCTCCAGCCCCGCCAGACAGCCACACTTTCTGTCCAGAAATTTAGACAAGAGTTTCCCTCTGAGGTGGGTGCTGCCTGTGGAGGGCTGGCGGGTGGGCGGCATCTCCAGCAAGCACATCCTCGCCTTGTGCAGGGACCCCACAGTCGAGGCAACTGGGACCTGCTTAGATTGACTGGGCACCTTCAAGAGAACAGCTTTAATTGCAAAACATGCTCATCAAAACTATAGCGATGGCCAGCAATGGAATGAAAACCTTCCAGGGAGAAATGTAAACCGGTGAGCACTACAGCACCCTGGGGGGAATGTCTGTTTAAAAAGAGGGAGCTTCCACCAAAGCTTTGGTGCTGATGCCCTAGCTCCTCCTTCCCCATCTCCTCCTCCCTCACCCCAACCCTCTCTGTTAGCCAGTATATTAAATTAAAACAGAAGAAGAAGAAGAAGGAGGAGGAGGAGGAGCTTTCTGGTGTTTTCTCTGCACCTCTGAAGTAGGAGACACTCTGTCTCTGTTTAATTTTGGAAGAGTATTTCCAAATAGGTGCTATAGTCAATAATATGGAAATCTATATTGTCTAGAAAAGAGCTGTTATAGTAGGTCACTCTGCTGCTAGTGTCCACTATTGATGGTGTTTTTGTTGTTACCTCTGTCATGCCTAAATCCCTGGCCTGTAGAATGTTGGTTCTTACCAAAAACAGGCTTTATACACATATTATCTAGAGTCATCTCTTTTTTTGGACTGGAAAGCACCTTAGATGCCTTCTGTTCAAAGAAAAAGGAAGCGCAAAGAGGTCAGGGCTGTGGGTCTGAACCCCTCTCCTGTGCTGCGAGTCACCTGAGATGATGTGCCCCTTGGGCGTGCGCCTTTCTCGGCTCAGCCACCCCTCACCAGAAGCCTGCTTTTCATGTTCCCAGCACAGGGACCATGTGCCGCTTTCGTCTTTACCCCCCACCCAGTTTTCTGAGAGTCTCCTGTCTGTTTCTGGACCTCTGAGGCCAGAAACCTCACCCCTGCTAGGTGTCTTGGTGACTGTGGCGGCATAGGATCTGTTAGACGGGGCCCTCGCGGTGCAGAAAGCCAGGGCTCTGCTCGTGTGCCCTTTGGGCAAAAAGTAAAATGTGCTATTCTGTTAGTTTGCAGCAACTGAAGGAAAAAACTATCAGTAAAGAGCCGCAGATACTACCTTTAAATTAACTATCCCCCATGTAGCCCTCATCTCGAAGTGGTAAAACAGAGGTGTGCGCCTACACGCGCCATTCACTCAGCCTGGTCCGGCACAGGCAGCACTCGCCTCAGCTGATCCCTTGCCTCTGTGGAGCTCGCAGCCAGACTCCCAGCGCCACACTCGTTCCTTGCTTTGCAGGTTTGGGGATATCTGGCCCATTCTTGGATAAGAGTTGGGATGCATGTTGCTGTGACCTAAAAGAGATGACATGGCCTCTAGAACTGGGGAGACCACAAGCCTCAGGAAACATCTTAGAAATACATATTTGTGTGATGTAACTGGTAGAAACTTCCACTGAATCATGGAGAAACGAAAGAAAGTGGGAAAATTAAACATTTCTTTGATTGTGTCTCAGAAGAAAATTATAATTTAAATAGCCTTAGGTGGCACTTCCAGAAGAAGCTGTTGGGGTGGCATTGACCACACACTATAGGTGTTCCCCCATCCCTCACCTTGTGGTGTTTGAGCTCCATCTCTCAGAGTCAGACAGGAGAAGCGCCAGCATCTGATGTCCCAGTGGACAAGAACACGAACTGGCTGCCCAGGGTGAGCCGGAGTGAGAGAATATCTTGGGGCCTCAGCAGCAATGTCCAGCCAGCCCGCTCCTCGAGCACCTCTGCAAGAGTCAGTACTCAGGGCCAGCTCACTGGGTTTCTCTGTGCAGTGTGGGCTTCCTGGGTAGGTGCGGTGCAGCCAAGGCGCATCCACAGACATGGGTCTCCCTCTCGGGAGGCTCAGGGGCACCTTGGGGACTAAAAGAGGTGACCATTCACTCCCTTTTATGATTTTGGAACCTGTTTTGGCTTACTGTTAAATCTTGTTCTTTAAAGTCTATTTTACTATATTAAAGGAGAATTCAAAAGGTGTTAGCCATGTCCATGGAGGTTGAAGGCAGAGTCGCTCTTTAAATAGATAGTGACCAAAGTGCCTACTGCCCGAGACTTTGTGCTCGTTACACTGTGGAAACCTTAACACTTCTCAAGAGCTGAGCCACTTGAGAAGATCATAATGCCTTTCTGAGAAGTGTGTGCCAAAGATGGATGTTTGTAGACATTATTTCTAATTCTCCTCCTCATTTTGACAAGGAACTTTTTCTAAGCAGTTGTCACAGGTAGACTGCTGCCTGTCTGTGGGCAGTTTGCTTTTATTTGGGTTTTGGTGTTTGTTTTTAACAGTCGTGTACTTAGCACTGAGACGCTGTTCTGCCCTTAAACTGCACAGACTTCATAGTTGGAAATTTCCTGGAGGGAGCTGAACCTTGGGTTCGTGCATGCACATTGGGAGTGACCAGGGTACTGGAGGCTTCCACACTGCTGTCAGCATTGGGTTTGTTTGCACACGGTCTCTGCCAGTAGGAAAACCAAGGCTTGTGGGTTGTAAGCCCAGAACTAATGGTGACGCCCATCCATTACACTGCGGGTTTACCCTGCCAGCTCGTTTATGGGTGGCATTCTCATTTATCCTGCAGGCTGTTTTCTATCTTCTGTGTAGCCTGGGTGAGCCTGTCTTAGTCCCTGTCTAAAAAGTGACCGTGGTATCCCGGTTTTCTGTGAGCTTGTGGATCACGTGCCTTGACAGCAGTGTGGAACTGCTGTAGGAGGTGACATCATAGCTGTTCCTCTGTGGGTGACATGTCTCTCCTTCACATGCATGACATAAGAATAATGGCATTAGTATGCAAACAAAGCATAAAAGACACCATTAGACATATATGATCCATCGTTATGATGAGAGCTCTGTTATAGACCTTACTGTTACCTAAGGAACTAGAACTTTTCTGTGCTGAGTCTCCACTTACTCCTCCTGGGCCTCACGTGCTGTTTTTCCTCTCGCCACAGGTGCACTTTCCGGTTCCCCAGCACAGCCATCAAGATTCAGTTCACTTCATTGCTACAACAGGAAGAGGCCCCGGCATCACCCCTCAGGCCGCTGTACCCTCAGATCTCCCCCCTGAAGATCCACATTCCGGAGCCGGACCTCCGGAGCCTGGTCAGCCCTGTCCCATCCCCAACCGGCACCATCAGGTAAGCCACCTCCACACACTGAACACATGGTTCCTCCGAAAGCCGAGGCCCTCTGCTCTGGAGGCTTTCTCAGAAAAAGAAAAAGGATAGCAATGTTCTGCATTTGATTTTATTCGCTGTTAGTTATGTCTCTGGATGACTGCCTGGGGATGGGAATTTTGAGACTATTTTGAATGTATTAGGGAATTGACTACTTAAATTTTCTGATGGATTCCCTTATAAAAGTAAAGAAGCACTTAATCATTTTTCCAGTTTGAAATATGGTATGTTAGCAAGCACAGGTTTAATTTTTTTTTTTAAGACATTTAAAAGGACTTGGTGAACTTTGTTTTTCTGTTTGTGGAAATTCTTTGCAAAGCTTTAGGAATTTTTTAGATGTTGACAAAGTTAAATTTTTTCCTCCTTGGCATATTACAAAATGAGCAGTAGGGAGAAGGCTTCAGGGTAAAAATGTGTGATTTCTACCTGTGAATAGAAACACAGCAGAAAGCTCATTTCTGTGATGATACAATGAATAGTAACTTGTGGGAATGTAATGTGTGGTGAGCTCTGTGCTGAGCACAATACATTGTGACTATTTAGGCCTTACCCTTTGTGATAGACTTCTTTCTTAAGCCCTTTGAAGATTTCTTGCAGAACTCTGTTCTAAAACCCAAAATTCAGCATGTGATCTAATGTTCTTCTCAACTTCTAGTGAACATAAACTCAAACATGGATACTCAGCTCTTGATGAGTGATGGAGGTTCTTACGTCCCTTATCAGTGGTTTCACACGCAATAGTTTCAGTTACTGTGGTCCAAAATTATGACATGCAATAATAAATTTTGAGAGTCCACATTCTCATAACTTTATTACAGCTTATTGTTATAATTGTTCCATTTTATTATTAGTTGTTATTCTCTTCCTGTGCCTAATTTATAATTATGCTTTATCATGATGGGTATGGGTAGGATAAAACGAAGTATGTACAGGACTCAACACTACCCATAACACCAAGCATTCGCTGGAGGTCTGGATTGCCCCACCCCCGGGAGGGAGGGAGGACTACTGTCCTTTTATGTGTATAATTTAAACCTATTTGTAGAAAAATATTGCAACCACTCTGGAAACAGTCTGACAGTTACTCAAAAGACTAAACAGAGGATCGCCACATGACCCAACAGCTCCCTGGGCCCTGAGGTCCACCTAGAACTTGTACACCAGGTTCATGACCTGAGTGGAAATGACTTACATGTCTTCAATGAGTCAAGGGATAAATAAAATATATGTTCTTAACAATGGAATATTATTTGACCATGAAAGAGAACAAAGTACTAATAGACACTACAATGTAGCTGAACCTTGAAAACATACAAAATTAAATAAACCTGTCACAAAAGACATATATTGTGTTACTCTGTTGACATAAAACGTGCAGAGACTTCTAACAGGTAAGGGTCTCCTGGGTTGTGAAGAGGTTCTGGAATTAGATAATGATGACTGTACAACTCTGTGAATACACCAAAAAGCACTAAATTGTACATTTAAGTGGTGAACTGTACGGTATATTACATCTCAGCGACAGCTCACTTGTACTGACACCTTTCTCCGGTGGCAGCTGAGAGCAGCTGCAGAACGTTTCCAGGTGTTTCCCACACCGCTGGGAGCAGAGAGCCCCGGCATGCAGCTAGTGCTGTGTAAGCTGGCAGTGAAAATCATAGCAAACAACGGTCGGGTTTACGGGTTTGGGATTATTAATAATCAGTTTATAATCCAGCCAAATAGATGCTTTTAGGAATGATGTTTTGGTTGGTACCTGGAAGCCTTCATAAAATGAATATATTTCCCACTAATACTCAAAATATGAACAGTAGCAGCTGGTTAATACTCAGGCAAAGCTGTGAGTATTAAAGTTGCTTTTGTGTTAGAAGGGAGACAGTGATAAAAGATTAGGCAGAGGGGAGTTTTACTAAGCAGAAGGGCAGGTGTGGGCTGGAGCGGTTCTGGGAAGTCCTCTGGTGCTGCCAGAGCCTGAGCGGAGCCTGAGCGGAGGCGGTCTCTTGAGTTTATATTTAACCAGCTCTGCTGGCTAGAGCTGGGCTGGTGGGGGGGGGGGGGCATCGCCCCCACACCACTGTCTCGCTGGAGCCTTTTCCCGGAGCCTGTCCCAGAGAGACGGGTTCTTGTCACCACTCCAGTTCGCTCACTGGTAGAATGTTTTCAGGAAAAGTTGTAATTTTGAACTGCCTTTCTCCCTGTTTGGCCTTTGTCGCTGAACGAGGATTTCTGTTTACATCCGTTTATCTTAGCGCTGCGGAATCAGTTGAGTGTTTGGAAACCTCAGAAGCCCTTGAGGTTTTGCTTGCCAAGTTCCTTCTCTGTCTAGGGGTGGAGCCGATGTGTTTACAAACACCTCTGGTCACCCTCCCTCCCCAGGGCCCTCCCCTGGTGACTCTCGGAAGCCCAGTGTCCATCTCACGAGGTACAAGGCACTCCAGGGAAGCGCAGGGCTGGTGGGCGGGCCCTGGCCGCGGAGCGGAGGCCCTGAGCCTCTGCTGTGCCCGAGGCTCCTCCCAGTCTGCTCCCCAATTTGGTGTGCCTGCGCCTCAGCCTCCCCATTGGCCCAGGCTGCAGCCTGACGACCTCCCTGGACCGACTTTCTCCAGCTGCGGCCTGTCTCCACTCCCAGATCTTAGGCGTGGCAGGGACCTGTTGGAACATACTGTGGCCCTGCCTTCACCCTCCTGACCTCTTCCCCCTTCCTTTCTGTTTCATCTTTTTTGTGTGGGTGGGTGTGGGTTTCTCTCTCTCTTTTTCCATTCCCTGAAGTACTCCACCCAGAAAAATGAATGAACTGTCTTTGAAACGAATTCTTCTCTCTTAAGCAGTATTTGTTGACCATTTTGCAAGAAAAAGACGTGCAAACTGGTATTTTTAAGAAAAAAGACATTGGTTAATCATTTTCTGGACTTTACAAAACAAACCAATCTAAAAAGTGCTCTTATAGCTAGAGTTTTAAGAAACTACTGAAAGTAAGCCAGAGAAAAGGCATAGCATAGGTTGAAAGTTATTAATTTTTACTTGTAAAAGTGAAATTTTAGAAGCTATTTCTTTTTTTGACTTTCTCAGTGGAGAGATCAAGATTGAAAGTAATTTGTGAAATTGGCAAAAATTAACAAAAATAATACAAAAATGAAGCACCTGTCTTCGGAATCGAAACCACTTTTAACCTTTAGGTACAATTTCACTTTATTGCCAGATCAGGAATTCAGCCCTAGTGCAGTTGGTGCTACTTTGCAGTCTCAGCGTCCTTTGCGCACGCACAGAGGCTGTTATGTCTGCATCGGGAGAGCTGCTGCTGCTCAGCCGACTCTGGCACCATCCTTTAGTGTGACTGTCTTGCTGAAAGGTTTCCAGCTGCAGCCTTTCCTGAGTTCCCATCCCGGCAGGTGGAGCCTGGTTCTCAAGATTCAGTCCTCCTCCTAGGGTCCCGGCTCCATGGGGGCGAGCCTCTTTATGTGTGGGTTTTCCAGGGCATTTTCCTTTCCTTACCATTTTCAGTGCAAACCCCACCCTCCACACCCCTAATTCCTTTCCTTACCATTTTCAGTGCAAACCCCACCCTCCACACCCCTAAACACACATACCTTGTCCCTTATCCATCTGAAGACTTGGGAACAATAACATTTCTGTGTGGCTTACCCACACAGAAAAGTAGGTCCTTGTCTTCCTTGTTCTTATTCCTTTTGCATGAATCCAGCCTGCAAAATGTTGAGAGAAAGTTGAGTGAAGTTTGGCACTGAAGCTCTGGCTTCTGGCCATTTCCTGGTTCTCATAGGCTTCTCAAAACCTTTGCAAGCTCAAGTTTAACGCTTCTGGGTGTACCTGCTGGGTGTGTGCGTAACCGACCTGTTGTACTGCCCTTCCCAGATTCCACACTAAGGGATTCTGGGGCTAGAAAGCGCCTGCAGGACATGGAGCTGAGGGCGCTGTGGAGGTTGCCCTCCTGTAAGCCTGTGGGCCCACTCCTCAGAGTGAGCACCTGCCAGTAAGTCTCTGCTGAAGGGTACCATAGCTTAGGCCATTTGTTGGTGATTTCTCACTGGGCAGGAAGCAATTCAGAAACTAGTAAATATTTTACAATAGCTTCTAGGATTTTAGAGTACTGAATTTATCTTTTTTTTTTAAAGAATTATTTATTCGTACAGAACTGGGGTACAGGTCAGAGATGCGGAGGGTGAGAGGCTTCACCAGAGACAGTGGGGAGCAGAACAGGCAGATCGACGAAGTCCACTGCTGAGGGGAGCAGCAGGCGGGCAGGAGAGGTCTGCCGCGCCATGTGGTCTCCTCCGGGGCAGGCGGGAATCGAACTCATGCGGAAGTGGCTTTAGCTTCTCA
>NW_004567133.1:2252439-2275525 GCF_000260355.1 Condylura cristata
GGGCAGGAGAGGTCTGCCGCGCCATGTGGTCTCCTCCGGGGCAGGCGGGAATCGAACTCATGCGGAAGTGGCTTTAGCTTCTCAGTCCTGTGCTTTAACCCGCTGCGCCACCAGGGAGGACCTTAGGGAAACATTTTTAAGATGACCTCTGTAAAATAGTTTTTTGAAAACTATTTCATTGTTTTCAGCTTACAGAAGTCCTATGTATACATTATATAAAATTCAGACATTTTAGAAAACAAACCCCGACTCACCCAGAGTGACATTTCCACTGCATGTCCATGTGGCGCATCGTCCTCTGAAACAAGGGCGTTTACCCACTGTGCATTGTTATTTCTTACCCCTTCCCCTCAAACAGCCCCTCAGAAAGCCTGTAGAATTCATTTTGTTCTATAACTTGATCACTCTGTGTCTTTGGCACCTTTCCGCGTTATTACGTTTTTCATGACTGCACAGTGATCTGGCTCACGGACACACCATGATGCTCACGCAGGGCCCTGGCATGGCCTCTGGCTGTTCCCACTTCCTCAGCTTAGAGCTGTGTGTTGATGCCCTACCTGCCACCAGCAACACAGCCGTCGCCTTCACTTCCCCTTCGGAAATGTCTTAGCATTTAGTACTGAGGCCACAGAATTGTCAAATTTGGTGGGGCTTTGGTTCAAAATAAACTCTTGATGGTCATGAGCCACATGATTTTTAAAACAATAAAAGTGGGAACTATTTCTGATGTTGATGTCAGACCTGTGCTGAGGATGGACACACAGGAGATTCTTACCCTCTGCAGCACGCCTATGAGGCGCTGTCCCCACCTTACAAATGTGAGGCTCAAAGAAAATAGCTCTGTCCAGGGCCCTCCTTGGTGGCACAGCAGGTTGGAGCGCTGCACTGTGAAGCTAAGCCAAGTCATGGCTGCTTCAGTGTGAGCTTGATCCCTACCCTGGAGGTGACCACACGGCGGTGCAGACCTCTCCTGTCTTATCCGCTGCTCCCCTCAGCGTGTACTTTGTCGATCTGCCTGTTCTGCTCCCCACCCTGTGTCTGGTGAATCCTCTCGCGGCCCCTGCACCTCTGGCCCCTGTACCCCTGTTCTGTATGCATAAATAAATAAAACATTTTAAAAAAATAAAATAGCCCTGTCCAGTAGGTGATGGAGAGCAACTGACCTTATTTTCATTGCATGCCCACAGGGCAGTAACAGCACTGATTTCCTTCATGTGTGTTTTTAAAAAGTTATTTTTTTAATCAAAGTAAAATGCACATATCGGAATGGAATAATTCTAAAATGTTTATGATAAGTAAAAAAGCAGTATGTGAGCCACACTCACCCTACTAGTCACGGTCTGGAGACATCCTCCAGCCTCCACCCTATCTCCTGGCCGCCAGCCACATGCCTGTCTGGCCTCCTGTACCCATGTGACTGCTCCGGGTGTCCCAGTCTTAGACATAGACTGACTTCCTTTATGACAATGAAGAATTTAGTTTTTCTTCCCTACCCCACCCTCCAATAAAATTATATTGGACAGTCAAGTTAATACTATTAGCATTTTCTTTATTATAACTGTTTAGCCATTTCTTTACCTGTGCATGCTCCTCAGAGATACTGCAGGTTCAGGTCCAGGCTCTCACAATAAAATGAATCTCATGCTGAAGCAAGTCATGTAAATATTTTGGTTTCCCAGTGCATCTGCAAGTTCTGTTTATACTGTAGCCTATTAAATGTGCAATAGAATTGTGTTAGGTTTTGGTATTTGTGTGATGTTGGCTTCGTAGAACGTTTGTGGTAGTTTTGCTTCTTTTTCAATTTTTTGAATGAGTCTGTGTAGAATGGGCACTAGTTCTTTTCTGAATGTTCGGTAAAATTCATTTGTAAATCCATCTGGTCCTGGACTTTTATTTTGGGGGAAGGTTTTGATTATTTCTATTTCCTTGCTTGTAATTGGCCTGTTTAGTTGTTCTGTTTCTTCTTTATCTAGCTTTGGGTGGTTGTAGAGTTGTAGGAATTTGTCCATTTCTGCTAAATTGCCCAATTTGTTTGCATATAGCTGCTCATAGTATTCTGTGATTATTCTTTTGATTTCTGCTGGGTCTGTTGTGATTTCTCCTCTTTCGTTTATGATTCTGTTTACTTATGCTTTCTCTTGTTTTTTCTTGGTGAGCCTGACTAGTGGCCTGTCTATCTTGTTTATTTTTTCAAAGAACCAACTTTTGGTTTCATTGATTTTTTTTTTTGACTGTTTTCCTAACTTCCATTTCATTTATTTCTGATTTGACTTTTATTATTTCTTGTCTTCTGCTGGCTTTTGGGTTATTTTGCTGTTCTTTTTCCAGTTCTTTAAGGTGGGACATTCATTTGTTTCTTTGAGTTATTGTTTCTTTATGTGAGCTTGTATTGCTATATATTTTTCTCTTATAACTGCTTTTAATGTGTCCCATACATTTTGGAGACGTGTGTCGTCATTGTCATTCTCCTGCAAGTATTTTCTAATTTCTTCTTTGATCTCCTCATTGATCCAGCGGTCTTCCAGTAGTGTGGGTTTTAGTCTCCACGTGGTAGGTGGGTTTCTTGCCTTCTTCATGTGGTTTATTTCTAGTTTGATTCCTTCATGGTCAGAGAAAATAGTTGGTATGATTTCGAACTTAGTGTGTCTACTGATGTTTATCTTGTGACCCAGTCACTTCTCCTCTTTTTAAAATTTTGAGAATATTTTCTTGATTGTCAAATAGCCTTTTAATAGTATTTTCATTCCCTCGTAGTAAATAATCTCTCTGCCTCTTTGAGGATGCCAGTCATGTTTTGTGTGCCATGCCCAGCTTCTGCCTGGCTTGTGGTGCTGCCCTGAGCCTCTGTGCTCTTGGTTTTCTATTTGCACTGTGTCGCCGATGGTGGCAAGCGACAGGTGTGCCTGCTGGCTGTTCATACTGACAGTGAAGTATGACATACTCACTATCTTTGGGAAAATGCGTCTCTCAAGTTACTAAAATGTTTTGAATAAGAAATTCTATATACTTTGAGGCACATATTTTCTACACTAAAAAAGATCCTGATTTTCAAAAGAAATTAGACATAAATGAAAACCAGAATTTACCTCTGTGTAAAAATTACCACTTTACCTCTGTGTAGTCATCAAAACTGATCTTCTGCCTGAAAAGTCTCAGCTCAGTGGCCATCCCATTGAGAACTAATTATATTTTAATTGAAAAATAATCGAATTACAATCTCAATATACCTTGGGGGAAAACAGACTATAATACCAGAAAGCCTTTGGATGGCCTCTGGGGTGGCAGTGTGGGGCAGGAGCTCACGGAGGCTGCTTTGGTGGGGGAGGGCGTGCAGTATAGGAAACACTCACCCCCAGCCTCCATGCTCCTGGCCTCAGGGTATGAATTTGCCCTGACTTGTTTTCATGTTCCTCCTCCCCTGCAAGGCCCTCTGGCTTCTTCAGGTGACACCCAGAGGGCCCTGTCCGCAGCTCTGCCTCAGCACTGGGCTGTCTGCCGCCAGCTGTGATGCCAGAGCCTCAGGGCCTGCTTTCTGGGAGGCTGAGTAGGAGAATGGCAGGAGGGCTGCTCACTGCACAGAGCAGAAGCAGGCTTGCCAGCAGGGTGGAATGGCTGCAGGGTGGCAGTGGGCAGCATGGAAAAGGCTGGTGTCTGCAGGTGCAATGGCTTTGGACCTCTGTCAGGTGTCTTTCTCTCAGCTGGAAATCCTGCCATCACTGGAAGACCGGGAAACATCCCCTCTGTCAGGCTGCGCATTTGTTTTCCTGCTTTGTAAACATGGGCTGTGGAGTGATTGCCAACTGTGGCTTGGCGCTCATGCAGGGACCTCTAAACTTGGGTGTCAGCAGGCTGGCGTGGGGTCTGCATGGCGAGAGCGTCCCAACCTGGAGTGCTGCTGGCAGGACAGGCCAGAAGTGCCAGGAGTCGTCTTCAGGACCTGGAGTCTCTTGCCCAGAACAGAAATGTGACTTAGGAATTGTTTTCCATAGAAGGGGGGTAGCGCAGTGGTCAGTGAGCCACAGTGCACATTCATCATATCCACTTTTCATCTGAAGCCTGAAAGAACGGTGTTTGTGTCATGTGACCTGGCAGGCCATCCCCACATTCGGGCTTCTCACGTGCTGGGCCCATTTCCTCGTTAAGGTTGGCATCCCAGTCGGTCCGGTCTTCTCGCCACTCCCTCAAGAGAGATTCTTATCTATTATACTGTAGGAGGTTTTCTCAATTTTGCTAATTGTCACGAAGTTTTAGGTGGAGCAGGATGAAACCCTGGTGTTAGACACAGAAATCTTGGGCCATCTCCCTGGAGCAGAAGCCCCAGTCCAGGTTCCAGCCCCTGGCCTATCTGTGAGTTGAGTGTGTGTGGCCTGAGTTGGCCCGAGCCTGCAGGCACTTTTGTCCTGGATCAGGGCTCGGGTACCAGGCACAGGCCTCGCCAAGAACAGCTTGTGGGATCCCGAATGTTAGGAGAGAAGCTGGCCACTCACAAGGCCTGTTGGGCTGGCCTGGGCTGGGCTGGGCAGGGCTGGGCTGGTGGGACACGTGCGGAGCTGTCCATGAAGCCTCACAGAGAGGGGTTGTCCAGAGTCGGCCAAACTATGGAAGGAGGCACAGGGGCTGCCGGACTCCTGCTGCAGAGCCTGCTTCTTAATGTAAATTTCCTGCACTTTTTAACAAAGTAATGACCTGGGTGTGAATAGCACAGCCCAGGTGCCTACAGATAGGAGCCCCAGGTGTCCTCTCCGGCAAGGGGAAGGTGCTGTCAGCATCACTAGCGTGGGCCCCTTCCACATGGCTGGACAGGCGGTTTCCCAGCTGAGTGCATCCCCTGAGGGCCACACAGCCGGTGTGCCCAGCCTGTCACCAGGAGTGAAGTGTGCTGTTCAGTCGACTCGGTCTGCCCAGAAGGGTGTCGTGTGCCCGGGACTGATGCTGCGAGCAGCGGCGCCTCCAGCAGCCGCGTATGTGGCAGGGTGCAGTGCGGCCCTCAGGAGGGGCCCCGTTGGGGCGCATGTGCCTGGGACCACAGCTTCGCGCTGTTTCCCGCGGCACTGGGCTCCCCGTGGATGCACGTAAAGCCAGCTTTTGTCAAGGCCCTCTTCCTGCACGCCTTACTTTAGGCTTGGGTTTTATGTTTGGTTCAGAATAAAATGCACAAAGACAGCTTTTATTGCTTCCTGCCGTCACCAACCTTCTTTATGGTTGTTGATTGACGTTTCTATACTTACAGGACTTACCTAGCCTTCCCATCCTTGAGGAACCTAAAAAAGAATGAGAATCCCCTTGTAAGAATTCCCAACAAGTGGTAAAGACCCGGGTTGAACTGACCACAAGTTGCCAAGTAGTTCTCAGCTACAGTACTTTCTTTTTCATTGATCTCTTCCTCTCTTCAGTAGCTATTTCTGGAGCCCCCGTAAGAGTCACAGATGGGCCCCCACCTCCGCCCTGTCTGAGGGGAACAAATATGTAGGCCAGTAGTTGCCACTACCGGGCCCAAAAATGAGGAAGGTTCTGGCTAGCATGTCAGGAGAGACACGAGAGGCAGTCGCCCTGAGCTGGTCCCGCAGGATTTGAGGCGCTCTAGTATTTGGCATCAGGGAAGGGCCTTACAGTGGAGGAACTCACTCTGCGGAGGGAGCGAGCTTGTACGGCATCTTCTGGGTGGTCGGGGTGGTGTGACCTCGGAATAGCTGGCCTCTGGTCCTGGTGAGACTGAAGCAAGGCAGGGAGGAGCTGTGGGTAGCCACCAGGATCAGCAGCAGCATTTTCTGCCCGGATTTTGCCCATTTTTAGATCTTTCTTTGGTCTTTCTCTGAATATTAGTTAGAATTACTTTTCAGAATCAAAATGTTGATGTGTCTGATGCCAAAGTCTACTTTGTTTGGCTAATAACTAGCCAAAGCTTGACTGTCACTGGCGAGCGAGGCCCTCACGGTCTGATACGAGAGAGTGCAGGGTGAGCCTCGGCTTTGAAATGGGACGTCTGCAAGGAAGGGGCCTAGATGTTTCCAGGCCTTGGATTTGGCCACAGCCTCCAGCCTTGGACGCACTTCATGCAGTCTGGGAGAGAGGAGCGAGCGTGTGCCATGACAGGGAAGTGGTAGCCGAGGCCCCCGGAGGCCAGTTGCCCCCGCCAGCCCCCCCAGGACTGGGCGGGGCTCCAGCAGATACCTCCCCTTCTGCCAGCAGTGAGCGTTCCCTGGATCCGTGACTTTCCTGTCCTGTCCTCAGCACCACCGTGCAGCAAGTGAGCACTGGACAGAGCCCTGTCCTGCCCTGTCCTCAGAGCCCACAGGGCCCGCTGCCAGTGGGCAGAAATGGTCACTCAGATACACGGTGTTTGCTGCCTGGCTCTGGGTCTTGGCTCCGGAACTGCTGCCCTTCAGCTGCACTGTCTGTCCCCGGCCAGGCTTGGGCAGCAGGGTGGAGAGGGGCAGCTCAGGCTCCTCCGTGCGGAGGCGGCCAGCCGGCCCTGGGCCCCGCTTCCTGCGCAGGCTCTCCGTCCGGCGCCGTGAACTGACAGTCTGCCTTTTCTCTCCACAGTGTTCCCAATTCCTGCCCGGCCAGTCCACGGGGAGCTGGATCCTCCGGCTACCGCTTTGTCCAGAATGTGACCTCAGACCTGCAGTTGGCAGCAGAATTTGCTGCCAAGGCCGCCTCAGAGCAGCAGGCAGACACGTCCGGAGGGGACAGCCCCAAGGTCTCTGCCCGCCCCAGTGCATCTGACCCGCGGGGCTGTCGGGCATGGGCGCCGTGTCAGGCCACACGCAGGTGCTCCAGGGGCCACAGCGTGGTTGCCTGTGAGGCGTGGAAGTGGGCCACCATGATGGGCAGCACCTCTAGCGAGGCTTCTGCCCAGGCAGCACCCTGTGCTCACGGGCCTGTGCGTGACTGGGCGCGTGTTCGCACTCGCTCCCGCTCTGCACCCTGGCCGCTTCTCATCCTGCCCACTGTTAGAGCAGCCTCGGAGCATTAATTGGAGCCTGAGAAAAATGGCAGGTTCTCTCCTTACAATTTTATGTCTCATTAACTTTTTAAATCAACTTGTAGAGGAGATGAGACTTTTCAGATTTAAATTATGGTAACCCCATTTTTCCTTCCCTGAGGCAGAAATCACCATTCCTGATTTAGTACAGATTTGGGTATAAAAGGTAGTGGTCATTGGGATGGACTGAATCAGACTCTGAGCGCCCCTTAGCCTTCCGGGAGGGCTGCTGTGAGGAGGTGACCTCCGGGCAGGCTGGACTCGGGCGTTTCTCAGGCCAGCCCCTGTTGCTTCTCCTCCCAGGACGAATCCAAGCCACCGTACTCATACGCCCAGCTGATCGTGCAGGCCATCTCCTCCGCGCAGGACAGGCAGCTAACACTAAGCGGCATCTACGCCCACATCACCAAGCATTACCCCTACTACAGGACGGCTGACAAGGGCTGGCAGGTGAGGCCCCAGCGCCACACACCTGGCTCTCAGGAGACTCTGACCTGACCCCTGTGACGAAGAGAAACAGAAGGGGGGCAGAAGGCTTTCCCGTGCCCTGTGGTGGATCTGACGCGGGCTCGGGGCCCACGAGTCTCGTAGTCCCGCACTCTGACCAGAGAAGGCAGTCGGCAGGCGTGCATCACGGCGTTTCTGCGCTGGTAGGAAAGGCACTGTTCTCGCCACTCAGACAGCAGCCCGTGTGTGGACGGTTTGGCCTCCGTGTAGGACTGCAGGCCCCCTGTCTGCGGCAGGCTTCCGGTGTCCCGTGTGTTTATGTTAGCTCACAGGTGGTTAGTTCCCACTTGCTGGTTTTCCAGTACAAGTTTGGCCTCGGCGTACTCCTAGACCATGGGTTGTCTTTCTACTTTGCTTTTTTCTAAAGAGTGGTGATGAGACTGTGTTGAATTTTGATAGCAAAAAAAACTACATCGCCCCCATTTGAAACGCAGTTACCTTGCTAGCACATGAAAAACCTTCCGTTGCACGAGCACTGGGTCTTTCCCCTACGTGTGTTCATATTTGGGCTGGGCTGGCATGTTTCCTGACCTGTTAATGAGTAGTGAATGTCTGTGCTTGCCTGCAGAATTCTATCCGACACAACCTCTCTTTGAACCGTTACTTTATTAAAGTCCCCCGTTCCCAGGAGGAACCTGGGAAGGGGTCTTTTTGGAGAATTGACCCTGCCTCAGAGGCCAAACTTGTGGAACAGGCATTCCGAAAACGGAGGCAGCGGGGTGTCTCCTGCTTCCGGACCCCATTTGGACCTCTGTCATCACGGTAAGCCTCTGCCCTGCCTGTGTCTGTGGGGGGCTGGCCTCCCCAAACATCCTTCACTTCTGCCAAGATCCTATCTCGGGGCTGATAAACACGTGGAATAGCACACTCAGGAAGCGCACTGCCGGCTGCTTCTCTGACGTGCCCGTCCTTAGAAGCTGCAGCGGGTGCCGATTAGGACAGCGTCAGGCATTGACGGGTGGAAGTGCTCACAGCCTGCAGCACCTCCCTCGAAGCAGCTCTGCCACAGGCGTGTGAGGCACCCAGCCAGCACTCACTCTCTTCCCTGACGGGAGCACTGCTGTGCCTGGAAGGGCTGGATGAGGAGGGAGGCTGGGGCCCAGGCGAGTGGTGACTAAAGAAGGGGTCTTCGAGGCTTACTGTCCATGGAAGGGAAATTGTGGTGCGTTGCCTTCTCAATTCTCGACTCACCCTAGTGGGGAGTTTTTGGGTGTCCTGCAAAAGTATATTTGAACATACACTTTGGAGGGCAACCGACTGGCCCCTCTCAGGAAGTAAATGCTCCACGTGGGATGGCAGCCCTGTTGGGGAAGTCGAGACATTGCAGGCGCCACCTGTAGGCTTGTGCTACATTTACTGGTGGTAAGTTGAGGCAGTGGGAATGTTCACGTTGGAAATTCCTTATACACACAGAGAGGCATCAGGAAAAGTTGTCCATGTGGAGCACGGTCAGTAAGATGTTTCGGGTTTTTGTTAAACACCCTTTTCCTTCGTCACATTTCCTCACCACTGTGGCCATTTCTCTCCATTTTCTTTGTAGGAGTGCTCCAGCCTCACCCACTCACCCCGGGCTAATGTCCCCTCGTTCTAGTGGCCTGCAGACTCCAGAGTGCCTGTCTCGGGAGGGCTCACCCATTCCGCACGACCCTGACTTTGGGTCAAAGTTAGCTTCTGTTCCAGAGTATCGCTATTCCCAAAGTGCACCTGGTAAGTAGGATTTTGTCTCCTACTGCTGTGGCAGAATTCAGAACTGGGTTCTGAATTCAGAATCCAGAGCCACCACTGACCCCTTCCCTCTTGGCTCTTCTGTGCAGGCTCTCCCGTCAGTGCCCAGCCAGTGATCATGGCTGTGCCTCCCCGACCTCCCAGTTTAGTGGCCAAGCCCGTGGCCTACATGCCTGCCTCGATCGTGACAGCACAGCAGCCCTCTGGCCACGCCATCCACGTGGTGCAACAGGCCCCCCCTGTCACCATGCTCAGGGTGGTCACCACCTCCGCCAGCTCCGCCAATGGATACATCCTTGCCAGCCAGGCTTCAGCAGGGAGCACCCATGAAGCGGCAGGCACAGCCGTGCTGGACCTGGGCAGTGAGGCCAGAGGTAACGTACCCCTTCAGTCACTGGGCTGCAATTCGGTCAGTTGTCATCAGTCTCCAGAAGGTAGACCTCAGAGCCAAGCCAGGGACACAGGCTGTCTCTGAAACTGATGGTTCTCAGGCTTCTGCCTCTCCCTGCTACTTGTTTTGGGGGGAGTATGTTCTTCTAAACCAACACTAATAGCCCTGAAACATGTTTCTCCTGTATAATGTGCCTTAGGGTGCACAGAGCCTTCAAGGTGACATTGAATTAAGTGCAGGGCCTGTCTAGAACTGGAATCAGGAAGATGATTCCGCCACAGCCTCAGAGGAGTCCTTGGAAGTGACTTAAAGTCAAAAGTAGTTAGAAAATCCTAAATTAGACCTTTAGATCCCAAGGAGTTCATGGAGTAAGTACTGCACACCCAGCTGATGCCGCACAAGCCCCTGCAGGAGCGCCTCGGTTAGTGTCGCCTGGGGCGCTGGGCCACTGTCCTCATTCCAAATGATGCAATTTCTTTCTCAGATTAAATTTGGGTTTTGGGGGGCCTCCCAACAGGCAAAAGGGGTTCAGTCTCGGCACTATGAAGCTATCCACAGCCACTGCAGCATGAGTTTGATCCCCAGCTAGGAGGAGTGACGCACATGGTGCAGCAGACCTCTCCTGTCTCGCCTGCTGCCCTCCTGAGCAGTGTGTTTCAGTGGATCTCCCTGTTCTGCCCCCCGCTCTGTCTCTGGTGAATCCTCTCACCACCACCTCCACACCCCCGCTCTTGTATGCATAAATAAATAAATCTATTTTTGTTTAAATAAAATAAATAACTTTGAATTTGTTAAAGTTCAACGTTTAAAATGATTTGCTCTAAGATCCTTAGTCATTTTTATTCTTACTTCAAAACGTATTTCATCAGGGAGATTTTCTTCTGAGAACCAAACCTTTTTCCCAGTGTCATTGCTAAAAGGAAAAAAAAAAAAAAAAACACAGTTCACTTAGTCCCCAAAAACAGACCTAATGAAAATGGTGGTTGCCAGAGGCCAAGTGTGGTTGTGATTCCTTTCTGTCCTGCAGGCTTGGAAGAGAAAACCACCATTGCATTCGCTACCATCCCTGCCACCAGCCGGGTTATCCAGACAGTGGCCAGCCAGATGGCCCCAGGGGTCCCCGGACACACAGTCACCATTCTGCAACCAGCCACCCCAGTGACCATCGGGCAGCACCATCTTCCAGTCCGGGCCGTGACCCAGAATGGGAAGCACGCTGTCCCCACTAACAGCTTAGCCGGCAGCACTTACGGTGAGGCCCGCTGTCCTTGGCTCCCTCCTCTTACGCTCTGGAGTTAGGTTGGGGCTGGTGCAGCGGGAGGATGTTCTTCCCGATAAGGCAGTGCCAGTCATTGTGTTGAGTGCTGTGCACAGGCACTGTGGTAACACTAAGGAGAGGCAGAATGCTCATGCCCCAGAGGTCAGCCCGCTGGCTGAGACTGCAGCTCTTAGAGGGAAGTGAAACAGCACATGCAGTCCCAAGAAAAGCCAGGGCCAGGCATGGAGTGTTTCGTGGGGGTGGCGGGGTTCGATTTCATGTGGCTGGCCCAGAGAAGCACCACTTGGGGTTCTGCACCAGGTGAGGGAGGACCCGCAGGGAGTTGGAGGCCTCCATCCACGAAAGCGATCGCCACTTCAGGGGCCATGAGGCTGTGACATAGCCGGCGGTTGAAGTTCACAGGGATGGAGCCCCTCTGGCAGAGGGCCAAGGTCAGGGAAGGGAGAGCATCCAGGAGGAAAGACCTGGCCTGAGTGGGGCTGACACTAGCCAGGGAGCTGGAGTCGGGGTCCCTCCCTCCCTTCTCACACAGTGATTTTGGCTTATATCCAGAATAATTAGTGGGGATCCTGGGTGATTTTCCTGTTTAAATCTCTCTTTCCTCTACCCCTAGCCCTCACCAGCCCCCTGCAGCTCCTTGCCACCCAGGCTAGCTCCTCCACTCCAGTGGTGGTCACCCGGGTGTGTGAGGTGGGGCCTGAGGAGCCGGCGGCGGTAGCATCGGCAGTCACAGCCGCCACCACCCCAGCCTCTGCCAGCACCACCTCCACCTCCACCTCTCCCACCGGGGAGCCCGAGGTCAAGCGGTCCCGAGTGGAAGAGCCCAGTGGAACTGTGACCACACAGGCTGGAGTAATCACGGCCTCTGGCCCGCAGGCGCCAGGCTCCGGGGAATGAAGTCATCTGCACGGAGGTGGAGCGGGACGCATGCCACGAAGAATTCTGGAGCTGATCGTGATGCCGACAGCGCTGCCGCTCCTGGATGTGGGGAGCAGACTCCACGCTGCGGAAGCACGGTGCCAAACAGACAGGATGGCCCCATCTGCTTGCACCTGGACACACTCATCCTCCTTTCCATTTTCTCTCCTGCCCCTGCTATGATTCAAAACAAAACATATAAACAAGTTCAGACAGCTGATTGTATGATTCTGGGAATTCTTTGTTTCTATTTCCTTCTCCTTTAGCGCACCATCTTCTCTCCCCAAGCCTGTGTCAAGGGCATGGGGGAAGGTCTAGCAGCGTCTCAAGGAATGTACCACAGCAGACCAGGCCACACGCAGAGGCAAAAATCTGGAGCGCCCTGCTTCCCGGGGAGGACCGACAGACACACCTGGATCACGCAGCCCTGGGCAAGAAAGGGCAGGACCAGGGATAAGGCCCCGCCTGTGCTCCATCTGAACAGGCCAGAGAAAGACGAGAGCGGCCCAATTTCAGACGATTTCACGACGTCTTCTCCCTAAAAGTGACATAGAAAATATTGGCATTAATCAGGGCAGGGGGGCTCAGTTTGGCTTTGCACCCCAGGTCTGTTTTGTTTTAATGTAGAGCTGGGAGTCACATCAAACTGAGACAAACAGAAAAGGAAACATCTGTCTTTGGGGTTTTCATCTATGGACAGTGTAACACATTGGGTCTGGGATTCCTTCAAGAATAAATCTGCCGCTCTGTCTGTTAACTTCAAGAAAGATTGACGGCTCCAGGCAGAAAGCTGTGTGGAAGAGCAGCTGGAAGTCAGCATCCACAGCGCCCCCTGCGGTGCTGTGTGGGCCCAGACGCAGGCCGCGCAACTGTGGGCTGGTGCTCCTGGTGGCCATGGGTGGGCAGGAGGCCTTCCCACCGTGTTGCCCCAGAACAGCAGGACCCTGTGTTCTCTGCTGCTGGTGCCGGTGCCAGCAAACCACTCTCAGAGCCCGTGCTGAGTGTCACTGCCGTGCCGCGTTCTCGTCAGGTTCGTGTCTTCACTACCCAAACCCACCTGCTGTTTTAAATGGAACTAATTTTCCTACTGGCGGCACCAGTGGCTCTGGGGTCTGTCAGCAGCAGCTGGGAGCAGGCTGTCCCCCACCACCTCTAGCTCCTGCTGACTGTTGATCTTGTCCCTTGGGGTGGGAGGACCACCTGAGAGCAGTCACCAGGAAGGCGGTGTGCAGGGGCCATCTGATGGACAGCCCAGGTTGGGGTTTCTCACTGCTCCTGGAGAACGTTCTCAGGAAATGCCAAGAACGCCTCTGTGAAGGTAGTTTGTACCTTGCCAGCTGCCTGGCATTGCTGTGGTCATGGACACAACTGAAAACAGCAACTTGGACGGAGGTCGAGAGTCAGACAACGGTTTTAACCTCTCACCAGCAAAGCGGCTTCCTCAGCCTGAAGGAACCTCAGCCTCTATCAAATCTGAGGGGGAAGAGCAGGCTGCAAGACCACCCTGGCCAACAGCACCAGCTCAAAACAGACAGAGCCTGGAAGCGAGGTCTGAGGCAATCCCGGCCTGACCAGCTCATGTGCAGAGGGACCTGGCTGGAGCCCGAAGAGCGGTACGCATGGCGGGCCATCTCACCGCCCCCGCGGTCCCTACGCCACTGTCATCCATCACTGGGGGCCAGAGTGGAGCGTCCCCTTCCTCCCTGCACCAGGGGAAGTTCCTGGTCTGGTGTTCCCTAAGCCCCACACCTGTCGTTTCTATAGCACTGAACTTTCAGCGGGAAAAAGGTCTTCGTTGGAAGCCTGTGCCTGTTGCCTTGGGTGAAGTTCCAGAGCGAGGGGCCCGGGTGACAACATCCTGGCCTGCTGTTCTCAGTGGCGTCCGCCTCCCCAGGCGATGAGCTCGCACTGCTGGTCCATACTTACTTGCTATGACCATTTCCTTGAGACGTGTCTGGTGTGTGCGTGGCTGGGCGTGCGCGTGGGGCGCACCGAGGCACAGTGACAGTCTCCTCACAAGGGCCCCGCCGCTGGGGTCTGAGACTGGCCTTTCGGAGCTGCCTGCCTGCACCCCAGGGCCGCGCGCAGTCTTCAGCAGGGCATGTGTGCTGTGGGCCATCCCCACTGCTTGGGGACAGCCGGCGCCAGTCTGTCTGACCTGACCCTTTGCTTTCATGGATGTTTCGGTTCTGTCTCTGCCCAGTGATGGGCCCGCTGTCTGTTGTGATAGTGATCCAGGAAGGGAGTGGAGGGTGGGCGAACGGAGCTGGAAGCAGAGGACAGACATGGACGGTTGACATTCAGCTCGGCAGAGAGCTGCTGCTGGGACTTGTGGTCCTGGAGAGCCGAGCCTGAGGACCACCGCTGTGGGCTTACAGTGTGCTTCTTGATGGGTTTTGGTCATGGGCCCAGGCAGCCTGCTCCGTTTGCACCAGAAGTTACACTGAGGTAGGTGGCCAGAGGCCCAGGAAGCTGCACGTAGTAGCCAGGTTACCCAGTACCCCTGGAACTGACCGTGGACAGTCAGCAACTACACTGTCCGTGGAAGCAATGACACGAGGCCAGAAACTATCAGAACGGCGGCCTCGCAGTGCAGGGGTCCTGTAACCAGCTGCAAGTGTAGATGGCAGAGGGTCGCAGACCCCAGCTCAGTCAGGCGTGTCACTCAGCCTCAGGGCTCTGAGAACCTGCTCTTTAGTCACCTGGGGCTTGGGCATCCAGTGTGGTCTTCGTGAAGAGGTCAGCGGGTGATAGCGATGGGAAGGTCTTGCCCTGCCTGCTTCTAAAGTGGGGTGCCAGGCCCTGTTGCCACAGCTGCTCCCCTCCATGAGGTCCCCGAGCATCCATTTCTCTGCCTGCCTCCTGGACAGGTCATCAGACTCCAGCACCAAATACAGAAGTGCACTCTGCACAGGAAGAAGGTCATGGGTACAGCTGTTCTTGAACAGTTGAGCATTTCTCAAGAAATGTGGAGTGTGAGTGGGGTTGTGCCCTGGAGCTTGCTGGCTGCCAGGGCTGAGGTGACTCGGTGGCACTTTTCAGCTGCACTGACAAGAGTTGGCAGGGCTCCTGACACCCAAGGGAGGTGCAGGCATGAGTCATCAGCACTCTGCTGGAGCTCTCGGGTGCCACTGGCCTTTGTTGTGGGCATCAGTAACACAGCACCTTTGAAGGCCTTAGGTTGTTCTTAGGTCTAAAAGATTATACAACTTGAATCCCCTGTGAAGGTAGGTCTGGACCAGAGTGGCTCCCTAGACTCAGGCCGCAGCCCCTCCGACTCACTCATTCTAGAAGGTTCCCCCGCTCCAGGCTTGCCTGGAGGCGTGAAGAAAGCGAGGCAGAGCTGTGGCGACAGAACCTGGAACCAAGTGTGCACTTGTGGCCATGGTTGCCAGTTTTCCTCTGGGGGTCTGGTTTGTTCCATCTTTGGGATTTGCTGTTCATTTGTGTTGTTTTTTTTTTTCCCCTTCTCTATTTAAGAACCAAGCCAAATTTTTTAAAAGGTGGAAGTGGGTTTCTGAATTGCTCAATGAGGGAAGGGTTGGGTTTGGTGGGGCTTGGCGGTGGCCTCCCTGCCCGTCCAGGCTGCCTGGGCCCAGAGGCCCAGCCAGGTCAGACTCCAGCCACCTGACGCCTAGAACTCTCTTCGGTACCTCCCTGGAGCTGGTGAAAGACTGGTTTGGGATCCCGGACATCACTCAATAAGGGCTGTTATTTCCTTTCAAACAGTACCTCCCTGGAACATTCTGACGGAGCTGTGTTTGAAGAGCTCTCTGTAGACAGAAATCCCTCAGCAACTCAGAGTTCAAGGGGGAAAAGCTGCTCTTTGGCTTTGGAGTCAATTTCTTACTTTATAGAGACAAACAGACCTCATTTGAAAACACAAAAGCTTAGTTGAATGTGAGAAAGTGTTAAGAGAAAGATTTTTTCCCCAGTACTTTTTGAGTATAGAAACCAACTGGTGGACCTAAAGGAGCTTTTTCCTTTAAAAGTCTCAGCTTCTGCCTTGCACTTGCGTGATTCTGCTGGGACGAGGACACTGCAGTCTCAGGGCTCCTTCCAGCCTCCAGCCTCCAGCCTCCGCCTCTCCTTCCCCTCTGGAGAACATAGCCTCTGCAGGAAGGGCCCAGAGGCCCCGTTACAGATGGCTGCCCCTCGTTTCAGTGCTGAATAAACTGCACTGCTCGCTCCAGGATGTTACCAAAAAAGGCCTGTGCGCCTAGACAACAGCCCAGCGTCGCTAAGCCGAAGGAAGCTTTGTCCACATGACGCCACATGGCCGCCACGGTCAGTGGGCAGGATGGCTACATACCCTGAGACCCTCCAGGCTTGGCTGCAGAGATCTGCTCCCACGGCCTTTCACAAGCCTCCTTCGTGATACCTCTGCCTAGAAGCAATATTATTTAATAAGAATAATATAAATTATTCACATGTGCTGCTATGAAGATAGGATTGACCTTCAGGCAGGACGCTGTGGCTCTGGGGCAGGGCAGGATGCAGCCACAGGAGGTTGCTTGCCCGGTTTCTGTCCATTATTTGCAGGTGGTTTTCCTGTATGACTTAAATTTCTTTCTTAAGTTCCTTTCTTGAAGCCTCATTTTCCATGTTAGGGTTTTTTTTTAATGCTCAGGACACAGTTCTTTCCATCCACAGGCTTAACTTTTTCTGGGGTTTGATGCATCATCTCTTGCTTTTCTTTTCATACAAAAGCTGCTACCTTCGTGTTGGGAGAGCCTGGAGGGGTGCTTCTTGGCTTGTCTGGCAGGCACTTGGGCCCAGGCCTCCCCCGCGGCTGTTTCTCAGGCCTACGGTTTGAAGTCAGGCCTAGGTGTGGAGCAGACAGATCCTGCCAGTGTCATCTGTCCAGGGGTGTCTCATCTGGAGCTGCTTTCCTGTCACCAAGCTCCGAAGGGATAGCCGCGCCCAACGATAGAGTGCAGCCGTGAGTGTCCTGACGAGCAGGCCCACTTCACTGTGTAGGGAGGCTAGTTTCCCTCTTTGGGTACCAGGGAAAAAGAGGCAGGCCACTGGCTCAGTGCTTCTGTCCCTTCGATGGCCTAACCGGGGCTTCTCTGAGAAGATGGTTGTGGTGCCGGCTCAGCACCCTGCCAGGCCTATCAGAACCACGCCGTGGAAGCAGGCCGGCCATGTTGCCTGCCGGTAGGACCACCGCGCAGCCTGGGAGTGGGGAAGGTGTTCGCAGACTCCATCGCAGCTGCTCTCGGCACCAGCTGCCTGCAGGGGGCTGGACTCCTGTTTGAAAAACTGAAAACGCTGCTGCTCCTGCCCTGAGAGGAGGGCCTTGTCCCCCGCGGTCTGTGGGACAGGAGGCCTTCCCGCAGGGTAATTGTTACCAGGGGACAGACCGAGCGTTACTCGGAAGCGCTGCTGTCACCAGGGGCTGGCATTTTCACTGCATCTTGACACAGGACTCAAAACCCCTTTGAATCAGTGAGCCTTGGGGATCTTCCGCTTTGACTTATCCCGGGGGCTGGGTGGGCGGCATGGTTGCTGGCAGGTGGCTAAGGGAGCACTCACTTTACTTCTAGGCAGCTTTCCGTCTCTCCTGGGAAACGCCCACACAGAGGGCTTTCATTCATTCTTTGCACCCGCTTGTCATTCTGATACCAATTGGGAAAAATATGAGAGGAATTCGGGGCCATGAGCGGCAGCGAATGTGTTTCTCAACTTTGGCAACCAGACTGCGCAGGCCCAGCTGTTCTCCAGGTGACTTCTCTAGGTGTCCCTCACCCAGTCGCCTCCACAGACGACTGAAGAGGTCTCCAGGTTACTTTCTTGCCCCCAACCCAGTTTTTTCAAGTCAAAGTAGGATTGGAAGAATTCTGGTCAATTACTCATTATTTGGGATTTCTTTTTCTTAACAATTTGCCCATGTGACTCATCCAAATATTCCATGATGGGTCGAGGTGCAGGGAGCCAGGCTGAGCAGGATCTGCCGCCCACGCTGGCTCATGCTCCCTGCACAGATCCCTCACCTGCCGGAGGCCGAGCTCTGGCCCTGTCGGCCAGGAGCTGACTCTGAAGTGGATTCTCTTCTGCCTGAAGTTAGCAGGCCCAAGTACATCCAGCTGTGCCTGTGGCTGCTCACGCTCTAGCCTTGAAGCTTCTGGGTGAACTGCTCCAGATCAGCTGAAGTGGGGCTTCGAGTCCAACATTTTACACGTGGCACTTCCCTCTCTCGGCTTCGGAACGGCTGTCTGCACACCTACCCCTGAGTCTGCACGGCTCGTTGCTCAGGAGGGTGGGGAGGAGGGAGACGGAGTGTCCCCGGGTCTCCGTTAGACTCAGCCGGTCAGACGGACTCCCACGCCCCACACCTCCGGCAGGAGAGAGTCAAGGCGACGCCGAGGGTTTTTTCTTTTCTGAATACTCTTGTAAAGATCATTTTGGGGAGGGGGGTGGGTGTTGTGAGGGGTGTGTGTGTGAGAGCCTGTTTGAGTGTGTATTTTTTTTTTACATTGGCTGTCTAAAGTATTTTCACACGTTAGTCATCCGTGCTTTAAAAGCAGTGGTGTCCTATAAAGTGGAAATGTAGGTTCTAGAGCATCAGGCATGAAGCTTAGGCCATGTTGTATTTCAGCATCTCGCCACTTGGAAGTCAAATCTGGTCTGTGGGGAACCCAGAAAGATTACAAACACCCAGCAAGTGGCAGGAGCATTGTCCTCAAGAGAGACCAGCACCCACAGCTCCTACCAGGCCAGCCTGCATTTTCATTTCAAATGGGATACAGTATTTTTTTAATAAGGAGCCATACTTTTTTTTAAAAGTTTGAGATCTGAATGTGATTTCTAATTGTATCAGACGTTAATGTTTTAAAGCTATAACAAAGTTTAAAATTTCTACTTTTTGTTTTTCATTTATTTTAACTGTTTTATCTATTAAATTGTTGTATGTGGACGGGGAAGTTTTGTTTCTCCTCTTAGCATTTGTTTCTATAACCAGAAATAAAATTATATATTACAGAAATGACACCAGGCCGTATGTGTCCTTGTGAGTGGCTGCTGACGGTCAGGTGGATGGCAGGGCAGGGGTGCTCTGAGCCAGCCCGCTCCTGGGAGAAGCGCGAAGGAGACCTCCGTGAGGGTCCTCTGCCAGCTCAGAGCACACTCGCCTGTGGGTCCAGGAAGGTGGGCGTGCAGGGCCCAGCAGGGCTGCCTCCTGCCCCCATCCCAGGCAGATGTGTCCTCTCTGCGGCACGTGGCCACACGAGCGAGGGCGCCCGCACACGCTGTCCCGGGGGCCTGGCTTGCAGGCACTGCGGGAAGGCAGGGGGCCCAGGGTGCTGACTTTGGAGCAGACAGACCTGAGTTCAGAGTCCAGCCAGGGGACTTTAACCTGCAAGAAATACCATCCCTGCCTCCAAAACGTTCTGCGGGTTAAGTGACATGGTACCTGTCAGCTGTGGGGTAATTGGCCACCTCTGATTAATGGCTGAGATTTACAATTACATCATCGTCGTGAGGCACCAGGGTGTCCTACTGCAGACTCCCTCTAGCTTGGAGTTTGTCAAGACAACTCTCATCGAGCTACTTTGAGGTTTGTATGGCCCAGTGATTACATGCAATAGGTCAGAAAGACGCTATCAGATGGCTTTGTTCATCAGTGGAACACAGATCACCAAATAATACACTGGCAAATTACAGCAAAGACAAATGTTGGGCGTGGTGAAAAAAATTCACCAGTTACCAGAGAGCAGAGGGGGTGGGAGCGAAGTCAGCGGGCACTGGCTGGAGTGGTGGGTGTGGTGGAGGGTGAGTGGGGCGTGCACACAGAAGACGGGGCGCTGTAACCCCACAGTCAAAGCAACAAGCAGTAAAAAATTAAAATTAACATGTCTGTCAGAGCTGAAGTTTGTCTACAGTTGTAACTGAAGTTTACACACTTCTCATCTGTTTTTTAAGATTTACAGAACTGGGGTACAGGCCAGAGGTATGGTGGGTGAGAGACTTCACCAGAAACAGAATGGGGAGCAGAACAGGCAGATGGACTAAGGACACTGCTGAGGGGAGCAGTGGGCGGGTCAGCAGAGGTCTGCCGCACCACGTGGGTCAGCTCCAAGGCGGGGACTGAACTCGTGCTGCAGTGGCTGCGGAGAGCTTCATAATTTGGTGCTTTCACTCGCTGCGCCACCAGGGAGAGCCCACACTTCTCATCTTTGACTCTGTTCACTGGGACTAAGTTCTAACTATAAGCCATAACGCAATATTAACATGCTTAATATTTAAATTTTAGCCAGTTAGCAAGCAAGAGACAAAATGTTTCCCCCAGGGAGCTACGTGGAGCTTTTTGTTTTATTTTCTAAGTATTGTTTTGATTAATTGCCATAGACCTTAAAACAACAATGGACACAAGTGCACATTTGTGCATTTGTGTAAGAAACAGGCCACATAAAACCTTTGGTATTATGCCTGGGGGCAGGTGTCAGGAGGGAGGGAGGGAGGGGGGCGGGCTGGTGGCTGCTCCTCAGTGACGTGCAGCTGCCTCGGAACAGCAGTGCACGCCAGAGACAGGGTGCTGGTGAAGGGGCGGCCAGAGGAGGTGAGACTGAGGGCTGGGGAAGAGGAGGCGGCGGCTGCCTCTTGGTGCGGGAGTGGGATTTGACCAGGAAGGGGCACACGCCTGGGGGGTCCGGCGTGTCCTCTGTCCTGGTCAGGGCAGGCGTGGGGCTTTACAGTAGGGGTGAGGGGTGCAGGTGCCAGGGGTGCTTGTGAAACCTGCAGGAATTTTTGAGCTGGCTGGCAAAGCCATTATTCATAGGTAGATAAACTTACAATTAAGTCATTGGAAAACGGTAATAAACGCCTGACATGTCCCTATCACGCTGCTGTCACTGTGCTCTCAAGCTCCTGTGCGGGCTCTGTGCAGTGATGTCGGTGCCAGCACCTGCAATCAGCCGTCACAGGCGCGGGGACACCACAGAACGAGCCCGTTGTGACACACTCCACAGCGCCAGCTGCGACATTTCCAGCACACCGCTGGTTCGCAGGAAGGGACCACATGTTTGCGCTCAGTGAGGACGGGTGCGTGTTGTTTTTTTTTTATGAAAATTTCTTTTAAGCTATGAAACGACCTGCTGAACCCCTTCCCAGGCCTCAGACCACAGGTCCAGCCGTGGTTACTTTGACTGCATGCCAGCACCCAGCCAGCAAACCCCGCCAGAGCCCAGTGTGCGCTTACCGAGCCATCAGCTTCCACCTTGGGAGCCGGGGCCCTGCTCTGCGGCTGGGCTGTGTGTGGCAGGGCCTGGGGCAGGCCGATGCTCCATGCGGGCAGTTTCCATCAGCGAGTGGCCCAGCTGTGGCAGCCGTGAGTACCCTTAGCTTTTCTGGGCCAGCAGCACCAGCTTTGGGGTGCCTCCTCCTGGGACTGAGTTTTAGCCCATGTGGCCCCCCACCACCCTGAGGTGTAATGATGACCTCCCTGTCCCCACCATTATAACTAGATGTTGCTCCCTTTGATGGGAGTGTCCAGTGTTCTGGTCTTGACCTTCCAGTTCTACCTGCCTACTTAACAGTTCGTTATTTCTGTCCTCTAAGAAAAGTCTTGATCAGCTGCACCCGCCACTGGGCCGGTGGGCCGTGCTGGCCTCGCTCAGGCCCTCAGCGGCATTCCATGCCACTTCTGCATCCCGTGGCTTCTGAGACACCACACGCCCCTGAATTTCTTCCCCCCCTCTGGCCATCTCCCAGCAGGACGCGGGCTGAGTGGCTGCAAGCACGGAGGTAGAATCTGCCTGCCGGTTTCCACGCTCCTCTGCTCGCAGGTTTGTGACCTTGGGTCCCATAGCCAGTTTCGTCTTGTTGCTGTTCTTTTTAGCTCCAGTCAACTCCATATTCAAATTGCAATCATAAAATTGCTCCAAGTTGCCCCAGGGGTAGCTGAGGAGACTGGTATACGAGCACCGTGTGAAACAGGCTTTCCGGAGAGACTATCGTCAGTAAGGGACTGCCACCCCTTACTCTCGGCCCACCAGCTGCTGCTCTCAGACCACCCTCCCCTCCCCATGCGCTCCCTGCGCAGACACGCTCACAGGCCCTCCTACCACCGCTGCTTCAGCCCCTCGCCTGAGGCACCAGCCGCCCCCACACCTCCAATCACCCCCCTAACACATTTCAAAACTACCGTGTCCAGGATTCCCACAGGTGACTGCTCAGCTGGGCTTCCCCCTGTGCCCTCACTCCACCCTGGTGCCTTCTCACCTCTTCCCCTCCAAGGCCGCCGTTAACCCACCCTGTCCACAGAACATTCAGTTCTCACCACACCATTCTCTCGCTCTGCTTTTCCCTCCCATCACACCACTCTTCACTACTAGGCTGATATATATGTGTTTGTAGACTTGACAACTGTCACCTTTGTGGACTGCAAGTTCTGTGAAGGCAGGGACCTGTCCTCCTCCGCTCACTGTTCTCCAGAACCTAAAACACTGCCTGGGGTAGGGTAGGGACTCAGCCATTGCTCGGCAGTGAGGGAATGACTCACCTTCCCCTCCCCAATGCCAAGTGAAACGAACGACCTTGGAAGCCAGAAATCTGCTGTCATCCTTGATTTTTTTTCCCTGTTCCTGCTGCCCCCAAATCCATCAGTCACCACAACCTACAAATCTCAATTCTTAATGGTTACTGAATCTGCACTTGTCTCCATCCGCAAGGCCTTCACCTGGCTTGGTAGCCCCTCCTCCCCTGGACTAGACACTGACCAGTCTCCCCTTTCATGCCCACCTCCATCCACTCCCTGCACCATGGACAGGCTCCCCCCAACCTGAGGCATTTAAGCCACAGGAAGCAGCCTTCATGCTGCTTCCAGCACCTTCTGCCCTACCCCATGTTTTGACACCCTCTGGGCTCATCTTGCAAGAGGAACAATGAGAAGCAACCTCTAAGCTAGCGGTTGGTGTTCAAGGGCCACATTTGACAGAAGGTGGGGCTTTCCAGACTCTACTACCTGACATCCAAAGCTCGGGAATGGGAGCAGGGGCGTGAAGGGTTGGGTTGGGGTGAGAAATAGGGGCAGAGCTGGGGTTTGGGCAGTTCAACCCGTGGGTTTTGGTAGTAAAACCTGTGTGACTAGGCAGTTAGAACTGCTGGTGAGGCAGGGTGAAGCTGAGCGCTGCAAAGCTATCAGCTGCCACTTCTGTGCGAGTTCAGTCCCGGCCCCGGAGGTGACCACAGGGCGCAGCAGACCTCTCCTGACCCCTGATGCGCCCGCTGCTCCCCTCAGCAGTGTACTTCATTGATCTGCCTGTTCTGCTCCCCACTCTGT
>NW_004567133.1:2275680-2283577 GCF_000260355.1 Condylura cristata
GCAGACCTCTCCTGACCCCTGATGCGCCCGCTGCTCCCCTCAGCAGTGTACTTCATTGATCTGCCTGTTCTGCTCCCCACTCTGTCTCTGATGAACCCTCTCACCTCCCCTGCACCTCTGGCCTACACCACAGTTCTATATGCATAAATAAATAAATAAATCTTAAAAAAAAAAAAAAAACTGCTGGTGAAAAAAGGTGTCCTCAGAGAAGCTGCCCGCTTGCCAGGGTGGCTTAGGCTTGACCTGGCTTTGGCTCAGCAGACTGTGGAGCTAAACAGACGTCTGGCCATGTGCCAGCTGATAAGGCTCTTGCCATTCACTTTCTCTTCTCCGTTCTCCCTGTTCTTACTCCCCCTGTAAATAAATCCTGGTATTGTCCGTTGCCTGCTTTTGAGTCATGTCCTGGACTCAAAAGTATGTGGGTGAGGTCCCACCAACTGGCTCACCCTTGGCCCTTCATGCTTGTCCCAGTTCAGTCATAGACTCAGCTCTGGAAGTCTTCCTCCCTCAAGATGTTGCCCTGTGAAGGTGTTTCGGGCTGTCACCCTAGGTTGTTACTGCCCTGCGCTTGGTCCTGTGACCCCACACAGTCCGCAGGGTGAACTACTGTGGCCAGTCACAACCTAAATCCTAACTTTCAGGATTAACAGAAACTTACTTCCCCTCTTTGAGTGTGTTGCCTCAACTGTGGGATACTGTTAACCTGATTTACGTTGTTTTTAAAGCGGCGCGGTCAACCTACACCGGTGCTAGTAAGTGGCGCGGAATAACCGTTAGCACAAGGGGAAAAGGGGGACATGCCAGTCTAGTAAAGATGCCAAAAATGAATATTATTTTTCAACTCGCAGTTATAAAGAAAAACCCACCTCGCAGCGGACATGGGCGCACCCACGAGCCGCAGGTTTACTGCAGCGTTTTCGGGTCGCGCTAAGAACAGGCCCCGCGAGGGCGAGGATGCCGGGACCGGACCTCCGTCTCCTGAGGGCGCCCAGCGTAAGAGGTTCCGGGCCCAGCCAGGGTCGGGGCGCCCAGGTTCGGGGTCGGGAGGTGCCAGGGTCTCGGGATCCCGAAGCCAGGTGCCAGGTGTCGAGGTTCCGCGCCGCCGGCGACCCGGCCCTACCCGGATCCGCGGCCCCGGCCCCGGCGGCCTCGCCCCCGCCCGAGAGGCTGCGCCGACGCTCATTGGTCGACGACCTGTCGCCTGCTCACGTGACGCGGCAGGTGACGCCACCCGGAAGTCGCCGGGACTCAGGCTGTCGGGCGCGAGCGGCTGGAGCCTGCGGGCTGCGTTTCCCGGCGCGATGTTCACGGCGGGAGCCGAGAGTCTGCTCCACCAGGCCAGGTGCTCCGCACCTTTCCTTTGGGGCGCCTGCTGAGGGGGTTTCGGAGCGGCGCGCGGGGCGCCACACCCGCCGGGCTCGGGGTTGGATGGGCGGGGACGGTGGGACTGGCCCCCGAAGGAGCTGCCTCCCCTGCAGCGTTTTGAATGGAAACGAAGTGGGTAGGAAGGAGCCCGCGGCTGTTTCACTCGAGAACCGCACACCTGGCAGGGGGCGGGTAGCAAGGACCTGTCCTTGCTGCAGGGTCTGAGACCCAAACCACGGAGAGCTGGGGAGGCCTCTGGGAATGGAGCCGTGGAGAGCCCACGGGGTCTGCCCGGCCGGTCCCGAGGGCTTCAGGCAGCCTGGGAGGCTTCTGTGACTTAGAGGGCGGGAGTACGTTGGGTTGAGGACTTGCTTGCCCGCTGTTTCGTGGTGCCCTGTTCTGATGGCCCACTGACTGGCAGCCTTTCCTCGCCAGCTAACCTATCCGGGAAGAAAGGAAAATGTAGGCTAGGACTAAGTCCTTCAGTCCATAAGACATTCTAAGACTTGATGCCCTTTGTTTAACAGAAGAACCTGCAGCCAGAGTCACAAACCTCTGGCAAACTTAACATCAAAAATCAGTGAAGCAAGATCTTGCCTGCAGACTCGGTGCAGGAACAGGACAAGATTCTGGGATCAAACAAATAACCCTTGGGAATCTGTTAGGAATGTGGTGTGGGAATTGTAGCCCGCATCCCACTAAGCCTGGCACAGTTTGTCTTTCCCTTTTTGGGGGCAGGTGGACCAACATTCAAATCCTGACACTCCAGTTCAGATTCTCTTGTATTTAGGGACTGGATTGAATGAAAAACCGGTATCTTTAAATACCTGCCTCTTAACACATGGCACGCTTACCCAAGTTCTTCTCAAGTGACACTAAGACCCACGTAGATTTTCACCTTCTTTACTCAAGATCATAAATTCATGGAAGTAAAGGCAGAGGAATAGACCTTATTTCTGCTTTAGGCAGGTGGGTGGGTTTGGGTACAATATGGTTAACTATCTGTAAATAAAACGTATCAGACAATTCCTCTCTGTTAGGATTTAAAGAAATGTAATAATTATCATTTCTTATTAGTTTTCATTGTGCTTTTAAATTTTATTAAGCCTGTGATATTTGGGAGCACTTGGAAATAGATTTCTGTAGTTTGGAAGTTAGTTTTTGGAGTGTGTTTTAGTTTCTGTAACTTTTTCAGAAGTGGAAAGCACGCATGGAAGGTTATCAGAACTATCTCTTGTAAGATGAAGAATAAAGGAGAAAAGTAGGCCACGAATAAGCAGGAGGGGTATAGCAAGGTTGGGGAGGTTTCCAGAAGGATGAGACAGATCAGAAGCCAACCTTCTGATAATCACTATGGTCATGGTGAGAATCGAATAAGATGTTCCTAAGGCAGCACGTACAGCCTACGACAGGTGCTAGGTAAATGAGAGCACGTAAAAGAACTTGCGGGGAAAAACAAGTGGCAAGTTAACCACTAGGGGAAGGAGTCAGATTATTTCAGGCCACGGGTCTGGGTGAAGGAAGAAGCAAGAGAAACAGGATTTGAAGGTGGTCAGGAAAGGAAAGAGGGTTAGGAATGTTAGCACCTGCAGGAATTTGCATTTGACATGTGTGAGCACCTATTGAAGGGTTTGAATAGGTTGGCTTTTTAGAAAGAATCCTGTGATTTGGAGAATATATTGGCAAGGGATGACTGGGGTGAGAGTTACTATTCTGGGAGAGTCCCAATTACAAGTGCCAGGCCGTCTGGAGGCATCTGGTTGGGCATGTGTAGTTCACCATCAGCCCAGTAGGGTCCTGAATGGATTAGTGGGCTTCAGCCATTGCTTAGGGGAGGTGGGGAGAAACAGGGCCTCCTCCAAAACACCACCTCCCTGCCATCACAGTCATCCCTGGTGCAGTAAACTTGACTGGTATATTACCTTTTTTTTTTTCTTTTTTGCTGTTGGGACTGGAACAGAAACCTAAAAAAGGCTTCCATTTTCATACTTTGTTCAATATCTTACCTGTTATCAATGCATTGTAGACATTTTCTATGAAGCAAATTAAGTTTTAGAAAAAAATTATAAAAGGTTATCCTTACTATATATCATAATATTTATATAGTTAAATAGATAAGATTTAATTCTTGTTCTCAGTAATTAGAGGCTGATTGAAGGAATCTTTTGAAAGTCAACTTATTTTAGACTGAAGTTCCTGACTTTTGAATATGATGCCTAGAATCAATCTGCTTTAGTTCTGTGGCTCCCAGAATAAGAAAGCTGGGCTGCAGGGGGTGTCCATTACTGCGCTTTGTTGTAGCAGATTACGGGGGTGATGGTCCCCTGACAGCCCTGCCTGTAGTCTCCCCAATGACAGGGACCAGTTGGGGTGACCAGTCAGCAAGCTTAGCCCAAGATGCATTGTGGATGGTGGGGTCCTTTGCTTCTGCCACACTCAAGAGTCATTCCATTGAAGCTCAGGGCAGCACCTCTGGGTCCTTGAGCAGGACCCATGCCAGAGTGCCCGCTGTCTCTTCTTCATTTAGGGAGATCCAGGATGAGGAGCTGGGGAAGTTCTGCTCCCGGATCAGTAAACTGCTACAGAAGGAGGACTGGAGGCCGGAAGCCACTGACAGCCTGCGGAGGCTCTTCCTCATCATCTCTGCCACAAAATACCCCAGGAAGTGAGTGTCTGGTCTTTGGGCACTGCAGCCTGGGCCTTGCCCCCAGTGCGGGTGAACCCAGTGCGTGCAGCAAGGTATACCCATGTTCCCTTGGCATTTGAGCCTTACGCCCTCCAAACCAGGGCCGAAGGTCTCCAGATATCTTAATTTCTTGCCACCTATCAAAGGGACCGGGCACCTTCTGGGGGGTGACAGGGAGCAGCAGGGAGTCAGGCCCTCGGTTAGTGGGTGCCCGTCTGCCCACCACGGTCTTGCCTGGCAGGCTGGAGAAGACGTGCGTGGACCTGCTGCAGGCTGCCCTCTGCTCCCCCACCACCTGCCCTGAGCAGCTCCAGGTCCTCTGCGCCGCCATCCTGAGAGAGATGTCGCCCTCCGATAGCCTGAGCCTGTCCTGTGAGAATATCCAGAGCACCCAGCAGCTGAGCCTGACGGCATCTGTGCTTCTGGCCCAGGTGACTGCGGGCAGCTCAGCTGGGGGGTCTCCTTGCAGTCAACAGTTTTAACACTGCTTTGTACCTCCAACATGTGGTTATATCTGGAATGGGCAGCATCGCCCGACTTCCCTGCCACACACACCTGCTTCAGGGGAGGGAGTGGGGACTCTGGGAAGGCTGATTCAGGCTGCAGGGCCCGGGCCGATGCAGCATCCTAGATGCCTGTAAGAGGCGGCATCATGGAATCCAGCAAGGCATGTAGCGGCAACTCAGAACCTGAAGTCCCTTTTCCAGACGTTTCCAGATGTCTCAGACCACCTGTCAGGAACTCAGTAGTGGAGAACACTGGTTTCCAGAGAGGTTCTTGGTAGCGTGGGCCCGAGAGAGAGGCTGGGCTTCGGTGCGCACTGTGCACTGCACCCGCTGGACGTCCTGACGGGCCGGAGCTCGCTGACCGGGCGGGGCCCTGGCCCATGCATGTTGATGGCGGCAGCCGCGCCAGGCTGGCAGCAGCCTGCGTGCAGGCCCCCTTCGGAAGTGCATGAGGCCAGCAGCCGGGGACGCTCCTTCTGTCTCTGGCCTCCCTTCCCGCCTGTACTCACCCCCTTTTTATTTAGATACGAATTCCAGGTATGGTGACCTCTGTGCCTGCCAGTGTTCTCCTGAGGGGAGGACTGCGTCCCTCCTGCGGGGACCTAGAGGCCTCTCTCTGTGGCACCCGCAGCTCTCGGTGCGGCGTCCAGCTGGTGGCCTGGGAGGTTGAACCCTGGGAGGTTGAGCGGCCTCTGTCCCCGCTCGCTGCCGGCCGCCGCTCCCCACCCGGCCCTGCTTCTGCTCCCTGCTCGCGGCTGGGCGTGCATGCAGGAGGCCTACGGCTCTGGGCTTTGTCCCTCTGTTTCCAGTTCTCAGACACATGCTGCTTCCCTGACACCCCATCGGTTTCCTCTGGGCACTAGGCAGGGCGGATGCAGACACTGGGGTGTCGCAGTCCACTGCCCTCATCGGGACCTCATTGTAGCACCCCGCCTTGACCAGTGGTACCTCCCAAGTTGCCCGAGCTTACCCCAGGAAAATCGTGACCGAGAGAGACCCGGGCCCCTTGTTCTTGTCACGCTCAGCCCGTTTTCTTCAGGGGCCCCTGGTGGCCCAGAACCGCTCCTGGGAGGGTTTCTGTCCTCACTGCAGCCAGCCTCATTCCTGGAGGCTCCAGCTCCGACTCGCTGCCGCCACCTTTGTGTCCTTCTGCACCCCTGCAGGTCACAGGCCGACCCTGTGTGGCGGCTCCCCTAGGCTGCGGAGCCTTTAAGCACCAGCTCTGTGGAGAAACCAGCTGCTGCGTCACCCTGTCCCTGACCGCAGAGTGCAGAACTCCATTCCCGGGGCCACAGGCGCTCCCTTCACCCGCCCCTGTGCGGACGTTGCTGGCCTGGGCTTGCCCTTCTGGTATTGCTGTGGCGTCCAGCCTGGACCTGCCTGCAGGAGGTTGTCCAGAAAGGACGGGATGCACTCGGAATCGTGGCCGGACAGTGCCTCACTGCCACCCCTGCTCATCCTGCAGGGTGACAGCGAGAAGGCCAGAGGCGTGGGCCAGCGCGTCTTCAAAGTCCTGGAGAGCCGGCACCCTGAGGGCCCCAGTCTGAGGCAGCTCCTCCCGGTCCTGGGGAAGGTCGCCAGCCTGGCCCCAGGCACCTTCCATGAAGGTACTCACACCCCTGCCTAAGAGACCCATGCACCTCCCTTCCCCCGGGGCCTGGCGGGGGCCTCTGTGGGGACTAGCTGCTTCAGCACTAGGACTGAGGCCAGCCCTGCGGCCAGTCCCGCAGCCTCAGTCATGGGATTTGCAAGTGTCTCAGTGTTCTTCCTCCCCAGACCAGGTCAACCTGCTCAACAAGAGGCTGGTGGACTGGCTCCGCTATGCCAGTGTCCAGCAGGGGGTGGCACACTCCTCCGGAGGCTTCTTCACACCCAGAGCCCGGCAGGTGAGGAGGCGGGAGAGACCCTAGACCCTCGCTGGCCCTGGGTGTCCCTGACCACCACCCTTGCCAGAAGGGTACCTACTGCTCCTCCTGTCTGTCCCTCCATCTGCCCTGGTTCCAGAATGACCCCTTTCCTGCCTCCCTTTTGGGGTGGGGCTTTGGGTCACAGCTCCCCAGCCCAGGGTGCTCTGTTGAGGCCTAGGGCCTATGGACAAGGAGCACGTGTCTGGAGGAGGCCGTATGCTTGACTCAAACCCCAGCATTTGTGTGTCTCACAAAGGAGGGGTGCTCCTTATTCTAGAAGCATCGACAGCCACGCTCAGTGTGGGCAAGCAAGGCAGTGGCCCTTCATGAGAAGCTGAGAGCCCGCGGCCTGTCCTGCCTGGCCCCAGAGCCCCAGCCCCGCCCAGCCCGGGGCCTGCAGCGTGTCTGTCCTTCTCGCCTCTGCAGCCCGGCCCCATCACCGAGGTGGATGGTGCAGTAGCCACCGACTTCTTCACGGTGCTCTCTACTGGCCAGCACTTCACGGAGGACCAGTGGCTGAATGTGCAGGCCTTCTCCATGCTGCGGGCCTGGCTTCTGCACAGCGACCCCCAAGGCGCTGGCGCCCCAGATGCAGGTGGGTGAGGGCACAGGCGTCCGGGCGGCCCTGGATGATGCTGGCCGCCTGGCGGAGCCGGGATGGCTCCAGGAGGCCTCCCAGACACTTGGAGGCGCCGAGGGTCCACTAGTGCAGCCGCCAGCAGGCCTGAAGATCCCCCGAGCTCCTCCGCCCTCCGACTGGAATGTAGATGGCAGGGATCTACACAGCACAAGCCACGGCAGCGGCAAGGGCAAGGGAGCCAGGCGGGGCGTCGGGCCCCACACCTGCCTCTGAGATGTCGCTGCCCCCCACCCTGGGCAGGAGTCTCTGCGTGTGGAGCACCCCCCGTCCTGAGCGCCTTCGTGTCTCTCCGCAGACGACAGGTCGGAGCTGGAGGGCTCCACCCTGTCTGTGCTCTCTGCCGCCTCCACCGCCAGCGGCCTGCTGCCCCCCCAGGAGCGACTGCGGGAGAAGGCCTTGGAGTACTGCCAGCGCCTCATTGAGCAGAGCAACCGGCGTGAGTGTGCCCCCACGCCCCCGCCCCGCGGGAGCTGGGGTCCGGCAGCACTGTCTTGCCGCGTCTGTTCCCACACGTCTAGTTCAGGGAGCCGGGCACGTGAGGCCCCTGTCCAGGCGCCCCAGGACCACGCCCGGCCCAGCGGGCGTCAGCCCCGCCTCACCTCACCCTGGCCACCCCACCCCCCACCCCCGCTCCCGGTTGCGGGTTCGCGCTGCTCCGGCTCCTGGAGCACAGCGCTCTCGGGCTTGCCCCTTTGCAGTCTGACGCACAGATGGTGACTTGCTTCCTCTGCCCCAGGAGCCCTGAGGAGGGGAGACTCGGACCTGCAGAAAGCTGTGAGCCCCGGGCGGGCGG
>NW_004567133.1:2283677-2288250 GCF_000260355.1 Condylura cristata
GGGCAGTTGGGCGGGCGGGCACGTCCTGAGTGGCTCGGCCCGGCCCGCAGTGCCTGGTAGAAGCTGTGCTGGTGCTGGACGTGCTCTGCCGGCAGGACCCCGCCCTCCTGTACCGCACGCTCCCCTGCCTGAAGGCCCTGCACGCCCGGCTGTGTGGGGACCCCCCCTGCGTGCGGGCGCTGCTGCCCGTGGCCCAGTTCTTCCTGAACCACGGTGAGCCTCGCCACTGCCCGGCCAGGGGTGGCACGGCGCAGGCCGGCCCTTCCCTCTGCAGATCGGTAGTGCCTGGTGGGCTGTGAGCACCGGAGGGTTTGCGTCGCGTTTACGCAGCGAATTCCAACGTCACCTCTGTCGGTCTCGGGACTCTGCCTGGGTTTCCTGAGGGCGCCACAGTGGGCGCCTGGATGCGCCTTTCAGAGAATGTTTCGGTGGCTTCCACTCGGGGTGGGCTGAGGCGGCCTGACTGCCACAGAGAGGCTCTCGTGCCAAGGTGAGGACGCCCCGCCTGGTCTCCCCCTGACGTGCGGCACCTTTCAGGGGAGGCCGCGGCCGTGGACTCGGAGGCCATCTGCCAGCACCTGTTCACCAGGATACCTTCTGAACTCTTCCACAGCCCGGCGCTGGCCTTCGAATTCATCCAGTTCTGCAGGGACAACCTTCACCTGTTTGGCAGGAACCTGGGCATTCTCAGATCAAGCTTCCCCAACCTCTTTAAGGTACAGCCGACTGTGCCTGGGCCCTCGGGCTCCCCGGCTGTCCCTGGGTGCAGGGACAGGGCTGTGCAGGCCCCGGCTCCCCTGCGCTGTGGGTGCCTCGCGCTAGTGCTGGCTGGGACCCCAGGGCCTGGGGCGCTCCCAGTCGGCAGGAGTAGAGGGGAGACTCGGAGACCGAGATGCCCCTAGGTGACTTATGACAGCATCGCTGTCGGGGAAGACTCATGCCAGCTCTCGGGAAGGCCTGACTTTGTAGTTCTGTTCTAGAATGCGTACAGATGTTATCACCCGGGAGCCTTGTCTGGCATGTTCAGTGGTGGCCTTTGATGTGTCTTTGCGGCACGCCCTGGCAGCCTGTTCAAAGTCAGCTGGAGATTCAGGCCCTTCATTAGGGAGGAAACATCCATGGCAGGTGGAAGCGACGGATTGCGTTGTCAGTACAAAAGCGGACACAGCAACCGAGAGAATTGTGAAAGAATAAACCAGGAGTGTTTTCAGACCCCTGGGCCACAGTGAGGTGGGAGGCTAGGTGGGGACCCTGCCGGATGGGGTTTAGGGCCATGACAGGTGACGGGTCACCACCAGTGGACGCTCTGCCTCCACGCCGCCCGCTGCCCGGCTTCCCCTGGGCTGCCCGAGCGCCGTCCTGTTCCTGCAGTTCCTGGCCTGGAACAGCCCGCCCCTCACCTCTGAGTTTGTGGCGCTGCTGCCCTCGCTGGTGGACGCCAGCACTGCCCTGGAGATGCTCCACGCGCTGCTCGACCTGCCCTGTCTGACGGCAGCCTTGGACCTGCAGCTCAGGTGAGCCCCGCGCCGCCCAGCCCCGTCCCAGCTGGGTCCCACGCCCGGCCCTGCACCCAGCGCACGTCCGCTGGCTGTGGAGGGTGCCAGGGCTCCCCAGCAGAGGGCCTCCCTGTGGCTCTTGCGCACACACTCGTCTCCGCCCCACCTCGCAGGCGCAGGCCCCAAGGCCCGTTGCTGGGTCACTGCCGTGGTGTCATGGCGACCTCGGCCCGTCCCTCTCAGATCGTTGTTGCCTCTGAGGGCGGCAGGGCCACGTCGACCTCTCTGACCGGTGCCTGGGCCCGGGCTTGAGCCCAGCCTCAGGCAGCGGGCTGCTCACAGGTCGTCGCCAAGTGTGTCGGCGGAGAGGCCGCTCTGGGACGCCTCCCTTCGGACCCCCAGCTGCCTGGAGGCCTTCCGGGACCCACAGTTCCAGGGCCTCTTCCAGCACCTGCTGCGAGCCAAGGCCAGTGGGACCACCGAGAGGTAGGAGCCACCGGGCCCCTCTGGGGGGCCGTGGGGGCCGAGTGCAGTCGCGCAGCTCGCACGTTGGTGCGTGTCCCGGTGCGGCGCGGGCACCCAGTGGGCCGTGCTGTCCCCAGGCTGGCGCCGCTCCACCACCTGCTGCAGCCCATGGCCAGCTGTGCTCGAGTGGTCCAGTGCGCCGAGGCTGTGCCGCTCCTGCTCCAGGTGTTCTTCTCGGCGGTGGCCCAGGTGAGCCAGCTGCCTCACACCCACGGCAAGGCCCCCCCCCCCGCGCTGGCCTTGACCTTGGCGGGGACCTCAGCTTCCTGCGGGCAGAAGGGCCCCTCCTCAGGTCAGAGAGCAGCCACACAGCAGCCCCAGCCAAGGTCCTGGCCGGAAGGCCGCCAGCCCCCCCCAGAACAAGCCCGTGAGTGGCCGCCGCGCCGCAGAGGCAGCAGAAGGTGGCGTCCAGGAGACGGGGCTGAACCTGTCTCGCACTTCTGCTTCCAGCTCTCTGACAGGGCCCTGACCAACCGGCTGGCGCTGCTGCTTCTAGAGAGAAGCGACTCGCTCTACCAGGTGCCCCAGTACGAGGCTCGCGTGCACAGGTGGGTGCCTGCCGGCCCCAGGGGCTTCACTGCTCTACGGCTCGAGCGCCGGGCTCCCAGGTTGCATGCCCCTCACGTGCGCCTGCCATGGCTTCGGGTACACGCTTTGCCCTCTGCCAGCACAGCGCCGCTCTCCAGGCAGGGCCCGCAGCAGTGTGCATCCTTCCACCCCCAGGGCCTTCCCTGGCACTTCCTGGGTCACTCCTCAGACCAATCCAGAATGTTCCGTGTCCTTCCCTCTTCCTGTAAGCCTGTTGTGTTCAGCACTGGCCCAGTTCCCCTTCCACAGAGCCTTCGAAGGTCCCTCTCCCACTGTCCCCTTGCTGAAGGCCCGACACATCGGCACTTGTTCACCCTCTCACCCAGGGCCCGGGACTGAGCAGAGTCTGGCCCAGCCTCCTCCCTGGCGGGGCGCTGGGTTCCCTGAGGACCAGAACTCTCTCGCCCTCCTCGGAGCAGCCTCGGCGGGTGCTTCCACCCGCACCTGGGCCCTTGCTCTGGCTGAGGGGCTGTGGTCTGGGCTGGCCAGAGGACCAAGCCCCAGGTCCCCTCCTCTGGGCAGGGTGCTGAGCGCCCAGTTCCTGGCCCTGTGTCAGCTGCGGCCCTCCCTGGTGGTGGAGCTGGCGAAGGAGCTGCTGGAGTTCGTGGGCAGCGCGAGCGGCGTCCGGAGCAGAGGGAGCATGCTCACCTGCGTGGTAAGGCCAGGCCCGCGCCCGTCCCTCCCCTGAGAGGAGGCCTGGGCGCGGGCTGAGGCCGGTCCCTGACCAGGTGTGGGCCGTCGGCGAGTACCTGTCAGTGTCCTGGGACCGGCGATGTACCGTGGAGCAGATCAACAAGTTCTTTGAGGCCCTGGAAGCCCTGCTGTTTGAGGTCGCCCAGTCCCGCCCCTCTGCCGCCCTCCCCAAGTGTCCGCCGCAGGTCATCACCGTGCTCATGACCACACTGACCAAGCTGGCCTCCCGGAGTCAAGACCTCATCCCTCGGTACTGGTTAGGGGCGGGAGGAGGGGCCCAGTGGCGGATGGCGTGTCCGCGGCAGGGTCTGGCTGGGTGGCTGGGCTGTGCGGGCACTCTGAGCCGCGCACCCTACTCGGCCATGCTAGCGGGGGCTCCGGGAGCCGGCCCCGCCGCGCAGAGTGCGTCTGACCGCACGCCCTTCGCCCGCAGGGTCTCTCTGTTCTTGTCCAAAATGAGGACCCTGGCCCAGAGCCCGGCCATGAGCTCAGCCCACGGCGAGGCGGACGCGGCGGCCGTGCGCACCCGGGCCACCGAGCTGCTGAACCTGCTGAAGATGCCAAGCGTGGCCCAGTTTGTCTTCACGCCCAGCGCGGAGGTGTCTGAGCCCCGCTACCACCGTGACGGCAACACGGCGCTGCCCCTGGCCCTGCGCACCGTCAGCCGGTTGGTGGAGAAGGAGGCCATCTCCTGCCAGGGCGAAGGGGCGGTGGCGCAGGCGGGGGGCTCCGTGTGAGGCCCGGCCAGCTCAGCGGTGCGTGGCGGGGTGCTGACCCCTCTCTGGCGGCCCTGCTGCGCTGTGTATTAAGCAGCCCCGGTTTGTGGCTTGGCCCTCTGCGGGCTGGCAGGAGTAGCTCGGTGGGCCCTGGTACTCCTTGATCTGGAGATAAGAAGAGGCACACAGAATTCAGCCTCCCTCAAGTGTCCCAACATGGCCTGGCTGCTCGCTTTCCTTCCCTCCACCCAGTGGCAGCTCCCACAGCCACAGCAAGGTAGGGGGCCGGCGCGCCAGGCAGCTGGTGCCCTTCTCAGGGCCGACGTGCAAGGGCTGGACCCAGGGACCCCTGAGCCCTAGATGTCCCGTAAGTCACATCATCAGCACAGGCGGCGGGCAGCCTGTGAGCCCCGAGGCGCTCATGCCCCCTTGAAATGCCCGTCCGCGTCCCCCTTCTGGCCGGGCTGGAGGAGCTGCCACTTTTGCAGACCTGCAGCTCCCCTGGCCGCGGGCCGGCCTCCTGTGCCTCTCAGCAGACTCCGAGGCCTGCCGGGG
>NW_004567133.1:2288497-2299530 GCF_000260355.1 Condylura cristata
CGCCCGAGCCCGCGCGCCCCCGGGTTCCGGCGCTCAGACCACGCTCCTTGCCAGCGCAGCCGCCCGCCCACCCTGCTTGGCCCTGGCGATTCGTGCTCAGGGTTTGCTTCCAGCCAGGGTGACTGACGTACGCCCTCATTTTGATTTAGGGATCTAAGGATTTCTTTTTGTCGGGTTCAGACATACATTTAAAATTACTTTTGAAAATAAATCCCATTCAGCATTTCGGTAACTTGGCAGTGGGCAGCAGGTGGAATCTGGTGCCGCCTTGAGCCGGGGCACCAGGATTGGGCCACGGTGCGCTCCCGCCTGAGCTCACCAGGGGGCAGTGCGGGGCTGCGAGAGGCCTGGCGCTGAGGCCCACCTGGGGCACCGCGAAGCTGGGGCCCTGCGCCCCGACACTTCATACCCCCCACACACACACTTCATACCGGGGGACCCGTCGTCCCCAGGGTCTTTCTGTTAAAGAGGCCACGGCTGGGTGCATGAGGAGGGCGGCGTGTGCGATGCCCTGACCAAGCTCCCCACCCCCGTTTTTGTCCCCCATGGGGTCAGCCACTGTGCAGAAGGGACAGGCCTCCTGCCAGGGTCAGGGGACCACGGCCAAGGGGAAGAGGCAGTGGTCACAGATGAGGGGCCCGGGTAGGGGCAAGTGTGGCTTTAGTGAGCAGAGATCGAGGACAGTGGTCAACCTGGGACTTCCAGCCCGTGGTTGCCAAGGGCAGATGGCCCTAACCCCTTTCCCGGGGTGGCCCCTGCTCCCTGTTTGGGAGGAGGGCAAAAGAGAGGCAGCTAAAACCCACAGCCAGCACCATGGCCCCATGTTCTCCTGCACCCCCTGGGAGACCCTGTGCAGCCCCCACCTGTCCAGGCACCACTCTCACTAAGCTTATGAAAGATAGTTTATTAATCTAGACTTCTCCCGCGAAATCTTCAAACGTAAAAGCTCTGTAACAAACACCACAACTTAGTGTTATCTGTCATATAAATAAAATATACACTAAGATGTACACTATGCACAGGGGCAGCTGCGCGGGGCGCCCTAGGGAGGGGGCGTGCGGAAGCGGAGTTTCTTGGCTGTTTCCACGTCAGACTTGGCAACCAGGAAGCGCATCTTCTTCCCCCCGTGTCGGATCAGGTCCACGGCTCTGCACAGGGAGGGGATGGGGACGGCACAGCGCCTGAGGTGCCTGGCCGCCCGGCCCTCCACCCCAGCCGGGAGCGGGGCTGTGCGGGCCATGTCACCGGCCTCCAACCTCCGGGAAGGGGCCCAGCCACCGGGCAGGGCAGCACCCAAGTGCGAGAGGGCGTGAGGGAGCCGGAGGGGGCCGGTTTGTCCTCAGAGGCCTTAAGGGGAGGTGGGGGCTCGGTGCCCCACTTCTCCTCTAAGTGAGTCACTCACAGGAGGCCTGCCCGCAGGCGCCGCCGGCCGACCCACCCTGACAGCTGCCCCCACACAGGCCAGGTGGGTGCTGGGTGGGGGCGTACCTCAGGTAGCTGACGCCGGTCAGGCTGCTGCCGTTCACCTCCAGGATGCGGTCTCCCAGTGAGAGCCGGCCATGGGCCGCAGCCGGGCTGCCCGGAAGCAGGGTCTGGATGTAGAGCCCCGGGACGCCCAGCGGTGTGTGCTGGGGAGAGGCGGAGGCCTCAGCACCCGGGACCTGGAGTGTCGCGAGGACCCCATCCCGAGGCCTGGCCTCGCCCAGGCTGGGCTCATGAGCACGGTCACCAAGTCAGCTGTGAGAACGGCACTTCCCCATCACTGTGCCCGCGGCCCAGACACCCCGAGGCCTGCGGATGGAGCTGGAAGCAGCTGCCCCGAGGCCCTTCAGATGTCACCTCACTCTTAACCCCGCGTGGGGCCTCCCTGGCGAGGCGCAGGGCGGCCTGCAGACTCACCATGCCATCGATCAGGCCCATCCCCAGCCCCGAGGGGCCGCGCTGCAGCTCCACCACGAAGACGGAGCAGGAGTCCTCGGTGCTGGAGGTGACGCTGGAGGGGGCCGGAGGGGGCTCCTCCAGGGGGGCTGCACCGTCTCCTGGGGGTGGGAGCAAGGGGCAGTCAGGCCCACGCCTGCTTCTCCAGACCGCAAAGTCTCTGGGAGCACCAGCAGGACGCCCACCCGGGACCAGAGTTAGGGGTGTCCCCCCCCCCACCGTCTCCTGCGCTCCTGGCCCCCGCACTGTGCCTCTGGCCCAGCCCTGCTCACGGACGGCCTCGCCCTGGCCCCTGGCCAGCATGGAGCCGGCGGGGCAGGTCGCCCGGGCCACCTGAGCCAGCCCTTCCCTCTCTTCCCTGGGCGGAGCCTTTTGGGCGCCTCCGGACTCTTGGTCCCCCGTCGGTCAGCTGCCAGCCGCCCAGGGCCGAGCCCCCGCGTCCACGGCTGCGGGCGTCGTGGGCAGGACTGCAAGCCCAGTCAAGCGTGTCACCAGGTCCCGATGTGGACCCACCCAAAGGACAGCAGCGGGCGCTGGGGGGGGCGAGTCGGGCCGCTCTCACCTTCCGGAGTTGTGCCCCGGGGGCTGCCCCTCCTGCCTTCGAGGGCGGCGTTCCCACATGTGCCGCGAGGTTCCGGCCAGTCGGCGCCACCTGGCTCCAGGTCGAGGGGCGTGCTGGGAGGCGTGAGCAGGTACGAGGGGTCCGAGTGCAGGGGGCCAGCCTGGGAACCCCCACGGCACCCACGGCCAGCCTCCAGGGGCCCTTCAGGGATGGAGGATCGGCCCTGGGGAGGGAGGGCAGCGAGGTCAGAGCGGGGGGACCAGCCTTCTGCACCCGCCGCCTGGGCGCGAGAAGGCCAGGGCACAGGCGCAGCGGCCGCCCGCTTCCAGGTGCCTGTGCCCCCCCGGGGGCCACCACGGCCACAGGCTCGGAGCCGGCCCAGTACCTCTTGGCCCTCGGGCTGGGCCGGCGCACAGGGGCTGGGCTTGCGCAGGCTCCACAGGAAGTGGCGGACGTACAGCAGGTGCTGGTAGATGCCGTCGTCCAGGCAGTCCGCGTCCAGGTCCACCTGGAAGCCCTCGCTCGGCAGCACGATGGGGGGTGGGTTCTCGTAGGACTCCAGGACGTCCTCTGCGGGCGGGGGCGGGCTGGCGTGACGGCCTGGCCAGGCCGGGCCCGGGCCCCGGCGACCCCCACCCCCGGCTGGGTCCCAGCGAGTGCACAGGACGAGGCCCCAAGTCTGAAGCTTGCCCTGCTGAGCAGCCCCGTCTGCCCACTGCCTGCCCACCTCCCTCAGCTTGAACCTCTGCGCCTGCAGCCACACCTGCCTGCCAGGGGCTCCTGTGGCCCAGGCCCTGCGCCCACAAGCGTCACCGGGGCCTGCCCACAGGACCATGACACCTCCCAGTGACAGCAGAACAGATGGCATGGCCGCTGCTCCTGGCACAGAGCCAGCCATGCTGAGGGCCCCAGAAATGGGCAAGTAAATGGGAAGGACCAGGTGGCGCCCCCGGGGGGCACAGGTCCCTGGGGGCCACGGGAGACAGCGCGGGAAGCTCCACTGCCACCTGGATCTTGTCATCCTTGAGTGTTGGGGGGTCACGTGCGATAACAGTGTACAGCAGGGAAGAGATGTGCCTGACTCAGGCAGCACATGCAGCCGCGGGCACCGGGCGCACGCACACGCATCCACGCGGAGGTACAAGATGTGGTGCGTGTCACGTGCACACAGCTCACGTGTGTGGATGTGTGTGCACACGGGCGGGCATATAGCCACGTGTGCAGGTGCACGTCTGCACACATGCATCCGCGGGTGCGGGAGTGAGGCGAGGCGCGGCACGGCGTGGCGTGCACAGGAACAGTCCCAGTCGGGCTTCAAGATGGCGCCCCCTGGAGACACCGCCCTCGGCCCGGGGGTCCAGCGCCAGCCGAGCCTGAAGCCTGAGGCTCCATGGGAGCTGAGGGGACCTTCAGGCCGGGCCTGGACCTGGGCAACTGGGCATGAACTGTTCTTTGATCCCCAGATATGGAGGTCCCAGATCCCAGGTTGGGGGGCAGGGCAGGGCCCCCAAGGAGGACGATGGCCCAGGTCTGAGTGCACCCTCCAGGGAAGTCCCGGGGGCAGAGGTGTCCCTGTCCCCACCAGTGTCCACCGGCCTTACTCCTGCCCAAGGAGGGATCTCACCTGACTTGAAGGCGTCAGGGCTGTCCTGGGCGCCCGGCTCCCAGGCGCTCATGGGGCCCATCGCCGAGGCCAGCTGGTACTGGGTCAGCAGTCGGTGCAGCTGCGCCGGGCTCAGGGCAGGGAACGCGGCCCGCAGGTTTGCCCAGCTCATCTGGGCGACAAGAAAGAGCTGGTGTCAGGGGTCCCTGCTGGCGGCCCGAGGGAGCCTTCTGGGTGCTCTGGGGACAGTAGAGTACCAGGGCTTCCCAGTGCCGCCACCGGCACCCACGAATGGGCAGGTCAGCAAGGGGACTGCTCCGGCCACAGTCCAGCACCCAGGCCGAGGCTGGCTGGGGCCACTGCCCTCGGAAAGTGCTCGGTCCTCTGAATGCGCCTAGGCACCCTCGTGGCTGGGAGACAAGGGGAAGACTAACAGCAAATTGGGGGAAAGGGACGTGCATTCCTGCCTCAAACCGTGAAGCAGGGCGGCAGCAAACTGGCCTCTTGAGAGGGCACCGGAGGCCGCCCTGAGCTCGGCCGCCCTGAGCTCTGCAGGGGAAGCTTTGGTAAGTCAGCCGGCCGCGGAGGCCCTGCTGGGGGCAGCCAGCCTCCAGGAGCATCTGGGAGCTGGCTGAGGGGTGGCGGCCCTTGGGGCGTGGGCAGCGTGGCTCCGTGGCGGCAGCCTCCGTCTGGAAGGCGGCCCCTGCCTGCCCAGGGGTCGGCTCCGCAGCGGGCTCGGCGGACCTCTCGCCACTCTCCGGAGGGCACGCTGCCCTCCGCGTCCGGAGCTCTGTGCGCACCAGGGCAAGGCCTCGGGCTGCTGGCCCGCTCGCCCACTGGCTGCAGCTCGCCCTGGAGCCGCGGGCTGCGGGTCTGGGCTCTGCCCCCACGCATCTTTCCCGTGGCGCCGGCTCGCTCCTCTCCGACGCCCGCTGTTGGGTGGACCTGTAAATTTCCCTCTTTCTTCCTCTTTCTGTTTGCATCTGGCTTGAGTTTATGGCCAACACCAAGCCCAGAGCTGTGGCTACGTGGGGGAGGGGCCACCGCAGCCCCCCCCCCACCGCCCGCCCCCCATGCTGATTCAGAGGAGCTCCTGCGGTTCTTCTTTCCGGTCCTAGAAACCCCATTTGCCTCCCATTTCTGTATTTTTCCGGGCCGGTGTCAGGATGTCAGGAGGGCACCGCGGGCTGGAAGCGGGCAGCCTGGCAGGGCGTGCTGCTTTCTGGGCCCTTCCTGACTCCGTCTTCCCACCCTGCTATCAGATTTTTCATCTCTGTGTCAGGCTTTTAATTTCCAATTCTTTTTGCTCCCTTATTTATTGAGTCCTGTTACTTAATGGCTACTAAATCCTCGCTTATCTTTATGATGAAAGAAAGTCTTTTTAAAGGCTGCCTTTTCCTGAACTTCCCTCCCCGCACTTCCGTTTCAAGGGGCCTGGCAAACTGCGGCGAGGCCTGCTTTGCCGGGACCCTCCGGCTAAGGATGGCTTCGCGTTTTTAAGAGGTTTGTTCGCTTGTTTTTAATTCGGGCAGGGACTGTATGTGGCGACCCCTGGTCTGCACCCTCCGCTTCAGTCCCCCCACCCCTCTCTTTTAGGGCTGCTCACGCTCCTCCACAACCACAGCGAGCTGCAGCTCCCTGCATAGCCCCACGGCCCGCCTGCAGGCCCTCTGAGGGGCCGCCCGCCTGCTCCCGCAGGGCCCCAGCCAGCACCCTCAACCCCCGCCCTGGCAGCCTGGCAACCTCAGGAGCTCAATCCTCCCCCACCCCCCCCCCCCCCCCCCCCGGGCAGAGCCTCCCACCGTCAGGCTGAGGTTCTTTTCCTGGTGGGAGACACTTAGTTTTAGACGGGTTCTCAAGGGAGCCCCATTGAGTGCTCCATTTAGTGCTGACGTGTGACAAACCCTGAAAACCACCCGGGCCTGAGCCCACGGCCGCCGCTCACCAGGCCCCGCCCTGCCCAGCTCAGGCAGGAGCGCACCAGCACGCGGGCGCCTGGCGGGGCCTGGGGGCCCCACCCCCGCTCCTGGCTGCCGGCTGGTGCGGGCTTCTCTGGTCCCCACCTCCCCAGGGTGTGGCGCTGAGGCCACATTCCGCCAGTGATGAATGGAGCTGCTCAGCTTCGGCTCAGCTTTCACGTGGGTTCTGGTGGCACAGCGGAGCAGGCATTCCAAACCAAGGAAGGACTGCTCATGGCTTGGATTCGGAAAGGACTCGGAGTTAGTGGCATTTCTTCCTTTAACGTGATTTCACCAGTCAACCCACGTGAACCTTGAATCTTCTTTCTGGGAAGGTTTTGGCTAATAGATCAGATTTCTTTAAAAGACAGTGAACTATCCAGATTTTCCAAATACTCATCGGTTTAATAAATTTAGTTGTTTCACCTAAATTGCCAATGTTATCAGCATAAAGTTGGCTGTCCTCTCCTCTCCTCTTACTAACTTTTGCCCTGAGATCTGAGGTTAATACTGGCCATCGGTACTTTCCCACTTTACCAAGCTTGGCAAAGACCTCCGGGCTCTGTTGTGGCCAATCATTTTTTTAACGAACCAACTCTTGACTGCTTCTCTCTCTCTGTTTGTTCGCCATTTTACTGATTTCTGCTCTTCTCAGTGACGTCCTTCCTTCCTCTCTCACTTTCCTTCGCTTTTCTTTTTCTTGCTTCACAAACATCATCCCTAGTCTGGTTTTTTGTTTTTTTTTAACATGTTCATTTGAAGTTTTAGCTTTTCCTCTTGGCACTGCCTTGCTGCACCCCCAGCTTTTGCAGCGTCTTCAGGTCACTGACCACTTGACCAGGAGGCTGAGGAGAGCAGGGCTGGACGCCTGGCTTTAAAACCAAGCAGAAAGCTCTGGAGGCAGAGTGTGGTTGGTCTCACAAGGCCCGGGAGACGACGTCCAGAGCTCAGGGCGCGGGCTCCGGGCAGGACACCGCCCTTCCTGCCCCACCCTCTGGAAGGTCAGGATTTCAGCATATGTCCTGTTGGGGAGCGCACCACGGACCCTCGTGCACCTCAAGTTGTCCCCCCAGCCTCTGAGGTGGCCACGGGAGTTCTTGCTTCTCCTTCCCGGCTCTGGGCTTGTGGCCTTGTTCCTGTGCTCAAGAGACGCGAGCACCGCCGGACAGCGGACGGGCCGTGGCCCCCTCTGCCGCTCCGCAGCCCGCCGGGGCGACCCTCGTGCTGTCTGCCTTGCAGCCGGGCTCCCCCAGGCTACCGCAGCCAAGGGGGCCCAAGCCTAGGGGCTCCTCACGCACCGACCATGTCGCTTCCCGTCTGGCCTCCTCTCTGCCTTAACGCCCGGACGTGGCTGGGCGGCCAGTCCTGCGCCCTGGACCCTGGCGGCTTCCCGGACCCGTCGCTGGCAGTCGCCGTGGCCCTCTGCCTCCGGCACGTTGTTTTATCTCCTCCGCGGCGTGTCCTCGCTACCACACAGCACTGCTTTACATTTGTTGCTTGACGTTCCCATTTTCTGAATGTGCTCGAGTGAACCCATGTTTCACTTTTGTAATAAAAACGGCTCCCTCAGCAGTGAAAGGAGCCGCAGGCGGAGCACGCACTGCACGGCGCTCAGGCAGCGGCAGCCACTGCCCTTACAGGGCCGTCCACTGGGCTGCGCAGAGGGGTTTTCTTTCCGTCCTCCATACGGGTGGCTCGCTCTGCTTCCGACACCAACTGCTTGTAAGCCTCGGGCCATGCTGGCTGCGCCGGGGTCAGCTCAGGGCTTTGCCTACGGCGAGCAAAGTAGCCACGTCACCTGCCTGTTCAGACAGTGCGGTGCCAGGCAGCACAGAAAGCGGGCTCATCCTGGCAGGGGACACCACTGGTTTGAGCTCACTGGTCACCTGTGGCAACCGTGTCCTCAGGAAGGTGATGGATTGGCTCCTTGCTGCCGCTGTGACGCGTCGCCCAAGCTTAGCAGTTAAAGCAGCGCAACGCACAGCACCGGAGTCGGGCGTGGGCACAGCCGCCCCCCCCCGGGCAGGTCAAGTGCAGGTGGGGCTGTGCTCCCCTGGAGGCTTGAGGGAGGGAGACTCATTTTCTGCTCTCTGAGCTGGTCAGGGTCCGGGTGCTTGCGGCTGTGGGACAGAGGGCCCCACAGCATGCCGGGCGGCTCAGCACCGTCCTGGTCTCCAGGGGTCACTGTGTCCCTTGCCCTGGGCTCTTCTTCCACCTTCTGGGCCAGCAGAGTGGGCCAATCCCCCTTCTGTTCTGTCTCCCTGACCTGCTCTTCTGTGTTTAAGGACAAGGGTGGCCCCTGGAAGTGGAAGGTTGGCCCTCTGGACACATCTGCAGAGCTCCCTGGTCACGTGGCGTCACAAAGCTGCAGGTCGGGGACAAGATCCACCTCTGGGGTCATGGCCTCCCTATAGTTGGGCACAGCTGTTAACAGAGCGGCTCTCGAGTTCTCTGAGGCCCAGAAGCCAGGTCCCCAGCTCAGGCCTGGCTTATAGGCAGGGACCTAAAAGCAGCCACATGTGGCCCACCCCCGGGCCCTACCTACCTGGACGAGCTGGGCACTGGGGGTGGCCAGCAGGTTGAGTGTACAGGAAAGTTTCTGGAAGAAGCACTCGGCAGCCTCCCCACAGCCAGCATCCCGTGTCCACTCCAGGAGCTGCTGCAGGCGGGCACAGGCCTGGACACCTCTGGGCCAGTGGAAGCAACTCAGGGAGGGTCCTGGTGGGGAGGGTCAGGGCGAGAGGTGATGTCGGGCAGTCCTGGTCACAGAGGGAGCCAGAGCCCAGCTGGACCCGGGGCTGCCTCCCCCTCCGGGCCTAGAGGGCAGGCAGGAGAGCTTACATCAGTTCCCAGGGCAGCCAGCCTGCTCCCGGGGGAGCAGGGGACACCGGAGGTGAAAGGTGGAGGTGGCGGGTCAAGGGGCTGTACAGTCACTGAATCCCAAGCGCAAAGGTACTGATCAGGTCCGCAGTGACCCCCGTGTCCCCACCCCTCCCTGGGAGGTCCACGTGAGTGAGCTGCGCATGCTATGGGCCCACCCCACTCTGCTCTCCCAGTCCTGCACCCCAGTAGCACCCTGGGCACCTGGGCAGTGGAGGGGACGGGCAACGGGGCTGAAGGTCACGTCACTTTCCGAAGCCCGTTCCAACCACGGTCCCGGGGCGGGCGCTGTGGTGGGACACCAGGCACCCTCTCTGCAGCACTGAGGGACAGTGCCCCTGGGGACGCTTCCAGGGAAGCACCTCTGGCCCCGCCTGGGTGTCTGGACCCCCTTTGACCAGATGCCCTGGCCAGGGACGGCATTTTCCGCAGAGGGGTTCTCAGCCCTAGGCCCTCACCCTTGTCCAGGAGCTGGTTGAAGAGCAGAGTGCTGGAGAAGAAGAAGAGGTAGGCCAGCACCTGGGAGGCGATCTCGGGGTGCACCTGGAACTGCCGCAAGAGGTCCAGAGCGACCTGGTAGACAGACACGACACGGCGCAGCTCCTCCGGCAGCTGGGGGGCTGAGCACCAGCTCTCCTGGAGCCCCGCCTGGAACGGGGGGCACTCCAGCAGGGCCGGGAGGCAGACGTACAGGGACTGTGGGGACAGGAGGCACCAGCCGTTGGCAGGCGGCCTGCACAGCCGGTCACCTGCCTGCCGGGCGCCCAGGCCGCGGCGAGCCACCTGCGCACTGAGTCCTGGGGGGGGAGGGGAGACGACAAAAGTGGGGAACCGAGCCTGGGGGGAGAAGAGGCCCCAGCAATGCCTGGAAACACCCCAGAGGGTCTTGATGGAGAAGGCTCAGCCCCTGCGTCAGGAGCGCTCTCCCGGACAGGAAGGGGGGGGCTCGCGGGGCCCCAGCCCGCACCCAGAGCAAGCCTGTAGGCAGCGCTCGGGGGGCCCAGCCACCAAGGGGCACCCGGGAGGTCCGAGGTCCCTAAAGGGTGTTTGCTCCTGGCAGGACAGGCGCCAGAATCTACTCAGGGTTCACAGGCCTCAACAATGCTCTCTGGACACAAGCAGAGGTGTCACCTCCAGGAGGAGTCCTATGGCCCCTGCACCCCGAGGTGACCCGAAGAGTCTGTGCCTCCCTTGGGAGCCCAGGGATTATATGAGCACGTGGGTGGGGGACTGCTTCCTTTTCAGCCAGATCCACCCTCAGTCTGGCTCTCAACACAGGACTCCAGCAGCCAGACCTAGCTGCACACGGAGCAGCTCTATCTAACTGCCCCAGCTCCGTGCAGAACACACAGGGAAACACTCTCTTTTTCTCCAGTCACTGCCCCCAAAGTGCCACCCACCAACCTTCTTTCCACTGAGCAGCCCCAGGACAGCCCGCAGACCTCTCACACCCCTGCCCCCGGCACCATGCAAGTCCCCCCAGGTCCTCCCAGGTGGGTGACCGCCTCGGGGCCCACCTCTGCGTCCTCGCCCCCTCTGCCCCTCATGTGCTAGGGGGAGTGTCCCCCCCACTGGCTGCTCTGACACCCCCTCTGGTCATCACGCGGGCCTCCAGGGCCCACGCCTCAGGGCCGCCTCTCCCTTCACCCTGCTTCCCTGCCTTGGGTGACTGGTAAGGCTCTTCCCTGCTGACGAGAGAGTGGGGCTCAGGCACGTCCCCGGGACCGCGTGAGCCCAGCCACACCAACAGGGGGGCCAGCTCGCACCCCGCCTGCCTCTGTTCCAGGCCTGACCTCTGCTAAGTTCTGAGTCCTAAGACTCGGTTTCCCCAAGGACTCCGAAGGGAGCCACGAGAACACACCTGCCCGCCGCCGTACCTTCGAGACGTAGTACACACACTGCTGAAAGGCATACAGGATGACCTCCTCCAGCTCCGCCATGGCCTCCTCGCTGGCAGTGAGGGTGCAGGAGAACAGGGACTCCTTGGAGCCTGCAGGAGACAGCAACACGGCCAATGACTGGGGCACACCGGGCCTCGGTGTACAGGCATGAGCCTTCCAGGCCAGCAGACCTCAAACCCACCCCACCCGCC